>NC_142069.1:5644820-5944820 GCF_059756535.1 Pantherophis guttatus | reverse complement strand
TGGCCCCATCTCTGCCTCTGACGCAGAGCTCTCATCCGGGCCTTCCCCAGCCTCCGGGACTGGCCCATGTTTTTCCTCAGCCTCCTCACTGTCCGACTCCGCTGCCAGCTCCGCAGGCTACTGGCGGACCACAACAGGTTTCCTTCTGCGCATGCGCCCAGCCTCAAAAATACGCCTAAATAGGACGGCATAGAGCCAGGGTGGGTGGGCAGGCCCACCTGTGATCTCCGCTACAGATTCGCTCAAACCGGTACGAACCGGCTGAATACCACCTCTACCCAGAACACTGCAACCGTCACAAATCCATGCCAGTTGCCAAGCGTCCGAATTTTGATCACGCGATCATGGGGACGCCGCAACGGTCATTAAGTGTGAAAAACAGTCTTTAAGTCCCCCCCCTTTTTTAGTGCCATTGTAACTTCGAACGGTCACTGTTGTAAGTCGGGGACAGTCTGTATTTCGAATTCTGACCAGGAAATGTTAGGAATCCAATTCCTGGAAACAGGAGTAACAGCCATTCCGGGGACTTTGTCTCTTACCCATAAATATGTTTTTGTTGCAATAAGGAACTCTCTCTTGCCTGCCAGTGGGAAATCACCCTTGTAAACAAACTTTTTACAGCACCAGGTTGGCGTTAAATATCAGGCACAATTAAACTCGGAAAAAAACAGAGTTGGGGCACAGCTAAAAAGAAAAAAGAAAGCAAAGGAAGACAGGAGTCTGCTAATGAAGAGACTGTGCTGGAATAACATGTAATTTACACACCCCGCAGCTATATTTAGGAGGAAGTTGATAGAGGTAGGAGGTGAAAAACAGTTTAGTCCTAACTGGTTCTGGCTTGTGTGTTGCTGGGCATCTGAACTGCAGCCGACCACAAGTAATCATGATTATTTTCAGCCAACCGGTATTTTCCAGTGAATTTCTCTGCAGGTAGTCCTCGACTTACGAGCACACCTGGGGATGAGGATTTCCATGGCTAAGCGAGGTGGTTATTGAGTTGTGTGCAGTTTCACCCCCTATTTTGCCACGGTTGTTAAGTGAATCACGGCAGTCCTTAAGCGAGTCGCCTGGTCGTTGCATCAATCCGGCTTCCCGCACTGACTTCGCTTGTCGGATCAAGATGTCAGGGCAATCACATGTCCCTGGGATGCCGTAACCATCATAAATACAGGGACAAGTCAGTGGTGGGATTTTAAACAATTTTACTACTGGTTCTGCGGGCATGGCATGGTGGGTGTGGCTTGGTGTGGGCGTGGCAGGGGAAGGTTACTGCAAAATCCCCATTTCTTCCCGATCAGCTGGGACTCGGGAGGCAGAGAATAGATGGGGGCGGGGCCAGTCAGAGGTGGTATTTACCGGTTCTCTGAACTACTCAAAATTTCCGCTACCGGTTCTGCAGAACTGGTCAGAACCTGCTGAATACCATCTCTGGTACAGGTAGGTGGCTCAGTGGCTAAGACACTGAGCTTGTCGATCAGAAAGGTCAGCAGTTCGATGGTTCGAATCCCTACTACAGGTCTCCTGCGTGAACAGGGGGTTGGACTAGACTAGGTCCCTTCCAACGCCGTTATTCTGTTACACAAATCCCTCTTGTGAAGGTAATTCAACCAAACTCAGAAAGCAAAACCCATTCCCATCTAGCATGGATGGTATTACCAAGTTTGGTAATGAAACGTCTACGAGGCAACAACCAAGATCGGAGGCACCCCGCTCCTTTCTGGCATTGATGATGTGACCTACTGTGGTAATGAGAAGGAAGTCTGTAGAGATTCTCAGTCCTCCAGGTCAGGATTATCCCAAAGGTGCTTTTTCAGGAGGCAACTGGACTTCCTCGTTTTTTTTTTTCTTTTGAAGACATTTCACTTCTCATCCAAGAGGCTTCTTCAGTTCTGACAGGACAGTGTCAATCCTTCCATTCCCCACTGTCCACTCAGAGCTGAAGAAGCTTCTTAGATGAGAAGCGAAACGTCTTCAAAAGAAAAAAAAAATAAAACAAGGAAGTCCAGTTGCCTCCTGAAAAAGACACCTTTGGGATAACGAGAAGGAAGGTGAGCTCTTTAAACCTCTTTTGTTAGTTTAAGTAAAAAGCACAGGGCTTTTAAAATGATTATTTACAAAGGTTTGCTCAGTGCAACCCATTTGCTTAGTGTAACTCTTACGCACCTGTAGAGACGTCTCTACCAATTGACGCAAAGGGCACCTTCAGTTGGTACCTAGGCCAGCTACCTGGGACTTCTGCCAAAGCATCAGCTGTGCTCAGCGTGAACTGCTGCTCGAATCCAAGTTTCATTCGCCATTCCCGGCTTTAGCCTGGATTTGTCACTTGTTTCAAATCAGAATAAGAGTCAGCCTTCCGGCCTGCCTTACAAAGAGACTGAGGGAAGAAACAGTACACCAGGGATGGGATTCAGCCGGTTCGGGAGAACCGAGGTTAAATTTTAATCTGGTTCGGTGAACTGGTTGTTCCAAGGACTGGCTGACCCCGCCCACTCCTCCCCTCCCCTCCCCGGAGTCTCTACGTGGCCCGTTTTGGATGCTAGGAAAGTGCAGGGCACATGTGGAGGCTCCGGGAGGGCAAAAAACGGGCCTACCAGAAGTCTGGAAATGGGCCTGTTTCCGTACTTCCGGTAGGCCCGGTTTCGCCGTCCCCAGGCCCCAGGAGGCTTTCCGGGAGCCTCCAGGAGGGCGAAAACGGCCTCCCCTCCTGGAGGCTCCCGGAAAGCCTCCTGGGGCCTGGGGACGGCGAAACCGGGCCTACCGGAAGTACGGAAACAGGCCCATTTCCAGCCTCCGGAGGGCATGCGAAGAGAACTGGTTGTTATAACCGGTGAATCCCACCACTGCAGCACCCCCATAAGTTGAAATACAGGTCGTCCTTGATTTACAACTTCAATTGAGTGGGCTGCTCCCTGAGCTTGGTTGATTCCTTGCAGACCTTTAATTACCAAACTAGGTAACATCATCCGTGTTAGAAGGAGTGAGGATGTTTTTCTCTGAGCTTGCTGGTTTTCTTGCAGACAATTTTCATTTCTAAAGTAGGTAACTTCATCAATGCTAGAAGGGAGGGGGGGCTTGCGTTCTGAGCTTGGTTGTTTTCTTACATACGTCTCATTACCACACGAGGTAATACCATCAGTGCAGCATAAGAACGGTCCAGGATAAGAATTAAACAGGCGGGGCGGGGTCATGTCTCCTCCTTTGGATAATAATATGGTGTTAGAACGTTCTTGCCCACATTCGGCCTGCCTTTTGGGCCTGTCTGCCAATGCTCCCGAAATCGTAGCTGGAAAGTGGGACATGCTAAGCAATTCCTCCAACATTTTCTCAGACGTGAAAGCAAGTCAAAGCATTTTGACTCTCCAGCAACATTCCATGCTGAGAAAGAGCAATTTATCCATGCACGGAAAAAGCTGACACTAGCACAATGTTCCGTCGGATTTACACAAGCTTAGCGACAACGTTGTGTGGGTGCCCGAGGCAGAGAAGTGGGGGGGGGTGTCACCTTGCTGGAGTCGATGGCTCTACAACCTTGTTTGAAAAAGCCTGAAATCTGGAGGTGTCAAAGGAGAGAGTGAGTGTGAAGGAAGCTTCTCTTACGTCTGGTCCCCAGAACTGAATATTCAGGAAGATTTCCAAAGCTCCTGACTTGATGGAAATCTGCCAAATGCTTAGAAACCTTTGTTCTTTTCTCCGGCTGGACAGTTCTGCAAAGACGTTCAGAATCAGAATAGAGCTGGAAGGGACCTTGGAGGTCATCTAGTCCAACCCACTGCTCGAGCAGGAGATCCTACACCATTTCAGAAAAACGGCTGTCCAGTCTCTTCTTAAAAACCTCTAGTGGTAAGTCCTTCCACTGGTTAATTGTCCTCACCAGTAGTGGGTTCCACTTACCTTCCCTAACGTTTCGGAATCAGGAGCGTCCGTGTGTGTGTGTGTGCTTGATTTGCGCACGCACGGCGCTTCTATGCATGCGCAGAGCGTCTGTGATGACATCTGGATGGGTGGGCGGAGCCTCTGACTGCCGGCACTACTGGTTTTCCCGAACCGGGCTGAACCAGTAGAAACCCACTGGTCCTCCCTGTTAGGAAATTTCTCCTCAATTCCAGGTTACTTCTCTCCCTGATTAGTTTCCATCCGTTGTGTCTTGTCCTGCCTTCAGGGGCTTTGGAAAATAAGTTGAACCCCCCACCCCCTCTTCCTTGTGGCAGCCTCTCAAATCCTGGAATACTGCTATCATGTCCCCCTTAGTCCTTCTTTTCTCTAGACTAGCCAAACCCAAATTCTGCAACCGTTCTTCATTAGAATAGAATAGAATAGAATAGAATAGAATAGAATAGAATAGAATAGAATAGAATAGAATAGAATAGAATACACAGAGTTGGAAGGGACCTTGGAGGTCTTCTAGTCCAACCCCTTGCTGAAACAGGAGACCCTATACCAGTGATGGCAAACCTTTTCGGCACCAAGTGCCCAAAAGGTCGCGCGGAAACATCGTGTGCGCTCGTCAGGGCCACGCTCCGGAAAAGCTGAACTTCCGGTTTCTAGCGTGCATGTGTGCTCGACTACCAGCTGGCCGGCGTGCATGAGCACACCGGTTTTTGGCACTGCCACATGGGCGAAGGGATCGCGCTGTGGAGAAGCCAAACTTCCGGGTTGTGGCACGTATGCGCACTTGACAATCAGCTGGCCGGCACACAAGCGCACAACGGTTTTCAGCACTGCCCCGCGCACGGACAGCTGATCGTCGCGGGCGCATGCACACCAGAAACCCGGAAGACAAGCAGGCAAGGCCATGCAGGCCGGGTGACATGGTTTCATGTGCCACTTTGGGCACGAGTGCCATAGGTTCGCCATCACGGCCCTATATCATTTCAGACAAATGGTTGTCCAATCTCTTCTTAACAATTTCCAGTGTTGGAGCATTTACAACCTCTGGAGGCAAGTTGTCCACTGGTTAATTGTTCACACTGTTCTAGGTTGCTTCTCTCTCTTTTTTTTTTTTAATTTGATTTATATGCCGCCCTTCTCCGGAGACTCAGGGCGGCTTACAATGTGTTAATCAATAGCCTTCATACTTTTGTATGAAAATATATAGAAAATATGTCCGGGTCCTCATTTTACCTACCTTAGAAAGGATGGAAGGCTGAGTCAACTCTTGAGCCTGGTGAGATTTGAACTTGTAGTAATTGCAGGCAGCTGATGTTAATAACAGTGCTTTAGTCTGCTGCGCCACCATCCTTGATTACTTTCCATCCCTTGCTTCTTGTCCTGCCCTCAGGTGCTTTGGAGAATAGCTTAACTCCCTGTTCTTTGGGGCAGCCCCTCAAATACTGGAATACTGCTATCATGTCCCCCTTAGTCCTTCTCTTCATTAAACTAGAAATTAAAACTTTATTAAGGATGTTAAATTTAAAATGGGATTTTAAATTTGGGGTTTTAAATTGAGCCTATCATTTAATAATTTTAATTATTTTTAAGTTTTGTCTGTCTTTGTGCTTTTAATCAGGCTGTACACCGCCCTGAGTCTTTCGGGAGAAGGGTGGTATAGAAATAAAATAAAATAAAATAATAAATAATAAATAAATAAATAAATAAATAAATAAATAAATAAATAAATAAATAAATAAATGTGCTTAGTTGTAATCTTTGGATATTTATCATCTGGTTACTATATAGCAGGAGAATTTGGGTTAATAATTCAAAAAGCAAGCTTAATGGTGTTCTGTGACCTTAACCTGTGTGGGCCAAACTACATGTTACACCAGGACCTCTTTTGTAACTGGCTCAGAATAGAAGCTCAACCATATGATTTGGGTGCTGAAAATCACCACTACAATTTCAAGGGATGAGTAATCTTCCAGAGGAAAATCACTTGGGGTGGGGGGGGAAGGGGTTATGTGTGGGAAGGGGTGAGGGACAGGAAATCAGGAGAAAATAATCATTGCACAGAGGAAACAGTTTCTGTTTGCTTAAAATTCTGATGGAATCCTTAGAAAGCACACACCCATCCTATAAAATCCATATCGTGGTCTTCTTCTCCTTAGTTCCCTTGGTTAAGTTAATTAATTTAATTATATGCTTAACCCAGACTATTCCTAGGACATGGTCAAAAAAATCTGACATGCAGCCAAAATGATGCAATCTAAGCTTTACTGGGTGTTTATACAGGTAGTCTCGACTTACAACAATTCACTTAGTGACCGTTGGAAATTACATCATCACTGAAAAAAAGTGACTTGGGACCAGGGGTGAAAATTCACTTACCTTCCCTACCGGTTCGCGAATGTGAGCGCTTCACTCTCGCGCGCCATCATCCGCACATGCACAGAGGCCTAAAATGTCGCAAAAAAGTGACGTCATGACGTCCACGCGAATCCTCCCGCAGCTGCCGCTACCGGTTCTATCCGCTACCAAGCCGGATACAACCGGCTGAATTTCACCCCTGCTTAGGACCGTTTTTCACAGTTACGACCATTACAGCATCCCCCATGGTCAGGTGATCAAAATTCAGATGTTTGGCAACTGACTCCTATTTATGACGGTTGCAGTGTCCCGGGATCATGTGATCTCCTTTTTACGACTTTCTGACAAACAAAGTCAGATTGGGAAGCCAGATTCACTTAACAATTTGTGTTACTAATTTAATAAGTGCAGAAATTCGTTGGACCACAGTGGCTAGAAAGGTCATAAAATGGGGCAAAGTTCACTCAGCAAATGTCTCACTTAGTGACAGAAAATTCTGGGCTCAATTGTGGTCGTATGTCGAGGACTAGCTGTAGGCATCTCCAGACCATCAGAAGGAAAAGTAGATGGGGCTCCATAAGGCTGAGAACTAGAAACATTGAGCGCCCAAGTTTTGAAATCTTCCTGTAGCTAAAGAGCTTTGATGATTAAATTGTCTTCCTTCCTCTTTATTTCCAAACAATGCAACAATGCTGATGGAACATTTTGATTGCTTCTTCCTCCTACTACTATTGTGTTTTGAAATAACATTAGAGTTGTAGAAGTGTTGGTCATGTCTAGGAAAGCAATCCCATAAGCAATTGAAACCTGGTTCAGTTACTAAAATCTTCTATATAAACCACCAGGAAATCAATTCCCAGATGAATATAGATTAACATCAAGATTAACATAGCAATCAAGAAATAAACAATGCCCCAATCAAGGAACTGTCAAACAATGTAAGAGTTTACTTTATTGATTAGCCCTTGGGCCATGTCTTTTCGTTGGGCCCTGAAAACTTATTTATTTCACTTAGCCGGGCTGGCTTGATCCCACAGCTTTGGTTAATTTTAATTGATTTTAATTGGGTGTTTTAAATTGCGGCCAAAAATATTTAATTATTTTTAAACTGTTTTTAAATTTTGTGTGTACTGTTTTATTCTGGCTGTTCACCGCCCTGAGTCCTGCTGGAGAAGGGCGGTATACAAATTAAAACAAATAAAAACAAATAAATAAATAACAAATAAATAAAAATGTCAAAGTGCAGAGTTCCAGACCCAAATTATTACAAAAATTTGATAAAAACAATATAAAATGGAATTGGATCAAATGCAATTTAAAATGAAATGGGAATAAAATACAGTTTAAAATGAAATTAGAATAAAATACAATAATTTAATATATAGATAAATAATATATAAAATAGATTCCTGCGAGTCCCTTGGACTGCAAGGCGATCCAACCGGTCAGTCCTACAACTCTGACTGCTCTTGAGAAGGCCAGATCCTGAAGAGGAAACTCAAATCCTTTGGCCACCTAATGAGAAGGAAGGACTCCCTGGAGAAGAGCCTAATGCTGGGAACGATGGAGGGCAAAAGAAGAAGGGGACAACAGAGAAGGAGGTGGCTGGATGGAGTCACTGAAGCAGTCGGTGTGAGCTTAAATGGACTCCAGAGGATGGTAGAGGACAGGAAGGCCTGGAGGAATGTTGTCCATGGGGTTGTGATGGGTCAGACACGACTTCGCAACTAACAACAACAACAAAATAAAATATGATAAAATTATACTTCTATATCATCCCTACAATCTACCCCAATGAGTCCCACATATGCCAATCTCAACCGAACCATTCTGCTTAAGTAGTGTGCTGTGTTGAATGATATTTTCAGATTCTGGCTGCACATAAGGTAAGTTGGTTTGATATGGGGATCCCAATGGGTCATTAGTACGTTATATATACCCAGATACCTGTTTCTCACCCCCTTTAACAAAGTTGGAAGTGACCTTATAGGTCAACTAGTCCAACCCTCCGCTCAAGCAGGAAACCCTATACCATTTCTGAGAGTCCAATCTTTTCTTGAAAATCTAAAGTGATGAAGCTCCCACAACTTCCGAAGGCAACTTCTGTTCCATGGGTTGATTGTTCTCACTGTCAGAAAATTCCTCCTTAGTTCTAGGCTGAATCTCTCCTTGGTCAGTTTCCATCCATTATTCCTTGTCTGATCTTCAAGTGCTTTGGAAAACAGCTTGACCCCATTCTCTCTGTGGCAGCCCCTCAAATATTGGAAGGCTGCCATCATGTCTCCCCTGGTCCTTCTCTTCACTAGACTAGTTGTGCCCAGTTCCTGCAACCGTTCTTCGTATGTTTTAGTCTCCAGTCCCCTCATCATCCTGGTTGCTCTTCTCTGCACTTTTTCTAGAGTCTCAACATCTTTTTTATAGTGTGGTGACCAAAACTGGATGCAGTATTCTAGGTGTGGTCTTACTAAGGCTTTGTAGAGTGGTATTAGCACCTCACTTGATCTTGATCCCTTATACAGGCAACAATCAAATAGGATAAATAACAAGCTAACAGTAAACAGCTGAACCAACAAAAGCCATCAAGATCACTCCCAACAACATGGACAGGGCAAGCTACTGGACTATAGAACGAGAGCAAACCCCATTCCCTACTATCCCTGATGAAGTTACCTACTTGGGTAATGAAACGTCTGCAAGAAAACAGCCAAGCTCAGAGAGTATCAAGGACCGCTCATTTCCACCCTGAGCTACCAATATTCTCCGCTGTTGGGAAAGAACCACCCATCAAGCAAATAAAATATTGGGTGTCCGGTGATTTAAGGCTGGAGGGAAACATCCTTGCAACCCGTCTTCATATATGTGCTTGCGGTTTCTCCAATGAACCAAGTCACTCAGTGGACCAATTCCCTCGGCCACCAAAGCAACTGACCTTCTCGTGGTATTCTGAACTCTTTTGAAGACCCTGTTGTTCCGCCAGGCAGGGCTGTCAATATAATAATTTTAAATTGGGGTATTTTAATTTTTGGGGTTTTAAATCGGCCAAATCTATTTAATTATTTTAATTTTTAATTATTGTTGTGTCTTGTGTTTTTAAATTGGCTGTACACCGCCCTGAATCCTTCGGGAGAAGGGCGGTATAGAAATAAAATTATTATTATTATTATTATTATTTGACCACATGTGATTATTTCAAAGGAAGTTGCGTTCTGTTAGGAAAAAAAAATATGAACCTCAGGGGCTTTTTCCTCTTGGAAAAGCGTGCAAAGGGTTTTAGGCAATGAATTTTGAATTTTTAAACAATTGACCCAGTTCATAAGAAGGAAAAACAAAGCAGATGCCAAGAAACAGCCCTTTCTTAAAATACTTTTCTAGTTGGTCCAGGAAATGGGATTCCAGGTTCCTGGTAAGGAAGAAAGTTATTTTTATTTTCCAAAATCGGTGTGTCTAGCTGTTTACGTCTCTATGACCCAGCACCTTCCATAGTTCAAGAAATTCTTCCGAAAAAACCTTAATGAGAAAACCTACAACCCAACATTTGAAATCTCAGCAAAACTACGATAGACTTTTGCTTGAATCTACAGAACGGCTGCTAATCAACAGAAACCAATGATCTGACTTGGTCTAAGGCCGTCTCCATCTTGGGGAGTCTGTTCCCAACCTCACGTTTTCCAGATGTTTTCATTGGGGGGAATTCTGGGAACTGTATTCCCATGCAGCTGGAGGACACCAAATTGGGATAGTGTAGTAGTCTAAGCGGGAAGTGGTGGCTCAGTGGCTAAGATGCTGAGCTTGTTGATTGAAAGGTCAGCAGTTCAGCGGTTCGAATCCCTAGCGCTGCGTAAGGGGGTGAGTTCCCGATACTTGTCTCAGCTTTTGCCAACCTAGCAGTTTGAAAGCATGTAAAAAAATGCAAGTAGAAAAATAGGGACCACCTTTGGTGGGAAGATAACAGCGTTCCGTGCGCCTTTGGCATTGAGTCATGCCGGCCACATGACCATGGAGACGTCTTCAGACAGCGCTGGCTCTTTGGCTTTGAAACGGAGATGAGCACCGCCCCCTAGAGTTGGGAACTAGAGTTGCTAAGTGAGACAACTTCGCCCCATTTTTACGCCTTTACTTGCCACCCTTGTGAAGCGAAGCACTGTGGTTGTGAAGTTAGTAACACAGTTGCAACACAGCTTCCCCAGGTCGCAAAAGGGGATCACATGACCCCGGGACACAGCAACGGTCATACGTATGAACGCGTCACACAACTTCAGGATGCTGCAGCTGTCATAAATACGAGCCAGTTGCCAAGCGTCTAAATTTTGAGCCCGTGGCCGTGGGGATGCCGTTAACGGTCGTTAAGTGTGAAAAACGGTGCTAAATCCCTATTTTCCGTGCCGCTGTGACTTCAAACGGTCACTAAACGAATTGTTTTAAGTCGAGGACTGCCTGTACTAACCAGGTTCGATCTGATTAGGTTTTCTAGGGTCAGCTCTCAACCAGACTCTTGAGCCTGCTCACTTCTGCTGGATCCATGCCTGATGACACCCCCGGCTGCCATTAACTGAATCAACTGCCCACCAAAGGCTCTGACTTCATAAGGCTCCAATGACATCATCAAGGCTCCCGTTGCCACGGCAACCGGCCCAGCCACTTTACACAAGCCTGGTGATGTCATAAGTGACTCAGGCCCTCTGGCTTTACAGAAGCCTTAAAAAAAAACGTGTGTTTCCATGCGTGCGCATTTCTCAAGATTGTATTGTTTTCTCCTTTTGTGTGTGTCTTTTAGCTCTGTGGCAGTCTTAGTCATCCAGCAACCATAAATACTTTTTAAAATGCTAATTGGAGGGAATGAACGCCTCTGTTTTCTTGTACTCGGGAGTTCCCGAATGGCAATACAAATCTATCCACATGACTGCATGTGGCAAATGTAAATCCCTCTCAATTCACTAATTTTTTTTTAAAGTTTATTTAAGAATATTTTAATTCGGCCTTGTTGTTTTTCAACCCGAAGAACCAGTTGTAGAAGTTCAGCCTCAGGAATATTTCTCGTCTGGGTATATCAGTGGTGGGTTGCTACTGGTTCTCCCCGGTTCTTGCGAACCGGTAGTGGAAATTTTGAGTAGTTCGGAGAACCGGTAAATACCACCTCTGCCTGGCCCCACCCCCAATCTATTCATTGCCTCCCGATTCCCAGCTGATCGGCTAGAAGGAAAAAAATCAGGGCTCACTTGACAAAGAAGAGGAAAAAAACAACAACAAGACACCGTAGCTTTAAATTGAGAAGCCAAGAAGCCTCCCAACTGATCGGCTAGAACCGATCCACTCCTTGTAAACCACTCGGTGGTGGTAGATTGGCAATTGAGGCCAAGCTGCCTGAAAGCGGTTTCCGATGCTCTCGGTGATGGCAGAGTGGGAAAAAACTGTTTAAATTCTTGCCGCGGCACTTCAAAGGGCCACTCTACAGCTGATCAGCGGTAAAAGGTAGTGTGGTGGTAGACCAGTGCGCTCCAAAAACAAATGGGTAGACCGGTACGGCTCTGCAAGCAGTTAAAAACCTGGTAGACCAGTACCTCTGCTAAATCCTACAGAATTGTGTCACATGACCATCAAGCCACACCCACAAAATAAGCCACGCCCACAGAACCAGTAGTAAAAAAATTTAGAACCCACCCCTGGGGTATATATAACAGGATAAGAGCCTTGGTAGTACAGTGGTTTAAAGCACCCTGTTATTAACACAGCTGCCTGCAATTACTGCAGGTTCGAATCTTACCAGGCTCAAGGTCGACTCAGCCTTCCATCCTTTCTAAGGTAGGTTAAATGAGGACCCAGTTTGTGGCGGCAATAAGCTGACTTTGTATAAAATATACAAAAGTATGAAGGCTATTGCTTAACGCATTGTATGCCGCCCTGAGTTTCCGGAGAAGGGCGGCATATAAATCAAATTAAAAAAATAATAATCGGCTTGGGACCTTCAAGGTCTTCTAGTCCAACCCTCTGCTCAAGTAGGAGACCCTTTACCATTACAGACAAATGGCGGTCTTATTTCTTCTTAAAAACCTCCAGTGTTGGAGTATTCACAACTTCTGAAGGCAACTGTTCCACTGGTTGATTGTTCTTACTGTCAGGAAGTTTCTCCTGAATTTATGGTCGTAGGGGTTCCATTGCTGGAGGTTTTTAAGGAAAGACTAGACAGCCCCGTTTTGCTGTATTTTACGACCTTTCTTGCCACTGTTGTTAAGTGAATCGCTGCAACTGTTAAGCGAGTAACACATCTGTTAAGTGAATCTGTCTTTCCCATTGACTTTATTTATTTATTTATTTTTGTGATTTATATGCCGCCATTCTCCCAAAGGACTCAGGGCGGCTTACAACAACAATCAATAATACAAATCACAAAATAATAAAACAAGTTAAAAACCCCTTAAAAACCATATTTAAAATTATTACAGTTTGTGCAACCCCTTTGCTTGTCAGATGGTTGCAAAAGGGGATCATATGACCCCAGGACACTGCAACCGTCATAAATGTGAGCCACTTTATTTTTTTCCCTTCACTTTGAATTCCAAAACGCCAATTAGCCGCTTATTCCAGGTTGGGATCTGTTTTAAAGTTTAAAAAATTTGTCCTTCATACCTGTGAGTTGGCCAATCACTTGGTAACAATCAGGGTGGATTTGATTTAAATCGAGTTGATTTAAATCACGATTTAAATCACTAGTAAAAAGGCTTGATTTAAATCAACTCGATTTAAATCATAATATTTAAAGAGCAACTGTCATCTCTGCTACTCCTTTGACCCACTGTTGACTCACCGATAGTCCCAGTGTTGCAGAATATACAGCCTCATGCTACATAACTAAGCTCCATTTCATGCGGAATAAACTAAATTATTTATCTTAAATAGAAAACTATCTTACGATAGATTTTTACCCCAAAAGTTTTTTATTAAAATAAATTCGATAAAAATCAAAAAAATCCGATTTAAATTAAAAAAATGTGATTTTTTTTTATTTTTTTAAAAAAACCCATTGATTTTTATCCACCCTGATTCTTATTAGAAGATACGTTAAGAGGGAGAAATGAATAGGTTTATTATGCTTATTATTATTGAAGATTAGAGAATTAATATCAATGTAATGAATATTGTAAAGTCTAATTGCACAGAGATACCTGTACCCAGATGACACAGTTTAATGGAAGATGAAATGTTCAAATAATAATAAAAAAAAAATTAAAAAAAAAAAGACTTGATTTGCACCTGTGGTTTTCCCAGGGTTAGAGAAGATGCCCCCCCTTTTTTCCTGGTTTTTGCAATATCCCAAATTCCTTTCTCACCCCAAAATACAGATAGTCCTCAAGTTACGACTAAAAGCCAAGCCCAAAATTTTCTGCTGCTAAGCGAGACCTTCGTTAAGCGCGTTTCGCCCCATTTTATGACCTTTCTTGCCACAGTTGTTAAGCGAATCACTGCAGTGGATCAAAACTAGGCACAAAACTAGGAAGGCAAAGCCTCCCATCCTGGTTTTGGGGGGGTCCTGAGAATTTTAAAATGCACCCCAAAAAATGATAACAAGAAGGGAGTATGAAAAATGGAGAGACTTGATTTGCACCTGTTGGCTTTTCCAGGGTTAGAGAAGACACAGACCCCACTTTTCCTGGTTTTTTGCAACACCCCAAGTTCCTTTCTCACCCCCCCTTTTCCCTTTTTCTCAACGCAGGTTTGGCTTTTTCAACCCCGTCCGGGAAAAAAAACCAACACTGCGAAAGGCTGGGTGTAGACAGCACTGTACGTGGCGTTCCTCCGGCCAGTTTATGAAATAGATTTATTGCCAGTTTATGAAATAGATTTATTGCCAGTTTATGAAATAGATTTATTGCCAGTTTATGAAATAGATTTATTGCATTTTGCAACCCGCTTGCAAAGTCCCCAAACGCGATGCAAAAGATTTTTTTTTTTTTCGACCGACCGGAGTGGTTTTAAAAAACACACACGCACACAAAACACCAGACAGACAGACAGACAGACAGACAGGCAAGCAGACAGCCGGCAGCTGCAAATATAAACACTTTTTTTTTTTTTTTGCAAAATATGTTTTTGCTCTCTGCAAGCGCTCCACGCCCCGCGCTCGCTCCCTCGCTCGCCTTGTTGATCAGCTCCGCGTGTTCCGCAGGGTTCTCGGAAAATGAAAAAAAAAAAAAAATCACCCTCCGGGCACGGAGGAGACACGCGAAGGGCTCTCCGGGGAGCACGCTTTTTTCACGTGCTCGCCGGGCCATGCAGCGGACGCGTGCACGCTCCCCTGGCAGGCACGGAGGCAGCGAGTGGGCGAGCATCCGCCTCTCCCGTGTACCGGAGGCGGGGAAGCTGTCTCCTTCTCTCTCTCCCTCTCTCTTTTTCTCTTTCTCTCTCCCTCTCTTTTTTCTCTTTTTCTCTCTCCCCCTCTCTCTCTCTTTCTCTCTTTCTCTCCCTCTCCCTCTCTTTTTCTCTCCCTCTCCCTTTCTCTCTCTCTCCCTCTCTTTTTCTCTCTCTCCCTCCCTCTCTCTTTCTCTCTCCCTCTTTTTCTCTCTCTCCCTCTTTCTTTCTCTCTCTCCCTCTTTCTCTCTCCCTTTTTCACTTTCTCTCTCCCTCTCTCTCCCTCTTTCTTTCCCTCCCTCTTTCTCTCCCCCTTTTTCTCTCTCCCTTCCTCCCTCCCTCTTTTTTCTCTCTCCCTCTCTCTCTCCCTCTTTTTCTCTCTCCCTCTTTTTCTTTCTCCCTCCCTCTTTCTCTTTCTCTCTCTCTCCCTCTTTTTCTCTCCCTCTTTCTCTCTCCCTTTCTCTCTCTCCCTCTTTTTCTCTTCCTCTTTCTCCCTTTCTCTCCCTCTCTCTTTCTCTCCCTCCCCCCTCTCCCTCTTTCTTTCTCTCTCCCTTTTTCTCCCTCCCTCCCTCCCTTTCTTTCTCTCTCTCTCTTTTTTTCTCTCTCTCCCCCTCTTTCTCTCTCTCTCCCTTTCATTCTCTCTCCCCCTCCCCCTCTCTTTCTTTCTCTCTCCCTCCCTTTCTCCCTCTTTTTCTTTCTCTCTCCCTTTTTCTTTTTCTCTTCCTTTCTTTTTTTCTCTTTCTCTCCCTCTTTTTCTCTCTCACCCTCTTTTTTCTCTCTCTCCCTTTCTCTCTCTCTCCCTTTCATTCTCTCTCCCCCCTCCCTCTCTCTTTCTCTCTCTCCCTCTTTCTTTCTCTCTCCCTCCCTTTCTTCCTCTTTCTCTTTCTCTCTCCCTTTTTCTTTTTCTCTTCCTTTCTTTTTTTCTCTTTCTCTCCCTCTCTTTTTCTCTCTCACCCTCTTTCTTTCTCTCTCTCTCTCCCTCTTTCTCTCTCTCTCCCTCTTTCTCTCTTTCTCCCTCCCCCTCTCTTTCTTTCTCTCTCTCCATACAAATATGCCTTTAAAAGGGTTTGAGGGGTTGCATTTGAGGAAGGGGTCGGCACCTCCCCTCCCCAGGTTTGCACGCTGGGGGAGAGAGGGAGAACCATCAGGGAAGAACTATTCCGGGCTCTCCCAAAGGTGCTTTTTTTCCCAAGAGGCAACTGGACTTTCAGGTTTTTCTTTGAAGACATTTCGCTTCTCATCCAAGACGCTTCTTCAGCTCTGACTGGATGGAGGGGAAAGAAGATGAAGAAGCTTCTTGGATAAGAAGCGAAACATCTTCTATAAAGAAAAGAGCAAGGAAGTCCAGCTGCCATCTGAAAAAAGCACCTTTGGGTTTGGGACAACCACGACCTGGAGGACTGAGAATCTCTACAGACTTTTAGCTCTATAATTTGGGATGGACACCCTTGGAATGCTGAATTTATGTTTAAACTGAAAAAGGAGATTAGTATAGATCTATTTCAAGCTATTGAGCTCTCATCAGCTAGCTAGCCATACCATTCTGGGATTCGAACCCAGGCTACTTGCATATTGGGTAGATGTATTAACCTCTAAGCCGGAAGCGGTATGCTCCGTCCGGTAATTGGGTAGACCAGGTCGGGTGACCCAGAGGACACAGATAAACCTCCAAGGGCTTCAACAACCCTCTTAAAAGGATGCAAATCTTGAGCCTTGGTAGTACAGTGGTCTAAAGCACCCTGTTATTAACACAGCTGCCTGCAATTACTACAGGTTTGAATCTTGCCAGGCTCAAGGTTGACTCAGCCTTCCATCCTTTCTAAGGCAGGTGAAATGAGGACCCAGTTTGTGGGGGCAATAAGCTGACTTTGTAAAAATATACAAAAGGATGAAGGCTATTGCTTAACACATTGTAAGCCGCCCTGAGTCTCCGGAGAAGGGCGGCATATAAATCAAATTAAATAAATAAATAAATAAAAAATGACCAGCTGTCCGCAAGGAATATCAATCCCTCCGTTCCTCACCAGAACTGAAGAAGCTTCTTGGATGTGGAAGTGAAACATCTTCAAAAGAAAAGAAAAAACAAGAAAGTATAGTTGCCTCCTGAAAAAGCACCTTTGGGACAACTCTGGATGACTAAGAATCTCTACAGACCCTAAGGCTGCAATAGAAATAAAGCAAGATTTTCTCCTCCTTACGGCAGCTTGCAGATGTGCGGACTTCAACTCCCAGAATCCCCTCCGGCCAGCGATGCCCCGCAGAAGTCCACGCACCGTTGTAACCTAGCGGCCAAGCGCTGCAAAATCCTGCAGATCTGGGCTGCAATCTGACGGCGGCCACTAGAGGGCGGCGTTCTGGTTTCTCCTTTGCCGCCCCCTAGTGGCGGCTCCCGCCCCAGTAAGGGCTTCCCTCGCCTGCAATGCCAGCTAACAGATTCTTTTCCTCGCACAGCTGTTGATTTGGTTTGCAAAAGTACTGTACAGGGACTGCGTCATGCAGGGGAGAGGGTGCCCGGGCTGGAATGGCGCAGCAGGTGGTTTTTGTGGTTGCGACAGCCCCTGCGAGGCAGTTCTCGGTGCGAATTTTAAATATAGCTCCAAACGAACAATCCATCACACGGCCAACTGACCTAACTGGCACGCAAGACCTTTATAAACTAAGAAGAATAGGACCAGAAAATCCGGATGATGACGTTCCCAAGTTCCGGTAACGCGACGTTCAGAAACTAAATTGAAACAAGCTTGGAGAGCAAACTCCGGCCAAAAAGATCTTAGTGTTCTCCATTCGGCCGGCCCTTGCAACAGGTGGCATAAATGGGGCCTTTGAATGATGGATTGGATCCAGAAGCTAAAAATTATTGGAATAAAATTTAAGATACGGCTGGAAGAAATGATACAACAATGTATTGATTTAAAACCAGAACTGTTCCTATTGGGCAGGGTCGATAAAAATCAATGATTTTTTTTAAAAAAATCAAAAAAATCGGATTTTTTTGATTTAAATCGGATTTTTTTGATTTTTATCGAATTTATTTTAATAAAAAAACTTTTGGGGTAAAAAACTATCGTAAGATAGTTTTCTATTTAAGATACATAAATAATTTAGTTTATTCAGCATGAAATGGAGCTTAGTTATGTAGCAGGAGGCTGCAATTCTGCAATATTGGGACTGTTGGTGAGTCAACAGTGGGTCAAAGGAGTAGCAGAGATGACAGTTGCTCTTTAAAAATTATGATTTAAATTGAGTTGATTTAAATCAAGCCTTTTTACTAGTGATTTAAATCATGATTTAAATTGTGATTTAAATCACCTTGATTTAAATCAAATCCACCCTGCTATTGGGTATCCTACCAGAAAAAAATTAGCAAAGAAAATATTTATTTGATTATACATGTAATAACAGCTGCAAGGATTGTTTATGCACAACATTGGAAAGCAGGGAAAATTCCTTTGGAAGGAGAAGTAATTAAAAAAAAGTTTAGATTTTTTTTTAACCTTGATTAAAGATAGGGAAGAATCAGAATATTTTAGAACATGGAATTATTTTTATTGTTGGTTGGAAAAGAGATATAAATGATTAATTTTATAACTATGTATAAAAATTTGATAGTAAGAATATGACTACAGGAATGAACTTTTACAGTGGATTGGATGACGATTAAGATAGAAGAAACTGTTGGAACAAGAAGAACAAAAAGAAAAGTAGAAGTCAACACCGAGATGTAACAGGAGAGGGATGATTGATGTTTTAAATGTTTATTTTTTTTATAATTTTTTTTAAAAAAAAAATTACAAAAAAAAAGTTTAGGTTGTGCAGAAATGAATAGATTGATGATTAAAGAAAGAGATGATTCAGAATACTTTAAGATATGGAATCAATTTTACTATTGGTTAGAAAAGAGATAGTTATGTATAAAAATGTTATAATTAGAATATTTTATTAGTGATGAATTGTTGTAATTGATTCGATGAGAAGGAAGACAGAAGAAATAACAAAAAAAGGAACAATTGGAGACAACACCGAGATGTCACAGGGAAGGAATGACTGATGTATTAAATTAAATTTTAATTAAAAAAAAAAAAGAATGATGGATTGGGGCTTGGTGTTATATTTAAAGCTGGCTTTAAGCCTTAGATTTTATTTGCCTGGGTTTTTTTGGATTCTTAATGAACATATCTTTTATTTTATATACACTGAGAGCGTATGCACCAAGGCAAATTCCTTGTGTGTCCAATCACACTTGGCCAATAAAAAATTCTATTCTATTCTATTTCCCTCCTAGTATCAAGAGTGGCTTTCTTTTTAACTTTTAAAAGCATTTTTTCAGTCAAAGAGGTTGTAGAAAAAATGCTTTTAAAAGGAAAAAAACACAAAGCCACTGATGAGGTGGGCGGGGTAAGCGAGCGGCGACTGGGCCGGGGACCGGTTCAGGGGCGTGGCCAGCCAATCTTATTACTGGTTCTCCGAACTACTAAAAAAAATTTTATTACCGGTTCTTGCGAACCGGTGCGAACTGGGAGCAACCCACCACTGGACTTCAACTCCCAGAATTCCCCAGCCAAACTTTCAGAATTCTGGAAGCCAAAGTGCACAACATCTTAAAGTTAACTTAGGTTAAGTCCACATCTCAGAAATGAACAATTCTCCACCGTGGGGAGTTTTGCCCCATTTTACGACCTTTTCTTGCCACAATTGTTAAGTGAACCGCTGCAGTTGTTAAATAAGTAACACGGTTGTTAAGTGAATCTATCTGGAACGAACTCCCCCCGGAGATACGGAGGATCCCGGATCTACGCACCTTCCGCCGCGCTCTCAAGACCTTTTTATTTCACCAGGCTGGTCTGGCCTAACCTCTCCCATTCTCTTTTTAATGTAAATTTTAATGTAAATTTTAATTTGTTCTTAACCTGGGGTTTTAAATTTGTCTTGGGCTAAATCGATTTAATTCGATTTTACTTCTGCTCTTAAATTTTTGTATTCTATGTGTTTTATCTTGCGCCTGTTCACCACCCTGAGTCCTTCGGGAGTAGGGCGTTATATAAATCAAATCAAATGAAAATGAAAATGAAATGAATCTTGGCTTCCCCATTGACTCGCAGGAGTCTTCTCCAGCACCAGAGTTCAAAGGCCTCCATTCTTTGGTGCCCCGCCTTCCTTATGGTCCAACTTTCACAACCATCCATTGCAACTGGGAAAACCAGAGCCTTGACTATACACATTTTTGTTGGCAGGATGATGTCTCTGCTTTTTAGTATGCTGTCTAGATTTGCCATAGCTTTTCTCCCCAGGAGCAAGCGTCTTTTAATTTCTTGGCTGTAGTCCCCATCTGCGGTGGTCTTGGAGCCCAGGATTTAAAATCTGTCACTCCCTCCATTTCTTCCCCATCTATTTGCCAGGAATTGAGAGGGCTGGGTGCCATGATCTTAGTTTTCTTAATGTTGAGTTTCAAGCCAGCTTTTGCACTCTCCTCCTTCACCCACATCAAGAGGCTCTTTAGTTCCTCTTCGCTTTCTGCCATTAGAGTGGTATCACCTGCATAACTGAGGTTGTTGATATTTCTCCCGGCAATCTTAATTCCAACTTATGATTCATCTAGCCCTGCCTTTCTCATGATGTGCTGTGCATATCAGTTAAATAGGCAGGGCGACAGTATACAGCCTTGCCGAACTCCTTTCTCACATCTAGTATTAGCACATACCAAAAGAGTGTGTTTGTCAACATTACAGAAGGCTTGTCTGAACAGGGAATCCCAGCAAGCGTGAGTCAAGCAATGGGAAAGCTAAAGAAACTTCCAACAGTGCTTCTGATTAGCTATTGCACCAAAAAGTGTGAGTGTGTGGGAGGAAGAGAGGTTGTATGCGACAGAAAAACAGTAAGCAAAAAAAAAACTTTTTTTCCTCCTATTGTTTTGGAAGAAAGGTTTCCAAATTGGGACAAACACACTGATGATATAACCTACTTTGGTAATGAAACGTCTGCAAGAAAAATGACCAAGCTCAGAGAGCACCAAGGACTCCACTACACTTTTTAAATCCCCTTAATTATCTAATTATGTTCTCCAGCAACTGGCAGGGGGGAAAAAAGATCCCAACTTGTTTTACTTTAAGGAAGTCAAAACCAGAAGTCTGAACTGACCCCAGGCGATGGGAGATAAGCCCAGGTATAAAAGCGAGCCTCCAAGTTTTAAAAATAACGGAAATTCCGTTTCCGGTTGTGATTATACATCAAGGAATACCTGTCCATATTCATTGCAGTTCGTATTTTTTTTCAGGAAAATGTAATACCATTTTTGCAATTATAAAAGGCTAATTTACATTAAACAATATTCAGTTAACCGATAATTAAATGATTTTTGTTTGTTTGTTTCGAACAGCAAGAGCGAGAACCGAATGCAGAAGGAATTTGGGGCGTGGACATATGGCTTCCTGTTACGGTTTCAGAGGCACTGAAGAAAAAAAAAAAAGCTTGCATTTGTGAAAATAAACGCTCCTTTTTATTTCCGGGTTAAAGATAAAACTACAGAGGCTGAAAAAGATCTTTAAGTAAGTTCACACAGGATTAAAAAAACACTATTCTACTCCACGCAAGGAATCAGGAGCCTCTAACTTTACTATCAACATTCCCCTCCCAATTGCAGGAAAAGGTCAACAGAGTTACAGGTAGTCCTCAACTTATAACAGTTCATTCAGTGACCATTCAAAGTTACAATGGCACTGAAAAACAGGATTTATGACTTTCATACATACGTCCTTTGCAGGATTCCCACGGTCACATGATCAAAATTCAAACGCTCGGCAACTGACTCATATTTATGACGGTTGCAGAGTCCCGGGGTCACGTGATCCGCTTTTGCGACCTTCTGACAAGCACCAAAGTCAGTGCGGAATCCAAATTCGCTTCCTAAGCCTGTTACTAACTTGACCAATGCACTGAACAACGATGGCAAGAAAAGCCGTAAAACGGGGAAAACTCACTTAACCAATGTTTTCACTTAGCAACGTAAATTTGGAGATCAACGGCGGTTGTCTCTCAAGGACTACCTGCATTTGACAAAATTGCATCTAGAAATCTAGCTGCAATCTAGAAATCTAGCTGCAATAGATAGAAAAGATGGATGATTGGATAGGTGGATGGATAGGAGAAAGAAAGGAAAAAGAGAAGGAAAGAGAAAGAATAGAATAGCTTTATTGTCCCTTTGAATGTACACTAATCGGCATACGTTAAAATGAAATTATGTTGTATACGGCTCTCAAAGGCTCACCACCTCCAATATACACTACTTAAACATGACAAAATAAATAAATACAAAATTATGCATAGACCGACATACATTATATGGCATGGAGAAAGAACACGGTCTAGTTTGGATGTATACATGTACATGGCGAGAAAAACGAATCTTGCGAGTTTACCAGATGGATGGCCTAGGAAACAAAGCTGTTACAGAATCTGGGAGTCCTGCTAGAAATACTTGGAAACTTCCTTCCAGAGGGAAGCAACAGAAACAAACCACAAGTGGGTGTGTGGGGTCTCTAACAAGGCTTTGAGATCTAAGCACATAGCGCTTATAAGCAGTATCCTGATTGAGATGAACCCTAATGTTCTTGGCTGTCTTAACCATTCTCTGAATGGACTTTCTATCTGAAGCGGAGGCGGGCGGGAGAGACAGAGAGAGAGACAGAGACAGAGAAAAAGGAGGAAGAGAGAGAAAGGAAGAGAGAGAAAGAGAGAAAGGAAGAGAGAAGAAGGAAGAGAGAGAGAGAGAAAGAGGAAAGACGAGAGAGAGAAAGGAGGAAGAGAAAAAGAAAAGGAGGAAGGAAGAGAGAGGGAGAGAGCGAGTGAGCAAGAGACAGAAAAAAGGAGGAAGAGAGAGAGAAAGAGGAAGAGAAAAAGCAAGGGAGAGAGAGAAGAAGAGAGACAAAAATGAGGAAGAGAGAGAAAGAAAAGGGCGAAGGAAGAGAGAAAAAGGAGGAAGAGAAAGTGGAAGGAAAGAGAGAGAGAGAAAGAGGAAGAAAGAGAGAGAAAGGAGGAAGAGGGAAAGAAATGAGGAAGAGAGAGAAAGAGAGAAAAGGAGGAAGAAAGAGAGAGAGGGAGCGAGAGGGGGAGAGAGAGAAAGAGCAAGAAACAGAGACAGAGAAAAAGGAGGAAGAGAGAAAAAAGGGAGAAAGGAAGAGAGAAGAAGGAAGAGAGAAAGAGAAAATGGTGAAGGAAGAGAGACAGAAAAAGGAGGAAGAGAAACAAAAAGTGGAAGGAAGAGAAAGGAGGAGAGAAAGGAAAAGAGAGAAGGAAGAAGAGAGAGATAAGAAAAAGGAGGAAGAGAAAGAAAAAGTGGAAGGAAGAGAGAGAGAGAAAGAGGAAGGAAGAGAGAGAAAGGAGGAAGAGAGAGAGAGAAAGAGGAAGAAAAGAGGACAAGAGAGAGAAAAGAGAGAAGAGAGAGAGACAGAGACAAAGGAGGAAGAGAAAGTGGAAGGAAGAGAGAGAGAGAAAGAGGAAGGAAGAGAGAGAGAGAGAGAAAGGAGGAAGAGAAAGTGGAAGAAAGAGAGAAAGAGGAAGGGAGAGAGAGAGAGAAAGGAGGAAGAGAGAGAAATGAGGAAGAGAGAGAGAGAGGAAAAGAGAGAAGGAAGAGCGAGACAAGAAAAAGGAGGAAGAGAAAAAAAGTGGAAGGAAGAGAGAGAGAGAGAAAGAGGAAGGAAGAGAGAGAAAGGAGGAAGAGAGAGAGAAAGAGGAAGAAAAGAGGACAAGAGAGAGAAAAGAGAGAAGAGAGAGACAGAGACAAAGGAGGAAGAAAAAGTGGAAGGAAGAGAGAGAGAGAAAGAGGAAGGAAGAGAGAGAGAGAGAGAAATGAGGAAGAGAGAGAGAGAAAGGAAAAGAGAGAAGAAGGAAGAGCGAGACAAGAAAAAGGAGGAAGAGGAAAAAAAGTGGAAGGAAGAGAGAGAGAGAAAGAGGAAGGAAAAGAGAGAGAGAGAAAGGAGGAAGAGAAAGTGGAAGAAAGAGAGAGAGAAAGAGGAAGGGAGAGAGAGAGAGAAAGGAGGAAGAGAGAGAAATGAGGAAGAGAGAGAGAGAAAGGAAAAGAGAGAAGAAGGAAGAGCGAGACAAGAAAAAGGAGGAAGAGAAAAAAAGAGGAAGGAAGAGAGAGAGATAGAAAGGAGGAAGAGAGAGAGAGAAAGAGAAAGGAGGAAGAGAAAGTGGAAGAGAGAGAGAGAGAGAAAGAAAGGAGGAAGAGAGAGAAAGAAGGAAGAGAGAGGGAGGAAGAGGAAGAAAAGAGGACAAGAGAGAGAAAAGGGAGAAGGGAGAGAGAGACAGAGAAAAAGGAGGAAGAGAAAGTGGAAGGAAGAGAGAGAGAGAGAAAGAGGAAGGGAGAGAGAGAGAGAGAAAGGAGGAAGAGAGGGAGGGAAGGAAGTTTTACAGCCTAGGGCAGTGACGTCTTGTTTTGGGGTTTCAAGAAGGAAAGAAGGAAAGAAGGAAGGAAGGAAGGAACTTTCGCTTTCGCTTCGGAGAAAGCGGGTCAGCCTTCGCCGCTGCCCGCCCCCGCCGCAGCTCCAAATCCACAGGGACGCCGCGCAAAGGGAGGGAGGGAGGGAGGGAAGCCCAACCGCTTTTGACAGGGATTGGGGAACCCGAAGAGCGAAGTCAAAAGCCGTCCAAACTCGGGGTTCATTTCACTCCTTGCCGGGAAAACAGCCCCCCTCCTCCTCTCCCTCTCCTCCTCCCCCTCCTCTTCCCTGCCAACCCGAGCAGAGAAGCGCCCCCCCCCCAAACCACTTGCCCAGGTGAGAGCCTTACCTTTCCGGAAAGGCATGGCTAAAAGCGTCGCGCGTGGAGCCCCACCGGTGCTCTTTGGCCCTTCGTGGACGCCGCTGGAATCCTAACCGGCCGTTCCCCCCCTTTTTTTTTTTTGCGCAACCCGCCTAGATAAGAACCGGAGCGCATTCTTTCTTGGGCGCGTCCCCGCTTTGGATCGCGGCGAGAGCGCGCGCGGGGCTTTGCGCCTCCGCCCCGCCCAAATGCTCGCAGGCTCGGGGAGCCTTTTTCCTCTCCTCCCTGCCTTGCTTTCTCCGCGCAAGGCAGAGGTGCTGCAGGTCGAGCTTTCTGCAAGGCGAGGATTGTGCATTGGAGGAAGGGAAGAAAGGAAGAAACGCAACTCCAAGGAGCCTGGATAGCTCTGCAGACAAGGCACTGCAATTTAACACCAGCTGTCTGCGATTAAAGTAAGTTCGAATCTCGCCAGGCTCAAGGTTGACTCAGCCTTCCATCCTTTCTAAGGGAGGTGAAATGAGGACCCAGTTTGTGGGGGCAATAAGCTGACTTTGTATAAAATATACAGAAGTATGAAGGCTATTGCTTAACGCATTGTATGCCGCCCTGAGTCTCCGGAGAAGGGCGGCATATAAATCAAATTAAAAAAAACAACTCAATAGTAATAAAAAGTGGTACCAATAGTAATGGGTGCCTTGGGTGCAATCCTAAAGCAATTGGATCTTCCCTAGGAACAGAGGTCTTCAAACGGGGCAGCTTTAATACTTGGGGACTTCAACTCTTGGAACATCATCGGGCGTTGACAATTTCACCATTAAGTCAATTGCAAACGGCAGCTTTACTAGAACAGCTTACATCTGGTGAGGTATCTGTAACACCAGCAAACAGCCACATCTGCGTATCCCAGGTCTTTGGGAAGGGCTGTGTAAAGGTAAAGGTAAAGGTTCCCCTCGCAAATACATGCTAGTCGTTCCCGACTCTAGGGGGCGGTGCTCATCTCCGTGTCAAAGCCGAAGAGCCACCACTGTCAGAAGACGTCTCCGTGGTCATGTGGCCAGCATGACTCAATGCCAAAGGTGCACGGAACACCGTTACCTTCCCACCAAAGGTGGTCCCTATTTTTTTCTACTTGCCATTTTTATGTGCTTTCGAACTGCTAGGTTGGCAGAAGCTGGGACAAATCACGGGAGCTCAACCCGTTATGCTGCACTAGGGATTCGAACCGCTGAACTGCCGACCTTTCGATCAACAAGCTCAGCATCTTAGCCACTGTATAGATGGATATAAATGTCAAATCCAGGCTGAACATCTGGCGGTGTGTGACAAACCATGATGCTTAGCAATTTTGGGTTCTCCCAAAATTGGTTTACTTGGGAGGGGTGCCTCCAGGTGGCTACCTCATTGGAGATGGAAACCATCTTTGAAATTCCCTGCGCTGATCAGTCTTTCTCAAACTTGGTAACTTTTTATGTGCATGGACTTCAACTCCCAGAATTCCCCAGCCAGCCCATCTTCAAAGTTGCCTGGTTTTGGAAAAACTCCAGGATGGGAAAAGGATGGAAGTTTTTCGATGCAGTGTTTTTTTTTTGGAGTTTGGAATTACAAATTGTCAGTTGGCGTGAGGCGTGAGGCACTCCACTACACAATTGTGTAAGCCGAACAATGGCTTTTACTAGTGGTCTCCCATCCAAGTACTAACCCAGTTTGATCCTGCATAGCTTTCTGAGATGAAGTCGCATGATGTTACTCTAGCACAGTATTTCCCCATCTCTGCAACTTTAAGATTGGGCAGACTCCAAGTCCCAGAATTCCCCAGCCAGCGTGAGGAATTCTGGGAGTTGAAGTCCACCCATCTTTAAAATTGCCAAGGTTGAAAAACATTGCTTTTCTAGGCTAGAAATGTGAAATCATTTCTTCTCAAGACATTTCCTTCCAAACAATCAATCCACCACTATTTTTAATCCTGCTGTAAAAAGTTTGATTCCAATGGGTTTATTTTTTTAAAATGATTTTTAGCCAGAGTAAAGATTTTGCTTTGATGCTGCTTGGCTTGAAATCACCAGAATTTTATTTCTCGTTCTCGAGAAGCGAGTTAAGATTTTCTATTCTTCCCCAATCTTCTGAGATTGTCATCCTTTACCATCAACACGCATACTATGCCACACATAATCACAATCTTATCGTATTATGCAAATCTAGTGTGAATTGTTTATGGGGGATAATAGCAATTCTGACAATTGATTGAATAAACCATGAATCAAAATAACCATGGGTTTATATGCTGTAAAAACAACCATAGAGTTAGTATGGGAAATAATGGGGATGTTAAGGCAACATGATTATGGAGTAAAATAATCATAATTTACTCAATTACTCTGGTTTTCTGGATCCACAGAACATACCGGACAATTGATCAACCACAGAAGCTGGCTTGCTGTGCAACCCAGGCTGCAAATGTGGTTGACTACCTTGTGGCTGACTTAACTGTGTGAATAGCGCCAAGATAGCTTGCCTTATGATAGGGACACGGTGGCTCAGTGGCTAAGACACTGAGCTTGTTGATCGAAAGGTCGGCACATCAGCGGTTCGAATCCCTAGCGCCGCATAACGGGGTGAGCTTCCGTTACTTGTCCCAGCTTCTGCCAACCTAGCAGTTCGAAAGCATGTAAAAAATGCAAGTAGGAAAAACAGAGACCACCTTTGGTGGGAAGGTAACAGCTTTCCGTGCGCCTTTGGCGTTTAGTCATTCCGGCTACATGACCACGGAGACGTCTTCAGACAGCGCTGGCTCTTTGGCTTTGAAACGGAGATGAACACCGCCCCCTAGAGTCGGGAACGACTAGCATATATGTGCAAGGGGAACCTTTACCTTTACCTTTTAGCCTGGCTTATGGGTCTCACACATTAAGAGATAATGTGATGTCATTGAACAAAAATTTTTTTTTTCTAAAGAGTTCAACCAAGGACAGAATCTTCTTTTATCACCAGAGATATGTGTCTTGTTGGATTGTCAAAACAATGCTGACCAGCTTAATAAAAATTATATATATTTACAATTCACATTTTTGGTGCACCTTTCAGATAATTGCTTTGGGAGAACCGTCCTTAAAATTCAGAATGGGGTGGGGTGGGGGGTCGTTCAGCTTCATGATGCTTTGCTCGTTACTATCAATGTTAGTCCATACTAATTAGCTCAAACTAATAAAAGACGAGGGAAATGTGAGTTTCTTTCCCATATTTGAAGAACACAATATGCTGTGAAGATGCTATACTAGAACTGGAGAGGACCAGATTCAAATGCACCTGCAATTTTGGGAACTCGAGGTGTTTTCCATTGGACCAGTCGCTATTTTGGAACCTGGTTAACTTCACAGGGCTGTTATGACGATGAACGATTTGAGGGCATTTTGATCTCCTGAAAGGTGACATACACATTTAATGAACATATATTAGTCTCCTTTTCCTTTAAAAAAACAACAGATGTTGGCTTTTAGAATGAATAGGTGGCTGCAAATCCAAAGAAAGTTAAATCCTAGTACGCAATCACAAAAGGAGAAAAAACAAAGATAAATCAAGAAATCACTGCTGAATGCAGTACTTCGTGATTAATTCCTGAATACGAAGTGATAAAGTGATAGCGATAGAGACAACGTAAGTCAATTTTTTAAAAAAATAAAAACTATAAAAAACAATAAAACTATTGTAACGCTCTCTACATGGGGCTCCCCTTGGGGTGCACCCGGAGGCTCCAATTGATGCAGAATGCGGCCGCACAGGGGATTATGGGAGCGACGAGGCGCTCCCACGTGACTCCTCTCCTGCGCGAGCTGCATTGGCTTCCGGTGGACTTCCGGGGGCACTTCAAGGTGTTGGTGATCACCTTTAAAGCGCTCCATGGCTTAGGGCCGGGGTACTTATGGAACAGTCTTCTGCCACCAATTGCCTCCCACCGGCCAATTCGCTCCCAGAGAGGGCCTCCTCAGGGTGCCGTCGGCCAGACAATGTCAGCTGGCGACCCCCAGGGGGAGAGCCTTCTCTGTGGTGGCACCTACCCTCTGGAACAATCTACCCCCAGAGATACAAGTGATCCCAGACCTCCGGACTTTTTGTCGGGCCCTTAAAACCTGTTTTTTTTCAGTTAGCTGGGCTGTCCTGATTTTATGGTGGGTTTTTAAAATTTGAAATTGGTTTTGAATTGAAATGTTTTAAATTATGGGCCAAACTTTAATTATTTTAAATCTATTTTAACTTTTGTGTACAAATGTTTTACTTTGGCTGTTCACCGCCCTGAGTCCGAAAGGAGAAGGGCGGTATAGAAATCTGAAAAATAAATAAAAAAATAAATAAAAAAGACTTTTGGGTTTTTTTTTACTATTTCTAATCTACAGCAAGAAAAATCCTCTTATTCTTTAGGAATTCTCTTGCACCTTCAAACTATAGGGCTTCGGAGGCTATGATGAACAGCAAAGTCTAATAATAGAGAGGGCTTGGAGGAGACCTGATAGCATCTTTTGATATTTGAAGGGCTGTCACAGGGAAGAGGAGGACGGATTGATTCTCCAAAGCACCTGAGGGTAGGACAAGAAGCAATATGTGGAAGCTGGTCAGAGGAAGCTCCAACCTGGACATAAGGAGAGATTTCTTGACAGTGAGAACAATTAACCTCCTGGAGTTGTGGGTTCTCCCATCGCTGGGGGTTTTCAAGAAAAGCCTGGATAACCATTTGTCTGAGATGGTATAAAGTCCCCTACCTTGGGCAGGAGGTTGGACTAGAAGACCTCTAAGGTCCCTTTCCAGTCCTACAATTCAATTATTTCAGGGGCTCCAAGAATATAAGGACTTACCTTTTACACCAAGGTGGATCACTGGCCTATCCAGAATCTAGTTTTCAATCGAGTTCATTAGCTACTCTGGTGTCCCCCTATCTCACACACAACCAAGTGCTACCACATCTGAACAGGTTCACACAAAACACCACACCGTGATTCAGGGCTAACTGAACAAGCTGTGTTTCCTGTCTTCGGTACCCTGTTTCCCCGAAAATAAGACATCCCCCGATAATAAGCCCAATCGGGCTTTTGAGCGCATGAGCTAAAATAAGCCCCCCCCCCAAAAAATATTTAAACGCAGAGCTGGAAATCAGGTAAGACGACAAGAGGACCCCCATCTTGCTCACGTGCCCCAAAATAATAAGACCTCCCTGAAAATAAGGCTAAGCGCTTATTTCGGGGTTCAAAAAAATAAATAAAAATAAGACAGGGTCTTATTTTCGGGGAAACACTGCATTTTCAATGTCTTCTATCACTTCTGATTTGGCAACAAATTGCACTTTCTCTACTGGTTTAACGGCAAACCACAGTTATCAAGGAAATCGTGGTTTGCCATTAAATCAGACACTCAGAGAGGGAATCAAAGCACAGGATGCGAAATAACCCCCCCCCCAAAGATATCCAGATTTACCATCAGCAAATAGGAAGAGGGTTGTGGAAATAGCCAAGAGACAAAGGCTGAAATCTTAAAACAAATAAAATAAAATAAAATAAACCAGGCATCTTTAAGGAATTTTATACTACAATAAAAATACAAATAAAAGTCTGTCCATCACAAGGAATCAGTAAAGGCCGTTCAAGGATTAGTTCCAGTTTGTTAGAAAAGACGTCACGTCGCCTCTTTCCTCTTCTCTCCACATGCAGCTGAAAACTTGTGAGATCGCCAGAGGGTCACGTGTCCCGGTTTGACAAAAGAAAATCAGACTTGTTCCGCCAGGTCCAAGACTCGGAATTTATCCAGGTTGTAGAAACAGGCCTTCACCACTCGTCCTCCAAAGTATCTTCCATTCAGGTCAACCACCGCTGAAACCCAGGGAAAATAGGAACATTAGCCAGATTCCCAGATAAGAAATGAGAAGATAGGACCCCACTGAGTTACAGTTTTTAAATTACGGTAAGCAGAATACCCAACTGGGTCAAAATAGGGTAACATGCAGCTTTCAGATGGGTAGACTTCAACTCCCAGAATTCCCCAGCAGGCCAATTTTTCTCACCCGTAGCCACTTAAAGACGGGTGGACTTCAACTCCCAGAATTCTCCAGCTGGCTGGGGAATTCCGGGAGTTAAAGTCCACCCATCTGAAAACTGTCAAGATTGAGAAACATTGGGAGGTGTTCTGACCTAAGTTTCCTGATATAGTAAAAAGCACACAATTAGTCCCAAAACTCCCCTTTATTTATTTTAACTTTCATTCACAGCACTTGCTGAATCACCAAGAGTTTATAAATAGGCCAACAGAAGTCTGCCACAGTCCTTCGGATAAGGCTGGTAAACACCCACCTTTATCTCCCTTGACACGCTGCCAAAGATCTAATTGGCAATTATCTTGGCAAGGCCAGACGGAAACAGAGAGTCAAAAACGGAGCTTCAAAGTACAAACTGACACCATCTACAATGTTGCTTCCTGCAAAGGCCCACGTGCCTTTGCTCTTCTTTTAAGCCTTATGGGAGGGGCCAAACATCTCCAAGCCTTACTCCTGAGTCATCCCTTTTGTTTTAACTGTTCTTGCCTTCTGGCAGCTCTGCGCACTAGCTGCGCACTAGGAAAAGGCTCCCCCTGTTCCTCTGCCTCTCTGATGTCTGACTCTGGAGGCTCCAGAATCCGCACATAACTCCCAGATGGCCCTGGCCCCATCTCTGCCTCTGATGCAGAGCCCTCGTCCGAGCCTTCCCCAGACTCCAGGACTGGCCCATGGTCCTCCCTAGCCTCCTCACTGTCCGACTCCACTGCCAGCTCCGCAGGCTGCTGGGGGACCACAACAGGGATGGGTGGGTGGGTGGGTGAAGAACAGAGCGTTCCTGCAGCTGCCACGAACTATGACAATATTTACAGGTAATCCTCAACTTACGACTGTTCGTTTAACAACAGTTCAAAGTTACGACGCCTCAGAAAAAGCAATTTACAACCTGTACTGGATTTGTGATTGCTATTCCACCTTGGTGGCCTTGGTCATCGCAATCCTGGGGCAATGGGCTCACGTTTTCGACTGACTGCAGTCTCCTGCAGTCACACGATCACAATGTGTGAGCCTTTTTTTTTTTTCCTGGTAAAAAACACCCTTTGGGGAATCGCTTAACCACTGCCATGAAAATTCTTGTAAAGTTAAAATCTGATTTGACTTAAAGACCGACACGATTTACGATGGACATTCTGGTTCCAATTGTGGTGATAAGTCAAGGACTCCCAGGGTATAAGGAAGGATGAAACATGAACATCTGGCTGATGGGATGGGATGGGAGAGACTAATATCGCGCAAGCCAGCTTATCAGAGCAAAAGATAAAAACTAGCTACAATTGGGGGTTTCCTATACAAAAGCGGTGGGTATACATCCATCTCCGCTCCCATTTGTGCAATCAAATACAGGTAGTCCTCTACTTACGACCGCAATTGAGCTGGAAATTTCTGCTGTTAAAAGTGAGACATTTGTTAAATGAGTTTTGCCCCATTTTACGACCTTTCTTGCCACAGTTGTTAAGTGAATCACAGTAGTTGGTAAGTTAGTAACTCAGTTGCTAAGTGAATCTGGATTTCCCATTGACTTTGCTCATCAGAAGGTCGCAAAAAGGGATCACGTGACCCCGGGACACTGCAATGGTCATAAGTGTGAATCAGTTGTCAAGCATCTGAATTGTGATCATGGGATCGTAACTGGAAAGGTTGTAACTGGGAAAAACGGCCATAAGTCATTTTTCCAGTGCTGTTGTAACTTTGAACAGTTCGCTAAATGAACCGTTATAAATCAAGGATTACCTGTACAGCTTCTGAAATTTACAGGAAGTAGTGATCATGTGGTTATTTACCTTTAATTGCAGATTCTACTCTTTCGAATTCCAAAAATATTCTCACAGCTTCATCATCAGGAGCACCAGGAATCTGAATCAAAAAACAGCAAAGATCAGGGCCTTTACAACACAGGTATAAATATAAATATAGTACGGTGCAGCTCTAGAGGAGAGCTTTTCAAATTTGGCTATTTTGAGGGGAATGAACTTCCAACACCCAGCATGCTGGCTGAAGAATTCTGGGAATTGAGGTTTACTCACCTTAAAGTTGCCACGTATGAAATACAATTCTCTAGACTTTTGAGAAAACAGCTTTTCTTTTGTGTGTTGTTCCTGAGGATCTAGGACAGTGATAGTGAACCTTTTCGGCACCAAGTGCCAAAAATGGAGTTTGCATGCATCTGGGCCATGACCAGGATGTGGAACTGCCCAGGTCGCATGTGTGCATCCAAAAATGAACTTCCGGTTTCAGCTACTGAACTTCCAGTTTCAGCCAGCTACTCTTCCGGGTTTCTGGCGCACAGGCGCGTGCGATGATCAGCTGGCCGGCGCACATGATCATACTGGAAAATGGAAGACCAGCTCTTCTAGTTTCCGGCACTGCCACATGCAAAAAGGCCAGCTGATCATCCCACGCGCATGTGCGCCAGAAACCCGGAAGAGGAACGGGCAACGGTGCGCGTGCCAGGCGACATGGCTCGGCGTGCCACTTCAGGCACGCGTGCCATAGGTTCACCATCATGGATCTAGGACAACTCATCACAGCCCACTCATTGCAGTCCATTTGCCACGGCCAATTCACTGCAGCCAACTGATCACAGCCAACTACCGTATTTCCCCTAGAATAAGTCCAGGTTTTATATTAATTTTTGCTCCAAACGACGCATTAGGGCTTCTTTTCCGGTTAGGTTTTATTTTCAGGGAAATACGGTAAATGTATCCCTCTGGCTGACGATCTTAACTGGGGCTTATTTTTGGGGATAGGTCTTATATTACGAGCATCCTGAAAAATCATGTTAAGTCTTATTTTCCGGCTGGCTCTTACTTTCGGGGAAATACGGTAGCCATGGGACAACTCGTCCCAAGAGTTACAGTAACATCGAAGAAATGGGGGAATAGAATCATTAAAGAGAGGATGCCAAAGGAGGGACAACATGAAATGTGAATGATAAAAATTTAAATTGTTTTTTAAAATTTATTTTAAATAATTAAATTGAATTGACTGTGGTGAATTGTCCCATTCTGCTTCCTGAGCAGTCATGATGGACAGTTATCCCTCATCAGGGGGATCATCAGTTGAGATAAAAGGCAGCAGGGTGATGCAAATACTGAAAATTGTAGAGGTAGGATTATCTTCAAGGCTACATCATTCAGATTGATTCTGACTATCTGCTGCTCTGCACAAGGTTGACAGTTCTGTTTCTCCTTGAACTGGATGCCAAGTTCATTCACCCCCTATATTATGTTTTCCAAGAGCGGCAGAAACGTGTCACGAGAGGTGGCCGTATAAATCTTCCAGATAAAACAACCAAATAAGGCAGTATGCAGGTGGGCTATCCTGGAATCTATTTCTAGGGATTTCCTCTTTCCATTCCGTATGTCCAATTTTTCTAAACCGCCATCAAAGAACTGCTTTTAAATATATTTTTGGCATGTATATATTTTAAATCTGGAATGGTGCAGTGGCCTAGAGGTGGTGCTCTCGCCTCACAATCAGGAGGCTGTGAGTTCAATCCTAGATAGGGACAGATATTTCTGGGCCCACTAAGAATATATCTGCTGGAAAAAAACTCTGCATTGGCGACAGGAAAGGCATCTGGCCAGTAAACACTCCATTCAGTTGCTCAGACTCCACGCCACAAGGGATTATGAGGATGACATTTTAAATCTGCTTTTAAAAATAAAATGTGGGAGAAAGGGATGCCAGTCAGTACCTCAAAAATCACACACTTCCCAACTTTGCCATATTTTTCACATTCTTCTTTCGTTTCGCCTTCAAGGTCTTCGTCCACCTCCCCAGCTCCAACCATATTCTGCAACAACGACAACAAAAGACTATGTTTGAAATGTGAATTTTGTTTCTTTACTCCCGGACTGAAAAAAAAGTTTTCCTTTAAATGTGGAGATTTTTTCCCCATTAATGTCTATTTACTAAATGTATTTCTATTCTGCTCAAATCAGAAAGACTCTTGGAAGCTTCAGAGAATAAATATACATATTTGCCATCATGGAATATCCGCAGTCACGTCCTTTTTATCTTTCTGATCGTTTTAATGTCACTTCGTCCAGCTAATCAAAACTAAAAATAACAGAATAACAAGAGTCGGAAGGGACCTTGGAGGTCTTCTAGTCCAACCCTCTGCTCAAGCAGGAAACCCTGTACCAGGGGTGTCAAACTCAAGGCCTGTGGCTGGATGTGGCCCGCAGGGTGCTTAGATCCAGCCCATGGGGCTGTCCTGGAAACAGCAAAGGACCGGCCCACAGTGCCCCTCCCAGTGAAAATGGAGCAGTGTGTGTGTGTGTGTGTGTGTGGCCCTCCCGTGTCGTTTTCGGTCACAACGGCCTCCTGCAGCCCTCTGCCGGTGAAAACCCAGGCTCCATTTTCGTTGGCAGAGGGCTAACAAAACAAGAGGAGAAATGTTTCCCTTTTTGCATTTGAGCATGCAAGAAGGGACAGGAAAGGAGAAAAGGAAAGAGGAAAGACAAAGAAAAAAGAAGGAAAGATGGGAAGAAAGCATGAAAGGAAAAAGAAGGAAAGAGGGGAAGGAAGAAGAAGAAAAGGAAGGAAGATTATGAGAGTGAGGGAGGGTCTCAGGGAAGTCCTGCCTTAGCACTTAGCCACCACAGGTGCCCCCCTGACATAAGTGATGTCGAGCTGGCCACGCCCACTATGGCCACTCCCTCTCAGCCCCCCCCAAATCCTCCGAGGTCAAACACAACCCTGATTCAGCCCTCAATGAAATTAAAGTTTGACACCCCTGCCCTATACCATTTCAGACAAATGACTGTCCAATCTCTTCTTTAAAAACTCCAGGCTTAATGCCAACCCAAACCTTGAAAATCACCAATTCAGGATGGCTGATGAATCAAACAGGGGAAACTTACCCGCAATAAGACAACTTTGGTTGGACATTTCAGTATTTCTGTTAAAGGGTTTGAATCCGATTTCTTTGATGCATCTCCTATCCCAAAGAGGAAAAAAAGAAAGCCGTAATGGTTTTACATTAAATGTAATATTATTTAAGATGCATGGACTTCAACTCCCATAATTCCCCTGCCAGCAGGCTGCTGGGGGAATTCTGGGAGTTGAAGTCCATACATCTTAAAAAGTCACTAAGATTGATAAATACTGTAGAGTACTAGATTGTCAAAGGCTGATCTGTGAGTCCAAAGAAATCTTGAGCACAAATTGCTAGATTCCTAGATTATTTATAAAGATGAAGACATTCTAAAACCAATTTTGTGCAGAACACATGTATACCAGTGCAACCAAAATAAGTACAGTCTTTGCTGTTCGTTTTATTAAAAAGGCTAAGTTTGCACAAATCTTGTTATATTTAACTACGATGGCAATTATTTTAAAAACTCATGTAACATCTTTTCAAAAATGAACTATCTGTATCAGGGTGGATTTGATTTAAATCGAGTTGATTTAAATCACAATTTAAATCACTAGTAAAAAGGCTTGATTTAAATCAACTCGATTTAAATCATAATTTCTAAAGAGCAACTGTCATCTCTGCTACTCCTTTGACCCACTATTGACTCACCGATAGTCCCAGTGTTGCAGAATATACAGCCTCATGCTACATAACTAAGCTCCATTTCATGCTGAATAAACTAAACTATTTATGTATCTTAAATAGAAAACTATCTTACGATAGATTTTTACCCCCAAAGTTTTTTATTAAAATAAATTCGATAAAAATCAAAAAAATCCGATTTAAAACAAAAAAATCTGATTTTTTTGATTTTTTTAAAAAAAAATCATTGATTTTTATCCACCATGATCTGTATTTTATCTGACATTTTCCTTTCCAGGGAGTTAATGTCAACACGTAACAGCATTTAATGCAGGGCAGAATACACATGAAAACAACCAGCTGTTTCTGGTAATCCCTGATGTCCTTCAGAGTTGGGAAAATATATGATTTGATACCTCAAGCTGAAATTGTATAACCCAATTAGCAGATGTTAGAGCTTAGCAGCACTGAAATAACCAGGGTTCCATAAAAGCAGGAATTGCGGAAAGAAATTGTTCATGGGATTAAAGGAAGGAGAGAATCGCCCCCAATTTTACTGCTGTTGTCCTCTTATCAGGCACTAAACTTTCTTTCTATACGATGAAGCTAGCAGCCTTCTGGATTGTCAAGCCAAAAGATTTACCGTATTTTTTGGAGTATAAGACACTTCGGAGTATAAGACGCGCATTAGTTTTTGGGGAGGAAAACAAGAAAAAAAAAATCTGCCTCTGCCTACCAGCATCCATCGGTATTCATCTGGCTAGCGTCCTTGCAAACAGCCTAGTTAGCTTCAGCACGTTATGGCAGCCTGATTTAGCATGAACAGCTGATTGGTGGTTGGATCGGCCTCCTGGAATACCACCAATCAGCTGTTCCAGGTTGCGGGGATCGCCAGAGCCCATCACTGCCTCCGCTCATCACGTTTTTGGACTTCACACGCTCCATTTTACACCCGTTCGAGGCTGCGGGGATCGCCACAGCACATCACCACCAATCACAACCTATGCATGTCGCATTTTCGGCTTACGCACGTCCTGTTTTCAGCCTCTGCACATCGCATTTTCAGCCGGTTCCAGGGGGGCGGAGATCGCCGCCGCCGCTCCCCGGCTGTGGCAATCCCCACAGCCTGGAACGGGTCTATAATGGGGTGTGCGGAGGCCGAAAATGCGATACACGGACACCGAAAATGGCTGAAGGGTGGCGGCCGGCAGGGCTTCAGCAACATTCAGTGTATAAGATGCATCACAATTTTCACCCACTCTTGGGGGGGGGAGTGCATCTTATTCTCCAAAAAGGACAGTACTGCTTCCAGAGTGACCAAAGAGAAAGGATAATCTCACTCAAGCACCGAACTTTCAATTAACACAATTTACAAAAAGGCTTCAGTAGATCAAGCTTGCTTAAACCTGTTATAAGTGGACGCAAAGCGAATTTAAAGCAAAGGAAAGCGATGGAGCCTTTAATTATGACATGGCCGAGATTGGTGCAGCGTTCTGCATCTTATCCCTATTAGCAACCACATTCCTTGGAGACATTGTAGTAAAAGGTCACCTTGGACACCCCCCCAAACTTCCTAAGGATTCCCTAGCTTACCTTTATCAGCAGCGTCTCCAACAATGATTTTGCCCCCCCTCTTGCTGGTTTTCTCTACCGAGAGTGCAGTACTCAGACCCTGTTCGTGCTTCCCCAGACCCTGGCCTTCTCTGAAGCCGTATTTCTGCATGATCTTGTGCGCCACCGTGCCTCTGGAGACAGAAGGGAGAATGAGCTGACCCATCAGGCGTGGGAAATCAAGTCATGTGGGCGCAATTGGATGGTTCTCTAAGAGCCTTGGTAGTACAGTGGTCTAAGGCACCCTGTTATTAAGCTGGTTATTAAGACCAGCTGCCTGCAATTACTGCAGGTTCGAATCTCGCCAAGGCTCAAGGTTGACTCAGCCTTCCATCCTTTCTAAGGTAGGTTAAATGAGGACCCAGTTTGTGGGGGCAATAAGCTGACTTTGTATAAATATACAAAAGGATGAAGGCTATTGCTGAGCACATTGTAAGCCGCCCTGAGTCTCTGGAGAAGGGCGCATATAAATCAAATTAAAAAAAAGAAAAAAAAGCAGCTAGTCCCCGACTTTCAACAGTTCATTTAGCGCAGGGGTCGACAACCTTAAAGAGCCACAAAGGTCTAACCGGAAGCCTCCCATTCAATTCTGAAGCCGACCGGAAGTCCAGTTCCGCCACCGTAGACTCTCCTCCTAGCGCGGTGTCCTTGTTCCTCTACCTGTCCTAACTGAAAGCCCTATCAATTGTGGAGCCGACCGGTGACAGGGAGCTGCAGCAGAGGGATGAAAGAGCCACATGCGGCTCCAGAGCCGCAGGTTGCTGACCTCTGATTTAGTGGATGGAAACTAATCAAGGAGAGAAAGCAACCTAGAACTAAGGAGAAGCTTCCTGACAGTGAGGACAATTAATCAAGGGAACAGCTTGCCTCCAGAAGTTGTGGGTGCTCCAACACTGGAGGTTTTTAAGAAGAGATTGGACAAATATGTGTTTGAAATTGTATACGGTCTCCTGCTTTGAGCAGAGGGTTGGACTAGAAGACCTCCAAGGTCCCTTCCAATTATGTTATTCTAGCGACTGTTCCAACTTACAGCGGCACTGAAAGAAGTAACTGTTTTTAAAACTGTTGCAGCCGCCCCATAGTCACGTGATCAAAATTCAGCTGCTTGGCAACTGACTCATATTTAGGAGGGTTGCAGGGTCCCTAGGTCGTGTGATCTCCTTTGGGGACCTTTTCCTTCTTTAAAAAGACTTTTAAAAAAAGGAAAACGAGGGTAAACCTTCATTTAAAATGCGACATCTCTTCTTCATTTTGTTGCTATTTTCACTTTTCTCCTCCACAATAGCCCGGATGCAATTTTCATCTCTGGGCTCAGCAGCCGCTGTGTCTGCCTCCTCCAGAATTAGCCATGATCTCAAGTGAAATGAGGGCAACGAGACGAAAGGAAAACATACCTGTGAGCTAACTGCAGCACCATATTTTAATGGCTTGAAAGCAGCACTAGCTGCATCAGCTATCTCGGTCAGTGGTGAAATTCATTTTTTTTTATTACCGGTTTTGTGGGCATGGTTTGGTGTGGCTTGGTGGGCATGGCAGGGAAAGGATACTGCAAAATCCCCATTCCCAACCACTCCTGGGGGAAGGATACTGCAAAATCCCCATTCCCAACCACTCCTGGGGGAAGGATACTGCAAAATCCCCATTCTGTCCCCACTCCTGGGGGAAGGATACTGCAAAATCTCCATTCCCTCCCCATTCCCGGGGGAAGGATACTGCAAAATCTCCATTCCCTCCCCACTCCAGGGGAAGGATACTGCAAAATCTCCATTCCCTCCCCACTCCAGGGGAAGGATACTGCAAAATCTCCATTCCCTGCCCACTCGTGGGGCAAGGATCCTGCAAAATCCCCATTCCCTCCCCACTCTGGGGCCAGCCAGAGATGGTATTTGCCGGTTCTCCGAACTGCTCAAAATTTCCGCTACCGGTTCTCCAGAACCTGTCAGAACTTGCTGGATTTCACCTCTGATCTTGGTCCAATCTCTTGCCCAAGACACTGCCTCAGATAGCAGCAGGCCAAGCCACTGTTAGCACTGTTTCCAAACTTTTTAACTTCACACAACCGCCGTGATGCGAACACATGTTGAGAATCCCAACCTCTCCTAAAATATTCTCAATGGCTAATGCTTTTCGCTACTGCCCCCTCGTGGACTTTTGCAGGAAGTCTGCCCAGCGCTCACCCCATGTTTGCAAGGAAGGAATTGCTGGGCCCGGTTGGGGAACGAGGTCTCTCGGGCTCATCGTACATCGGAGGAGGAATGGCAGCCTTGGATGATGAACCACGAGGCCTTGACTCTTCCTCGTAGGGGGATAAAGCTGTGGAAAAGAAGACGGGACATTTTACCATCCAGGCAAAAATCATTTTTGCATCTATTCCTATGCTTTACTTGACCTTGTAAATAGTAGGTTTACTTTAAGGGCCTCCATCACTGTCCTATTAATGAGACAGAATCCCTCTAATCAGTCACAGCATTTCTTTTTTTCTTTTTCGTTCTTACTTCTGTCCATCTGCCTTCCTTCTTTCTTCTTTCCTTTCCTTGTAAATAGTAGGTTTATTTTAAGGGCTTCCATCACTGTCCTATTAATGAGACAGAATCCCTTTATCTAATCAGTCACAGCTTCTTTCTTTCTTTTTCTTTTTCTTTCTTTTTTTCCTTCTTTCCTTCCCTTCCCTTTGTCTGTCTGTCTTGCTCTAATTTGTGGCTAACACACTCTTTGGAAGCTAACAAAGCATCTCTGAAGAGCTATAAAACAGAAAACAGCGGTTAAAATTGACTTCAGGATCCCACTACCTCATTCCTACAGCCCTCCATGTTCTTCCAATGATCAAATCTGTAAGTATGTTTCACGCTTGCTTTTTAGCCTGAGATTAAAGACAAAGATCCCTTTTCAGGCATTCCCACAGTCAAAGATCTCTATTTATGAAACATTGTAATTTGCTTATTCGCGCTGCTGAATACCAATAAATCAAGCCAGATGTCCAAAGCAATTGCATGATTTTGGAAGTAGATCCTTAAAATCAAAATGACGACGACAGATTGTTCTGGCTTAGCGACTGAACGGTTACAAGTCATAAAATTGCGTCTAGTCATGTAGGTGCCTCGATTTACGACCGTCATGATTTACGATGGAAATTCCAAGGTCCACTTATTTATTCATATTTGTTTGCTGCCTATCTCACTGTGAGGTGAGATATGGTCGTAAGTCGAGGACTATCTGCAATTTAAAGAAAAATTATCTACATGCGTACGTTCTTTGTCCTTCTCAACCAAAGAAGTAGGTGGCGCAATGGCAGCTCCTCCCATACCTGTATAAGAAAAAATAAAAATAAAATTATCTATGTAAGCTATTATATAATAAATGTATTCATCTTTAAAAGGCCACAATTCTTAGTTGTGGATTGTTGTTTTTTTTGCTGCAAAACTTGTTGCATTAGAAGTATAGACAGTTAGAATAATGAGAATTTCTTCCATAGACATTTAGATCACTCAAACATTAATGGCTCTATGATCAATTCCCAAGCAGGCCCCTAAGATGATTGACTATCATAGCTACTTCTCATGGTAGCCATAAATGGACCATTAAGCATTGGGCTGAAGAAGAACGGATTTGGAATGGATTAGCGATGTAAGAGAAGAGCAGGGAGAGCTGGTGGGGGCGGAGTTAAACAAGTCATTAGCTTAGAATCCTTGTGTTGCCACAAACAATCCAACTCCAGTCCTTCCTGAATTCTGCTAACCCTTATCTGGCACCAATTTAATGTGGAACTTTAACCTTAGATTCTTGTGTATAGACTGGAATAAAACGTCTATCCTACAACCATACCAACAGTCCTGAGTCTTTGCGCTTGACAATCCCTGATGTGAGCAGAGTAGGGAAGCCAGCTTTCTGGGTTTCTATTGTACCCATAAGCTGGTGCACCGCAGTGCTGCTGATTTAGTCAGACAAAACCTTTTCATAAATGAGAAGGCACCAAGTAAAAATTGGGTCAGGAAGGAGAGATTCCAGCTTGATGGTCCTGTTACTTCAAGTGGATGTAGATGGGTTAGATGTCTATAGTAAAGGGGGAGATCTCATCTACATCCACTTGAGACAACCTAGGACAGGGGTGTCAAACCATGGGGTGCTTAAATCTGGCCCGTGGGGCGAGGCTGGAAACAGCGAAGGATTGGCCCACGGTGCCTCTGGCAGCCAAAACTGGCCGTGGGGGGGGGGTCCACGCACCCCCCCATGTCCTGTTTTTGGCCTGGACAGCCTCCTGCAGCACCCTGCCAGCTAAAACAGGGTTCACCCCCCCCCCCACATCCCATTTTGGCCAGCAGGGTGCTGTCCCATCTCCCCGCTTGACCGGCCCATGGAAAACTACAATGCAGATCCGGACCTCAAAGAAATCCAGTTTGACACTCCTGACCTAGGAGGACAATTTTATGGTGGCCAAAAATAAAGAGGAGCCTGGTAGTATTTTTCTAACAAATTTTTATTAAAAGGCAGGCGTCTTCTGCAAAGTATGTTGCAGGTTACGAAAACCTTTTAAATAAAATTTATCGCTCACAGAAGGTGCTACCAGACACCCACAGATTATGTGAGATAAGAGGGTTTGATTCATGCAGGTATTTGGTAACTGAGAGAGCTTCTCACTTCGTTTCCGCCTCTCCCTCTCATAATCTTCATCTTCATCCGAATCTGGATCCGGCCGTCTGGAAAATCCACTTGCCTCGTGTCTGTCTTTGCGCCTCCTTGAAATGGAAACAGAAAATAAGATGACAATTGTCCCCAAAAGAAATCTGGATAGAACAAATCTGAACATGGGCTAAATTCTTAGGGAATTCTACTATTAATTCTTTTCGTTTCCACTATCTACTTTTAAACTGTTTATTCCAATGTGTTTCAAAAGATTCTGATAAACAGCAAAATGATAACCTATTTGCATTAGCCATTCATGAAAATCAAGTAAAATACACTTCCAGTTCATAAAAAGGATTTTATGTTCAAAATTTAATTCTGCTTATATGCGCGTATTGGCAATCCTTGGCTTACGACCTTAATTAAGCCTCAAATTTCCACGGCTAAACGAGACAGATGTTAAGTGAGTTTTGCCCCATTTTACGATCTGTCTTGCCCCAGTTGTTAAGTGAATCGCTGCCGTTAAGTGAGTCACACGACTGTCAAGTGAATCTGACTTCCCCACTGACTTTGCTCGTTAGAAAGTCGCAAAAGGGGATCGCCGCCATAAAGGTGAGTCAGTTGTTGCCAAGTGTTTAAACACTTTTAAAAAATAAATTTTATTTGTACATTTTTCTTTAACATTCATGAGTGCTTAATAAACAGTGTATTGTCTGGGTCAATTTACCTATACATACCCTGTTTCCCTGAAAATAAGACCTCCCCGGATAATAAACCCAATCGGGCTTTTGAGTGTATGCGCTAAAATAAGCCCCCCCTAAAAATATTTAAGCACAAGTGCAGCCGGTCCCCGCCATTTCCTCAGGTTAGGGTTAGGAAGACAGAGGTGGAAATCAGGTACGACGGCAATAGGAGTCCCATGTTGCTCCACGTGCACCAAAATAATAAGACCTCCCCCGAAAATAAGCACTTATTCCAGGGTTCAAAAAAATATAAGACAAGGTCTTATTTTCGGGGAAACATGGTAATATCAATAACAACAACAACAATATCCACTTGTATATAGTAGTATTCTTCCAACTTCTAATTTCTACCTCTACTATCTAACCATTTGTAAAACAAATCCCATGTTAAAAAGTATTCTGTATCCTCTTTATCCTTTATGTTTAATGTTAACGCATCCATTTCCGCAGTCTAATATTTTTTAAATTATGCTTTCAACTGTACGAGTTCCCTCATTTTTCCAATATTGTGCAAATACAATTCTTGCCGCTGTCAACACATGTTGACAGGACCAAGTGTCTAAATTTTGATGATCACGTGACCATGGGGATGACTCACTTCTCCCTTTCTTCAATCTCTTTCTGCCTCTCCAGCTCGCGCTGCCTTTGCCGTTCTTCTCGCTGGCGTTTTACGACTTTCTCGTAATCGTTTGGGAACATCGGATCGTACTCATCCGCTAAAGGGATCAAGACGTCTCCTGCTGAAAAGCCACTGGGGACAGGATCCTGGGATGAAACATGGAAAGACACAAGAACAAATCGTATCCAATGCAATTCTTCCCCAAAAAAGAAGAGATGTTCTGTTTATTTGCCAGAATAAGATGGAAGCTGTGCTCAAGTGAAAAGGCTGAAAATAAGTTAGCTTTTGCACCGATGTCAGAACTGTTTAGTTCAAACTAGCCATTTTATTTTATAATAATGTCAGGGGTTCCAAGTAATAGATCCATTGCAAGCAAGACACCGAGGCAGGTAGATTCCACAAAGAATAGCTTTATTGGAAATATCAAATTGGCACATATTGTTGTGGCCCACCAGTGGCCAGCTGAACTGGCAGCAGACTTGGACAGTGAGGAGGTTGGAGAGGAACATGGGCCAGTCCTGGAGTCTGTGGAAGGCTCTGATGAGTGCTCTGCGTCGAAGGCAGAGAGGGAGCCAGGGCCGTCTGACAGTTATCAGCTGCCTTCGGAATCGGAGATAAGTGGGGCTGAAGAACAGCTGGAGCCTGTTCCTGATGTGTGTATGTGCAGAGCTACCAGGAGAAGGGAAGTTAAGGAACAAGGGCCGATTCAGGAGTAAAGGCACTGGTGGACGGTGAATGGCCCCTCCCATAGGGAATAAAGAGGAGCGAAAGGGGAGGGGAGTTTGCAGGAGACAATTAGTTCATTTCACTAGTGTGAAGATCTGTTCGTGACTCTCAGAGACTCCTTGCCGAGTCTTTTCTTGTACAGCATTGACTTTGGAAGCTATCGGCCTGGCAGCTCTCCAAGCCTGATAAGGTCTGTGGTTGTGAATTCATCCTGGAAAGACTGTTTGCCGGGACTTTGCTGGATGTGAATGAGAGGAATTCACATTCGCTTAGTAAAAGGGGTTTTGTTGGGACAAGGAGTCTGCTGTGTGCTTTTGTGAAGCCTAGGTCAGAACACATACCTGGTGAAAACCAATTCTGGGAGGCCCCTTGGTTTTCACCTATTTAAAAGTAAAAATTCCTTCCCCTCAATCCAAACAATCAAGTCACATGGCCCAATCAAGGCAATGTCTGCAGGTCTGGTGACATCACTCCTCTTTCTTCCGACCAGGTGTGAGAACGTCCTTGGTTCCCAGGGGAAAGTATTTTGTTTCGACTACACAACTCTAATTCCCCCTCCCTATCCCTCGCTCCAGCGTGGCAACACTGAAGCTCCAAGATGGCTTCAGCCAGGTCAGCTTAAGGATTGACATCCTGCTTACAAGGAGACAGTTCCTCATCTTTCATGGCACTTGCTAGTTTATTTTTCGGGATTCATTTCAAAGTGCCCATATTTATTTATTAATTAAATGTATTAGCTTCCCACTTGCCGCATGGTAAATATGGGCAGTTTAAAATATTAAAAGGTAATATTGTATTAATTTATAATCATATAAATAAAATACTATAAAATCAAGCTAGCTAAAAAGATAGAGGGGAGGGAAGATGGTGGGAAGATGGGATCTGTTGTTAACCAATCAACCACCTCCAACACAAAGTGCCTTTGTTGAAGCTGCAAGTGAAAATGGCAGAGCCAGGCCTTTAAGCTCTTAGGGAAGGCCAGGATCAATAGCAACTAGACTTATATATCACTCCGTAGTGCTTTACAGCAGGGGTCTCCAACCCTCGGTCTGTGGATTGGCAGCGGGTTGCAGGCAGCACATGAAACCGTCCCCTCCGGTCCACAGAACCACCTCCGTTCATAAAACCGGTCCCTGGTGCCCAAAAGGTTGGGGGGCCACTGTTTTATAGCACTCTCTGAGCAGTTTATAATGTCACCATATTGCCCTCAACCATCTGGGCCCTCATTTTATTGACCTCGGAAGGAAAGAAGGCTGAGTCAACTTTGAGACAGTCAGGATCAAACTCCTGGCAGTATGCAAACGAGGATATGTGTGGACTTCAACTCTCAGAATTCTGTGTTGGCTGGGGAATTCTGGATGTTGGAAGTCGACACAGCTTGACATTGCAAGATTGAGAAACACTGCCCTAGCTGGTCCTGATGGGAGACATTTTGCTCCAGAGGAAGGTTGCCCTCAAAGGGCTGACAGCCTCTTGGTCAGAATACTGCTTGGCCCATTTAATAAGCCTCATCTCACCTTCAAGCCAGCCGCCACGTGGGGTGGGGTGTCCGCTATCTGGCGCTCATCCGAAGCACTGCCTCGTTTCAGGTCGATGACGGGAGCAAGGACTGTGCTTTGTTTAGACCGCTGGCTCTAGAATAGAATAGATAGAATAGAATTCTTTACTGGCCAAGGGTGATTGGACACATAAAGGAATTTGTCTTTGGTGCATAGGCTCTCAGTGTACATAGAAAGAAAAAAAAGAAAAAAAAATACATTCATCAAGAATCGTAAGTGATAGTCATAGGTTACTAATAAGCTATCAAATCATATTAGGAAACAAATAAAAACAATATAAATCATAAAGATTTATATTGTTTTATAGTGAAATGCCAAAAAATTCAAACGCACATTTCAGACGGCTTCCAAGAATTTTATTCCATGACCTATGTTTTGTTCCTCTCATCACAACCTGAGATTATAAAGGGCAGCAGAAAATAAATTTAACAGATAGATGGATATATAGATAGGAGGGGGAGGGGAGAGATCTTGCCATACACTAGATAGGTAGGTAGGTAGATACAATAAATAGATAGATGTAGATCGATCAATCGACAGATAGCAATAGCATTTAGAAATACCACTTAGACTTATATACCGCTTCACAATGTTTTACAGCACTTTCTGAGTAGTTTACAAATGTCAGATTATTGCCTCCAACAATCTGGGTCCTCATTTTACCGACCTCTGAAGGATATAAGGCTGAGTCAACCTTGACCTGGTCAGGATCGAACTCTTGGCTGTGGGCAGTCAGCCTGCAATACTGCATGATTGATTGATAGATAAAGATAGATAAAATAGATTGATAGCTTCAATTACAATTTCTATCTTCCCCATTCGGCACAGACATTGGAGATGGGAAGTGTGGTCCAAAGGCTCTATTACTGAAACATCAAGAGAATACATGCTTCTAAGCAATTACCACCAGAAAAAGGCAATTTGATTGCATGTATATTTAACTGCGTTGACAATGATACTTAAAGGCTTATCAATATATTTTAATTTAAAGATACATCAGTATAACACAGACTGCATGTATATTTCAGTACATGTACATGACAAGATAATCTCTTAAGAATCTCATTTAATCATCATTTCCTCTTAGGTAAGTGAAATCTTGTTCCAGCTACTATACAGCATATTCTATTTAGATATAGGAATTAATTCAATTATACTAACACAGAAAGACCAATGTTTACAGAAAATGGCTGTACATTTTTTTAAAAATACCCTCACAAACTTCTATAACAATTCGAATATATCGGAATTCCTGAGGAAAAACCTGCTCCAATGAAGGACTTTCCATTTCTTCCTTGTTCCGTTATTTTTAAATTTAAAATAAAACCACTCCCAGCATTGCTTACATAGATGGAAAAACTGCTCAAAACATACGCTTAACATTTTATACGATGCGGATGCTGCAAAATGACCTTGTGCTTCTCAAGACTGTCTTTCACATAATGAAAGTCAAATGAAGGTGATGAAATCTTCCAATTGTAGTACAAAGTGCTCCCCCAAGATATTATGATAACCTTATAATTATAATTCACAGGCTCTGGAGAACCAAGGGCTGATGCAAGAGAGCCCATTTAGCTATGAATGCTGAGAAAGGAGCAAACATTTTAGCTTCTGAAATATAATGCTCTAGGTATATTTTTAAAAACCCAGTGCTCAATCTGAGCTGTACAGCAACGGCCTGGTGTACAGGTAGTCCTCGACGTACGACCACAATTGAGCCCTAAATTTCTGTTGCTAAGTGAGACATTTGAGTTTGCCCCATTTTACGACCTTTCTTGCCACACAAGTGAATCACATCAATTGTTCAGTTCATAACACGATGGTTAAGTGAATCTGGCTTCCCCATTAACTTTGCTTGTTGGAAGGTTACAGGAACTGGGCATGGCTAGTCCAGTGAAGAGAAAGACCAGGGGAGACATGATAGCAGTCTTCCAATATTTGAGGGGCTGCCACAGAGAGGAGGGGGTCAAGCTATTCTCCAAGGTACCCAAAGGCCAGACAAGGAATAATGGATGGAAACTGACCATGGAGAGATTCAACCTGGAAATAAGGAGAAATTTCCTGACAGTGAGAACAATTAACCCATGGAACAGAAGTTGCCTTTGGAAGTTGTGGGAGCTTCATCACTGGAGACTTTCAAGAAGAGACTGGACTGCCATTTGTCAGAAATGGTGTAGGGTCTTCTGCTTGGGCGGGAGGGGTTGGACTAGATGACCTACAAGGTCTCTTCCAACTCTAATCTAATCTAATCATGTAGCAAAAGGGGATCACATACTGCAACCATAAATATGAACCAGTCGCCAAGCATCCCAATTTTGATCATGTGACCGTGGGGCTGCTGCAACGTGAAGAAGGGTCATCTGTCACTTTTTTTCAATGCCGTTGTTCGAGCGGTCACTAAATGAACCGTTGTAAATCGAGGACTATCTGTACTTATTTCAAGGAATGTAAGATTTAAAAAAAGATGCACTTTTAGAGATAAAGAGTCAGAATGAGATTTGACACAGGCGCTTAGCATGCTTTTAGAACAACAATGGACAACAATAAACATGCGTATAATGAAAAAGCTTATGTCAATATAGGCAGCCCTTGACTTACAACAGTTACTTAATGATCAAAGTCTGATGGATCCCCTAAAATAGGGGTGTCAAACTCAAGGCCCAGGGGCTGGATCCAGCCCAAGGGGTGCTTAGATCTGGCCCGTTGCGTTGCCCTGGAAACAGCAAAGGACTGGCTCGCGGTGTCTTTGCCGAGCTCCGTTTTTGCTGGCAGAGGGTTGCAAGAGGCCGTCACAGGCGGAAACGGAGCTCGGGAGCCCGTTTTTGCTGGCAGAGCGCTCCAGCCGCCACTGACACAAGTGACGTTGAGCTGGCCACGCCCACTCTGGCCACACCCCCCACCGCTCCAAGTCCAACCCAACCCTGATGCGGCCCTCAATGAAATTGAGTGCGACACCCCTGCCCGAAAAGGTATTTATGATCCTCTTCTGAAGTTCCAAGGGCTGCCTCCGCATTTCAGCCACATGGCAATAGGCCTGCATTTATGGCCATTTGCAAGGTTCTGCAGCCACATGACCATGATTTACACCTTTGTCCAAAATTGGTATTTACTTCTGGTTTTCAACAGAAGCAACACAGAGCAGACAATGGGCTTGCTTATCGATCGTTGCAAAAAAAGGTATATAATCAGGTCAGTCACATGGGTTTATAACTGTAAAGGTAAAGGTTCCCCTTGCACATATGTGCTCGTCGTTCCCGACTCTAGGGGGCGGTGCTCATCTCCATTTCAAAGCTGAAGAGCCAGCACTGCCCAAAGACGTCTCTGTGGTCATGTGGCTGGCATGACTCAACGGCGAAGGCGCACGGACCACTGTTATCTTCCCACCAAAAGTGGTCCCTATTTTTCTACTTGCATTTTTTATGTGCTTTCGAACTGCTAGCTTGGCAGAAGCTGGGACAAGTAACGGGAGCTCACCCCGTTACGCGGCACTAGAGATTCGAACTGCTGAACTGCCGACTTTTCGATTGACAAGCTCAGCATCTTAGCCACTGAGCCACTGCGTCCCATTTATAACCGTAACAGGCAGGCTATATTATGATCATTGAGGACCACCTGTATAGCTAGAGGAATGTCTTGGAATGTCTATTTTTTGTCAATGAGGTAACATCGATGAGAAGTATTATCAATTTAATTTGTGTCTCACTTTTATTATTTTTTACAAATAACTCATGGCAGCGAACATATCAAACACATATTCCTCCTCCTAATTTCCCTATAACAACCCTGTGAAGTGGGTTGGGTTGGGCTGGGCTGAGAGAGCTATTGGCCCAAAGTTGCCCATCTGGCTTTCAGACTACAAATCACAATCTCCTGGGGATTGGCCCAAAGCCACCCAGCCGGCTTTCATGCCTTAGGTGGGACTAGAACTCACCGTCTCCTGGTAATTGGCCCAAAGTTACCCAGTTGGTTTTCATGCTAAGGCAGAACTTGAACTCACCGTCTCCTGGTGATTGGCCCAAAGTCACCCAGCCGGCTTTCATGCCTATGGTGGGACTAGAACTCACTGTCTCCTAGTGACTGGCCCAAAGTCACCGAGTTGATTTTCATGCCTAAAGCAGGACTTGAACTCACAGTCACCTGCTTTCAAGCTTGGTGCCTTAATCGAACCTCTTTGCTAAATGAGGCATTTTACTTAGCAGCGATGCTCCCTGGGCAAGTTGACAATTAAAAAAAAAAAAAAAAAAGCATTTTCCCACGGACTTTTACTGTACCTTTGCTTGAGTCAGAGCTGCTTTTTTCACTTGCAGCTGAGATTGCAGAAGCTTGAAATTTTTGGACCAGCCTTCTGTTTTGGAATCACTGGTTTCTACTCCCAGATCATCATAGAGGGACATTTTTTTTCCTGGTTCAAAACAAGGAAAGAGAAAAAAAATGTGGTTTTGTTTTGTACAAAACATTTTTTTCTTCACATTTTTATTTAAATATTCTACTTAACAGGTTTTACAGAAAAGAAATAGAAAAATACATTAAAAAGAAAACAAAAAAGGGGGATAGTATCGGTTTACATACATAACTTAATATATTATTTTTATTTATTTTATCTATTTATTTCCTGCTTTTATTATTTCTATAAATAACATTCCTTTCTCCTATTTTCCCCATAAGAAGCCTGTGAGGTGAATTCGCTTGCTTAATTAAGCATCATGTACATTTCTAAATCTATGTCAGAACACTACAAGACATCTCAAAATCTATGCCACAGAAAAGATGTCATTTTCTCATTAGCAAAACATCAGTAGCACTAAACTGTATTCTTACTTGACCTATCATAATTAATTCATCTATATCACATAGAATGTGGCATAGAATTGACATTTATACATTTCTTTATTTACATATAATTAAAAACATTCAAAATAGGCATGGGTTAGATAAGCATGGGCATGGGCAAAAAAATAAAGAAAAAATTTCCCACCCCAAATTGCAATAAATACAAAATACAATACAAAAAGGAAATATTATCTTCATACCTAACTACCTATTTGACAAATTGGCCATCCAGACAACACAACCATGCACATACCATTCAAAAGAGACAATGAACAAGCCAAAAAAGGAACAAAAAGACCAAAACACCTCCACAACAATCAACACCCAGATGAGCAGATATTAACACCAAGGTTAATATTAGACTAACAGCCAAAAAATTCCCATCAACACTAACAGGGCAAGCTCCTAGAATATAAAATGACAACAATTTAAAAGTGGAATTAAAATCAAATTAAATAGTTTTTGGCCCAGACAAATTAAAACCCCAATCAATTTAAATCCTATTTTAAAATTTGAATATATAAAAATACTGTTAACGTCTCCTGCGTCATCAGGGGGTTGGGCTAGATGACCTCCGAGGCCCCTTCCAACTCTGTTACTGTTACTTCGAGCCCAAAAGTTAGGAATTCATCTGCTCATAGTGACAGGAGAAAGGAAAAATAGCTGCTGCTTTGAATTTTCATTTTATTTGTGTGTGTGTGTCTTTCATTTGGCCAGCAATGCCAGGAAAATACATAAATAAATATATAAATTTATCAAAATTTAAAAATAAATGTACTGGAAATACCCGATTTTTCCCCCCTTTTTTTTAAAAAAGTCCAGATTCCTAAAAAAAAAAAACAGACCTTCAAAGTCACTCAACCCCGTTGTCGCAAACCGAGGATGTGGGGGAGGGGGGGCTGTCACGGAGGGCCCTCTGCATATGCTCAGGAACCCGTTGGATCGCCGGGAGGACCAAAGTGGGGAGCCAAAAACAAAAAAAAAACCCGGGTCTTACTTCTGAGGAGGGAGAGATTCCCGTCACGAGGGGCTGAAAGAAACCCCCGAATAATCTTTCCCTCAGTACGGTGCCCTCGGCTCTTCTTTTCCCTCTTCAACATTCAGGGCGACTCTCCTAACAGCCGGGCTCTGTTAAAACGGCCTCCAGCCTTTCCCCCCTCACAACGAAGTTTTTTTTTTTTTTCTTCTTCTCCTTACCCTTCCGTCGAGGCCGCAAGCCGGGGCCTCGCGTAGCACCCGAGGCCGAGAAGAGCGCCTCTTCGTCGGCCGAGCGAAGCTCCCGCGTCACAGCTGACGGGAACCAATCAGGCTGCTCTTCCTTCTCAGCGCGCGGCCGGGAAGCGGCTTCGCTCTTGTTGGCCGGCGTTGCCGCCGCCGCCGCTACAGGCCGTTTGTGCGCAAACTCCGTAGTGGCGGCGGGGGGTGGAGCCTGATTCCCCTTGAAGGAGGGGCGGGAGCTACTCCGACTCCGTCCGCAGCAGCCAATGAGCACAGGGCGGAGGAAAAGAAGTTCCGTAACGCTCTCATCGCAAACGGCTGGCTTTATGGTTGGTGTTACGCAAACGGCGTAACGGAGGAAAAGCAGCGGAGAATGAATTTATTCTGCCATGTGCTTGTGTGTGCAAGCGACAGGGCCCTCCTTCTTAACAGCATTATGGGCCCCGGGCAAAATAGTGTAGTGGGGCCCTTAAGACCACTACTCACAGGAATAAAAATGTAAATGGTCCATCAAATTAAACATGTATTTATTTTATTGGCATTTCCAACAAAACAGGTGTCGAAACATTAAATTTCACTTTCAAATCTTTATTTTCACAGCACAACATATATACAATGAGAGATTGGTGGAGCTCCCTCAGTGTACCCCCACAAACACACAACACAACAAAACTCACAGTGAAGACAGAAAATCCCTAACCCAATAAATCAGTGTTTCTCAACCTCGGCCGCTGGAAGATGTGCGGACTTCAATTCCCAGAATTCTCCAGCCAGCATTGCTGGCTGGGGAATTCTGGGAGTTGAAGTCCGCACATCTTCCAGCGGCCGAGGTTGAGAAACACTGCAATAAATCATATTAACAACCCCAGTCCTATTGCACCAAAAACATGCTGTGCAACAACAACTAATCAAGATAACAAACATTTGAACAATACAAGAGGCTTGAAAAACACAATAATACTCAGTAAGCCATACAGTTGCTGTATCTTTTCTTTTATGTACACCGAGAGCGTGTGCACCAAGTCAAATTCCTTGTGTGTCCAATCACACTTGGCCAATAAAGAATTCTATTCTATTCTATTTATATGATACGTGGTATGATCCACGGTGGCGCAGTGGTTAGAGTGCAGTACTGCAGGTCACTTCTGCTGCCTGCTGGCTGCCTGTAATTTGGCAGATTGAATCTTACCAGGCTCAAGGTTGACTCAGCCTTCCATCCTGCCGAGGTGGGTAAAATGAGGACCCAGATTGTTGAGGGCAATAGGCCGACTGTAAACCATTTAGAGAGGGCTGGAAAGCACTGTGAAGCGGTATATATAGTCCTGTTCGCTCACATAGGGCCGCTCTCCTCAGGGTTCCGACGGCGAGCCAATGTCGCCTTGCTGTGCCCAGGGGTAGGGCGTTCTCTGTGGGTGCTCCCACCCTCTGCAATGAATTACCTACTGAGCTCTGGATGGCTCCTGATCTCCGTTCCTTCCGTCGGGACTTGAAGACTTGGCTTTTCAAACAAATAGGCTGACTCTGATTCCGGGCTTCATTATTTACTATTAATTAATTATTTGGATTAAATCATGATTTTATTGTACTTGTTTCTTAACTTGTGTTCGCTGCCCTGAGTCCTTCGGGAGAATGGCAGCATATAAATACATGTAATAATAATAATAATAATAATAATAATAATAATAATAATAATAATAATAATACGAACTTGCAAAGAAAGGACTGAAAATCTCGCACTTGATGTACATGGATGATTTGAAGCTGTTTGGTAAAACAAAAGCTGAACTGAATTTATTAATTGAAAACACAAAAGAATTCAGCCAAGACATTGGTATGCAGTTTGGAATTGACAAATGTGCAACAATAGCAACCAAAGCAGGCAAGATCATAGAAGAGGATGGAATAGAACTAGAGAATGAAGAAATGATAAAGGCAGTAAAATCAGAAGAAGGCTACAAGTACTTGGGAATTTTAGAAGCCTCTGACTTAATGCATAATAAAGTAAAGGAATTAACTTCAGCCAAGTACATTCGACGAATTCGTAAGATATTAATGTCCAAATTGAGTGGAGGAAACATCATAAAAGCCATAAATACCTGGGCTATACCTGTGATTAGATACTCTGCAGGAATAATTGACTGGACCCAGATGGAGTTAGACAATTTGGACAGAAAAACAAGGAAGCTTATGACAATGAATCATGCCTTGCACCCTAAAAGTGATGTTGACCGATTATATTTACCAAGAGCAGAGGGTGGTCGAGGACTCCTACAAGTAAAGCAGACTGTGGAAGAAGAAAAATGCAGCTTGAATGATTACATCCAGAAAAGTGAAGAACCAATGATTAAGGAAGTAAATAAAGGAGGCCTTTTAAAGACAACTAAAACAAAAGCAGAATATAAGAAAGAAGTAACTGAGCAGCGAGCTGAAAATTGGAAACACAAAGCTCTGCATGGCCAATACTTGAAAAGTATTGAAGGCAAAGCTGACCAGAAACTAACTTGGAACTGGTTAAGATCAGGAGTACTGAAAAAAGAAACAGAAAGCTTTATTTTGGCAGCTCAAGAACAAGCCCTAGCCACAAACTGTATGAAGGCAAAAATTCAACATGTTACCACCAACAGCAAATGCCGCCTCTGCAATGAAAAAGAAGAGACAGTTGACCACCTGATCAGTGGGTGCAGCAAAATTTCACAAACTGACTACCTACAACGCCATGACCGTGTTGCTAAAATCATTCACTGGAAATTGTGCCAGAAGTTTGGATTTGAGTACAGCAAAAACCACTGGGAACATCAGGTTGAGAAAGTTTTAGAGAATGAGAAACTCAAGATCTTGTGGGACTTTAGGATTCAGACTGACAGGCACTTGGTCCACAACACACCTGACATAACAATAGTTGAAAAGAAAAAAGTATGGTTCATTGACATTGCAATACCTGGTGATGCACGAATTGAAGATAAGCAGCAAGAAAAAATCACAAAGTACCGGGACTTACAAATTGAAGTTGAGCGACTGTGGAAAAAGAAATCATGTGTTGTCCCGATTGTAATTGGAGCCCTCGGAGCAATACCCAAAGGGCTACCCCGCTATTTAGAAATTCTAAATTTGCCGGACTTGAACATTTTGACTCTACAAAAAACCACCTTACTTGGAACAGCTTACATCCTCCGACGATACCTTAACAGTTCCTAGGTCCTTGGTTAGGACTCGAGCTGCTGAGCTATTAACCAGCCTCAAAGGCTGTGAATCTCACTAAAGATTAACCAATAAATAATAATAATAATAATAATAATAATAATAATAATAATAATAATTAATATAAGTCTAAGGGCTATTGCTATACAAGGTGCATTGAAGGGTTAAGATACACAGATTAGTATGGAGCCCCTATGTTCGTGGGACTGACGGGCAAGTGCCCATCAGACCCATATGTTAAAACAGCCCTGCGGTGTGGGTGGGGTAGAAGGCAAGTAGGCATTGCCTGTTGTGATCCAGGGAACAAGGGGACATCGCTTTCTGCAAGCCAAGGCGTTTGACAATTGGACGGTGGCAGAAGAGCATCGCTCTTGTCCAACGGGTTTGCTACAGTCAAGATACTTCTAAGGCCGGGTGGGTGGGAACCGATGTGGATTCAGGAAGGGAGAAAAAGGCAGCTCTCTCGCCTCCCCGCGTTCCACTTACCATAAAAGTAAAAATAGAATAGCATATATACTATTTTATTTATTTTTTATTTATTTATTTATTTATTTGATTTATATGCCGCCCTTCTCTGGAAACTAAGGGCGGCTTACAATGTGTTAAGCAATAGCCTTCATACTTTTGTATATTTATACAAAGTCAGCTTATTGCCCCCACAAACTGGGACCTTTTAAACAGTGCTGGTGTTGTACAATAGTTTCTGACCATCATATTCTAGTACAGTGATGGCTAACCTTTTTGCCATCGTGTGCCAAAAGCAGAGGGAGCCCAGGGGCGGGGGAGCGTGCGTGAGTGCCCACACTCATAATTTAATGCCCCCCCCGCTCATGGGCATGCGACCCCTCTGTTCTCCTCCCGCTTTTGGCACACGACGGCCAAAAGATTACTGGTGGGCCCAGTAGGCCCGTTTTTTTGCCCTCCCCAGGCTCCAAAGGCTTTCTAGAAGCCTGGAGAGGGTGAAAACAGCCTTCCCCACCCCTCAGGAGGACTTCCAGAGGCCGGAAATGGCTTGTTTCCTGACTTCCAGTAGACCTGGAAGGCCCGAAAATCAGCTGGCTGGTGCGTCCATGCATGCTGGAGCTGAGTTAGGGCAACACTCGTGTGCTCACAGATATGGCTCCGCGTGCCATCTGTGCCATAGGTTTGCCATCACGGTTCTAGTATGTCAATTTATCATTCTAATACTTACATTCCTGTATTGATATTAAAAATAATATCTCTTTTCATGTCCATCTAACCGGATTCTTTTGCATTCCAACTTCTACCTCGTGTTTCTAACCATTGATGGAATCTACTCCACTCCAGATGTATTAAAAAAAAAAAAAGCTTTTCTTTTAAAAGAAATGTTAATCAATAAGTTAATAAGTTAATCAATCTTGCTTTGCTGAAAAGATCTGATCTTGTTCTGTATGAGGCCTCTCCATCACATTCCTTATTCCAGCCGCCCGTATCTTGTGAACACAGAAATTGTTTTAGCTCCCAAGCAGACTTACCATATCAACCATCTATTTTTTCTAGTTTTTATCATATTTGTTACGGATTTATTTTGTAGCTATTGTGTATCTTGGTACTTATATTTTGTACTCTTTCTAAAACGATGGAGAAATGAAACGAACTCCTGAACAGACTTCGCATATGAACTGAGCCAATAGTCTAGCTCAGGGGTTTGCGATCTTAAACACTCAAAGAGCCATTTGGACCTGTTTCCCACAGAAAAGAAAACACCGGGAGCCACAAAACCCTTCCTGTGCCTTGACTATTTCTTGAGCAGCCACAAAACTAGCATATGTAATTGAATTAAACGTTCTGTTTTCTTCTGAAACTTTTCTTTTCTTTCTTTTTTTTTTTATTGCAAAAGTTTTACAATTACATTTTCACCCCTTTCCCCCCCCCACCTCCCCCCCAGACTTCCCAACCTCCCTAACCCTCCCTAACCCTCCCCTCCCCCCAGACTTCCCTATAATATACTCATACTCATACTCATAAAAAACCCTTAATATAACACTTATATATAGACTTAAACCCCTCCCTCCCCTGTATAATTTTTCTCTTTACCTCATTACATTAAAATATTTCCAATACATTATTTTCAAATAAAAGCTATTTGATACTTTCTAGTTTGATATTTGTTCTGAACATATTCTATCCACCTTTTCCATTCCCATTCATAAGTCTCTTGTGAACAATCTTTTAAATATGCTGAAATCTTCGCCATCTCTGCAAAACTGGCCATCTTCAAAGTCCATTCCTCGATAGTGGGCAAAGCTTCATTCTTCCAGTATTTACCTATCAACAATCTTGCTGCTGTTATCATATACAATATCAATTTTGTTTCACCCAATGTAAAACCCTTAACTATACCCAATAAAAACAGTTGTGGAGAAAATTGAATTTTTTTCTTCAAAACATTCTGCATGACCCACCAAATTTTTATCCAAAAAGCCTTAACTTTCCTACAGGTCCACCAAACATGATAATACGTAGCATCCAAACATTCACATCTCCAACATTTTGGCTGAACATTAGGGTACATACATGACAACTTTTTGGGATCTAAACGCCATCTATAAAACATTTTATAAAAATTTTCCCTCAAGTTCTGCGACTGTGTAAATTTAACATTCTGAACCCAAATTTTTTCCCATGTTTCCAACATCACTGGTTCTTCAAAATTTTGTGCCCACTTAATCATACAGTCTTTAACTAATTCAGTTTCTGAGTCCCTTTCTAGCAAAACATTATAAAGCCTTTTGATATGCATTGGATCTTTCTCTCTTATATGTCTAACCAATTCTTCCTCATGCAACATAATACCAGTTTTTTGGTCCTCTTTCCATCTCAATTGTAATTGATTATATTGTAACCAAGTTAAATTAATCCCTTCGTCCAACAGAGTCTGCAATGTCTTCAGCTGCCATCTGCCCGCATCTGTAAAAAGAACCTCTTTGTATAAAACCCCCCCGAGTGACATTATATTTGTATTCCACAAAGTATGACCAAGATCCAGCCATAGCGGTATTTTATAATCCCATTTGAGTCGATGCTTCTTCCAAACTCTCATCAAAGAGTCCCTAAGTATATGACTTTTAAATACTTTATCAACTTTATCATCATAAAATAAGTAAGCATGCCATCCAAATTCAAGATCAAAACTTTCTGCATTCAGTATTCCAGCCTTTTTACTTCCAAACCAATCACTTGTTAAGGTTAAAGCTGCTGCATCGTAATATAACTGTAGGTTTGGAAGTTTAAGACCTCCTCTTTCTGGAACATCTTGCATAATTTTCAATTTCACTCTCGGCTTCTTCTCGTTCCAGACGAACTTATTCACTCCAGATTGCCAAACTTTCAATTGTTTATCACTTTTAAGCACCGGAATCATTTGAAACAAAAAAAGAAATCTTGGCAAAATATTCATCTTAACTGCTGCTATTCTTCCAAGTAGAGACAGCTGCAGTTTTTTCCAAGTCTCCATATCTTTCTGCACCTCTCGCCACAACACCTTATAGTTATTTGAAACAATTTCATGTTTGATTCTGCAACCTGAACTCCTAGATATTTTACCTTAGGTACAGTCTCAAAACCTGCCCTCCTTTCAAGCTCATGTTTACGATCTTGTGTCATGTTTTTAGCTATCATTTTAGTCTTTTTTGGATTCAGTCTAAAACCTGAAACTTTACCATAGTCTTGTATAATGTCCTTCATCAGGATTATTGATTCCATTGGTTGTGATAGGGTAACAACCAGATCATCTGCAAATGCCTTTATTCTGTAATCCTCTTGCCTAATCTTTATACCTTTCAAGATATTAGAGTCCCGTATTGTATTTAGCAAGACTTCTAGTGTTAAAATAAATAAAAGTGGGGACAACGGACATCCCTGTCTTGTTCCTTTTTCAATTTTAAACTCTGTTGTCAGACTTCCATTAATAATGATCTGTGCCTTTTGCTCTTGATAAATTGCCGAAATCGCCTGTATAAATTGATCCCCAAAGTCCATCTTTTTCAAAGTCTTTAATAGAAAATTCCAATCCACTCTATCAAAGGCCTTCTCTGCATCCAAAAAGACCAGCACTGCAGGGATATGTTTATTCTTCTCAAGATATTCCAATAAATCTATTACTTGCCTTACATTGTCCTTCATATATCTGCCCTCGATAAATCCCGCTTGATCATCATGAATCACCTTTTGAATTACTGGCATCAACCTGTTGGCTAGTACTTTCGCAAAGATTTTATAATCTGTATTCAAAAGAGATATTGGTCTATAGTTCTCTGGTTTTTTAGGACCGATTTGTTCTTTTGGTATCAAAGATATGTAAGCTGTTGTCCATGATGGGGGTATTTTACCCCCTTGCTGAATATTGCAAAATAAATCTCTAAGTTGTTCCACCATTTCAGCTTGTAAAGTTTTGTAATACACTGCAGTCAAGCCATCTGTGCCAGGAGCTTTGGCTGTTTTTAACTGTTTAATTGCTACTATTATCTCCTCCTCTGTTATAGGATAATTCATTCTTTCCTTTTGTTGATCAGTAATTTTTGTAACTCTTTTATCGTTTAAATATTTTTCTATGTCCATTCTGCACCTCCTCTTTAGCATATAATTTAGTATAATAGTCCACAAAAGCTTCTTTAATTAATTTTTGTTGAAAGATTTCTTTCCCTCCAATATCTGTTTTCTTCTGAAACTTTTCTTTTCTTGGATTTATCCAGGGTTGGCCTACCAGGGGTTGAAAAGCTCAATAAATCGCGTGCCGGCAGGTGTCGGACATTGGCGGTTGTGACGCGTATTTTGAGTGACAGGGAGCTGCAGCAGAGGGGTGAAAGAGCCACATGCGGCTCCAGAGCCACAGGTTGCTGACCCCTAGTCTAGCTACTTAGGGCAGATACATGAAGCCTTTGAGAAACAATTCACCCCTGAAAATAATGTCTTTATCCTGTGTGAGGATTATCCACTGCAAAACCAATTGTCTTCTTTCCTGGGTTTGACTACTCTTCGGGATCAGGGGGGTCAAAACTCGATTTCATTGAGAGCCGCATCAGCAGGGGTGGGTTCTACTTACCTTTACTACCGGTTCGCGATGGGAGCTTCTGTGCATATCGTCAATTATGACGTCCGGGCGGAGCCTCCCGCCATTTTTACTACCGGTTCTAAAGAACCAGGAGCAACCCACCACAGCGCATCAGGGTTGTGTTTGACCTAGCGGGGCTGGGATGGGCGTGGCCAGTTCAACGTCACTCATGTTGGGGGCGCCTGTGGTGGCCTGAGCGCTCTGCTAGCGAAAACGGGCTCCCGAGCTCCATTTTCACTGGCAGAGGGTTGCAGGCGGCCGCGACAGGTGAAACTGGAGCTCGGGTCCTTCGCTATTTCCAGGGCGGCCCCGGAGGGCATATCCAAGCATCCCGCCAGCTGGATCCGGTCCCTGGGCCTCGAGTTTGACACCTCTGCTCTAGATTAAGACCTGGTATGTATTTAACTTTGCTTTTTTTCTGGGAACTTTTTTTATGTAAGAACATTTACTACCGTAACTGATTTTGCCTTTGCGTCAGTGGTGTTTGCCAAGCACAGCATTTCCTCTGGTTGATAAGGTCGCTTTCTATGGCAGCGAAAAGCAGTTTAGTTTATGATTTTCTACATAATAGCTATACTGCAAGTGTCCCTTGCCGTTTGTAATAATTGGTAGCAAATTCAATATCTAGGAGGCTACACACTTCTTTTTCAACAGGCCTAAAAAAAAAAATTAGGTAAGTTTCATAATTAGGGGAGAGATGGTGTCAAAAATTCTGTTAAGGTTCCCTTGATTGGAAATAATCTCGAACGCTACCGCTCATTTGGGGAGCTTTATGCAAAATAAAACTTCCCCAAAAGAAAATTATTATGCATATGAACTGAAACGAAGATGCTCCCAATGTTCAGTTTGTTTTATTGTATTAAATATTAGTACATTGAAGTCTACAAATTATAAGTTCCCACAATTTTTCCTATGCAATTCTTCAACAAGATTATAAGCATACGACTGAGTAGAATTCTCCATGTTCAATTTTCCCTTCGTAAGAAAAATGGCTTCGCTGTTGCTTTTAAAAAGGAAAAGCTAATCAAAGAGAGGCATTTGGAAACATCTCCTATAGGTTTGAAAGAATATTGATGGGTCGCTTGAGATGGCAGAACCTTGGCTGATCTCAGTACAGGTAGTCCCCAACTTACAACAGTTCACTTAGTGACTTTTCAAAGTTACAGCGGCACTGGAAAAAGTGACTTACGACCGTTTTTCACACTTACAACTGCTGCAGCATCCCCCGTGGTCACATGATCAAAATCCCAACGGTTGGCAACTGTTTCGTATTTATGACGGTTGCTATGTCCTGAGGTCGTGTGATCTCTTTTTGCGACCTTCTGTCAAGCAAAGTCAATAGGGGAGGCCAGATTCACTTAACAACCATGTTACTAGTTTTAACAAACGCAATGGTTCACTTAACAGCTGTGGCAAGAAAAGTCGTAAAATGGGAAAAAAGCTCATTTAACAAATGTTTTCCCCTTAGCAACTCAATTGTGGTTGTAACTTGAGGACTACCTGTACGTTAAGCCACAGAAATGATTTTACTTATTACTACTATTGTAATCAAACTTCTTAATAAAATTATATTAAAGTGATTTTACTTAAGAGCTGAAGATCCGTCCCTTGATCCAGCAAGAGATTCTTGCATGCAAGTAGCTTTCTAATTACAAAACGGAATGAGAATCCAAAATGTCTTGTGTAGTGAGTAAAATATTCTGAAAAGTATTATGCGAGGAGCACGTCTAGAAAAGTTCTTACTCAAAAACGATACAGGGTTGACATAATTTGTGAACCAAAAGTTTCTCTTCATTATTTCAGCATTAAAAGTATTCTCCTGAAATTCCACATTTGGATTACGCTTCTCTTGAGCTTCAGCAATTAGCTTTGCTTCAAAGCGATGTCTAAATTTGTGTCCTAGCAGCTTACATACTGAAACAGCTAAATGTCTTCTCCAAAACTTTAGAGAACAAAAAATACAGAGCTAATTTTTCTCTTTAGGTAATTCAGATTTAAATCATTACCATATTTGTCTGGCAAAATGATACATGCAAATATATTGATTTTGTTGAGTTTTTGGTGGGGAGTTTTTTTGGGTTTTTTTGTGATAATAAGCGGACCTTGCACCTGCGGGAATACGCTAGGAAAATGGTTTTTTTTGTGATAATATAATACTTTGTAAGTTTTTCATATCATACAGCCTTATAACTTCAAGCAGGAGTGGGCAACTGTGGCCCTTTTACAACCTGTGGACTTCAACTCCCAGAATTCCTGAGACAGCCAAGCTGTCTCAGGAATTCTGGGAGTTGAAGTCCACAGGTTCTAAAAGGGCCACAGTTGCCCTCCCCTGACTTAAAGCATCAAAAAGATTTTTCTTCTATTGGGGCAACCATGACAAGCTCTAAACTCAATATGTCAAGCAGCTTTAAAAAAAAAAAAAAAAAAAAAGAAATAGTATGACCCCCTTCTAGGGCAGCACCGTAATGAAATCCTCAAAATAACGGTCTTTCCTGAACATCTGTCCTCCAGCAATCGGGTTATCTTTCAACTGAGCTGGGACATCCACTTTATACAAAAGAAATATTCCTTTACGAATATACGCATGAACCGTGAAGGGGAAACAGGGTTGCACGAAGCGGATTCCAAGTTTGTAGAGCCCCACGTTTTGCTACAACAAACATAACCTTGGAGATGGGAAATACGAGAGCCCAAGATTGCAACGCCACCACCGCGCAAAGCAAAGGTTAAGTTTGGGCCGATTCAAGTCATTCAATGTCATTCAGCAGCTGCAATTCGAAGACCTGCAGGTGTTCCTTAAACCGCCGGTGCGCGTCGGCACTGTGGGGCCGCCGTTCGCGCTGTAACTCACAGATGCGCAGGCGGAGTCTCTGTTCGCGACGCCGGCAAGCTTGCAGCTGCCGCTGTGTTTTCCCCAGAGCATCCAGTGCTGCCTCGGCCCGCCTCTTCCAGAGCAAGGCACTACCCACCTGGTAGCTGTGCTCATTTTGGATGTAGGCACCAGCTGGGGGTGGGAGTCGTAGCATGTAGAGGGAGAGAGAAACGGGTTGAGATGGTTCTACAGGTTCTGGGAGAGCTGGAGATGGCGAGGCCTCTTCTTGGCCAGTGGCAGCTGGTAATTGTTCCAGGGGTATGTCTGAGAGACTGGCCAAATTCTCTGGTTCCGACCCTGGGAGATCAGGCTGGCTTCGAAGCTCACCAGTAGTGGGAGCGGCCCCAGGACTTGGCAGCTCTTGCACGGGGAAGCAAGAGACATCCATGCACAATGGAGTTGTTGTCTCCTCCGCATTGTAGCAGCCGCAGCTGTGAAAAAGGGATAGAATCGAGGTCAGGTGAGAAGTTAACAGCTACCTACGTAAGGTGCGACGCAGAGTAAACCAGCAGAGGAAAACGTGATTACAGATGCAGGATGCCTATGTAGAACATATTCTTCCTATAGGTCAGGGGTGTCAAACTCAAGGGGATGCTTAAATCTGGTCCATGGGGCCGGGCTACAAATATTAAAGGACCAGCCGCCCACTTCCCTCACCTTGTTTTCACTCTCCATGGCCTCCTGCAGCATTCTGCCGGCTGAAAATGGGCCTGAAAATGGGCAATACTATCTAGTACAGGTGTGTCAAACTCAAGAGCTTCAATCTGGCCATGTGCGCCCCCCGCGCCTCGTTTTCACTTTCTATGGCCTCTTGCAGCACTCAGCTGCCCAAAAACGGGCAAAGATGGGCTGAAAACCTCCCAGAAAATGGGCCTAAAACAGGGCCTGTTTTCAGCCAGCAGAGTGCTGAAGGAGGCCATGGAGGACGAAAACAAGGCACATGGAAGTTGTGCGTGGACCCCCCGTGCTGCATTTTGGCCAGCAGGATTCTGCAGGAGGCAGCTGTCTGGTCTCCCCCCCACCGCCCCCTCCGGCTCGTGGAGGAGAACTACAATGCTGATCCAGCCCGCAAAGAAATCCAGTTTGACACCCCTGCTATAACGAGCCAATATGGAGTGAAGCTTGGGCATGGGAAACATGGCATTTTCTAGGCAGCCCTGAATTATCTCTTGTAACATACTACTATAAGATGTGGATACGTATAGCAAAAAGAAGAAAAAGATGATTCAATTAAGCCATAAATTACATTTCGGGACTGATGCTTTTCACATTTTTAATATTCTTAACTTAATTCATATTTTTTTCTCTCTGGTTCCAGTCTCATTCCATTCTGTTATACATAAAATTCCTTTTAAACTTACTAATATATTAATCTATTAATGGCTGAACAGATTATGCTTTTTACCGTTTTATCAAGAAGTAAGCATCACTGAATGTACTGTGACCTACTTCTAAATACCGTATTTTTCGGACTATAAGACACACGTCCCCCTCTCTCCCCAAAAGTGGGTGGAAATGTCTGTGCGTCTTGTAGAGCGAATGTTGCCAAAGCCCCGCCCACTTGCCAGCCCCCACCCTTCGGCCTCTGCCTCCTAGCAATTTGCCTCCTTGCAGCAAACAGCCAACAGCCTGGTCAGCTTCAGCACAGCCTGATTTAGCACGAGCAGTTGATTGGCGGTTGGATCAGCTTCCCGGAATACCAACGATCAGCTGTTCCAGGCTGCAGGTATCGTTGTTGCCTATTGCCGCTTCCGCGTGCCCCATTTTCCATGCGTCCTGTTTGGTGGCGAAAGGGGGGCAGTGGGGATGCCCGCCTGGAATGGGCTGAAAATGGGGCACGTGGAAGTATTGATAGGCGACCGTGATCCCCGTAGCCCTTGAACAACTGATCGTTGGTATTCCGGGAGGCCGATCCAACCGCCAATCAGCTGCTTGTGTTAAATCAGGCTGTGCTGAAGCTGACCTTGCTGTTTGCTGCAAGGAGGCAAATTGCTGGGAGGCAGAGGCAGATCCCACCCCCCCAAAAAAGCTTAGGTGCGTCTTATACTCTGAAAAATACGGTAAATATGCCTAGGGTTACAGAGAACATGAGGTCAGAAGAGTGGGACTTACCTCTGCTTCTGTTGATACTTTGCAAGTTTGGAACTGTTTAGTTTAGACTTCCGGCGTGGTTTTGCATGAGGCTCAAATATCGTAGGAACAGCCCCTTCCTTGAGACGATGATAGCCGCTACAAAGGAAACAACCCCCACATATCAAAGTTGTTACCCCGAAAATCTGGACTCTGCATCGCTGGAGGAGAAGTCAGATCTTCTGAGGGCTTTGGAATTAGCTAAGTTACATTCTATTTTGAGTATTATTTCTCCAGCTTTTTCTATGTACAGACGTATTAAACAAAGTAATTAATTTTGGCCACATATATTTAGCCCTTTCCTTTCCTAATTCTGTTTGGTATCTACAACCCAGAAATCTTGTAATGAAATAATGTCAAATTAAGTTATGATCAGGTTAAATATATGATCTGTTTTAGCAATACTATCTAGTATAGGGGTGCCAAACTCAAGGGCCAGCCTGGAAATATTAAAGGACTGACCCGTGGTGCCTCTGGCAGCTAAAATGGGCCACATGCGTCCCCCTGCGCCTCATTTTCACTCTCCATGGCGTCCTACAGCACCCTGCCAGCCGAAAATGGCCCAAAAATGTCCCACAAAACAGGCCAAAAGCCCAAAAACGGACCCAAAAAACAGAGCCAAAAACAGCCTAGAAAATGGGGCTGTGTGTGGCCAATTTTTGGCCGGCAGAGTGCTGCAGGAGGCCATGGAGGATGAATACGAGGCCTATGGGGGCTGCACGCGGACCCCCTCCCCACACCCCGTTTTGGCTGGCAGGGAGTTGCAGGAGGCAGCTGTCCCGTCTCCCCCCGTCCCGTGGAGAACTACAATATTGATCCGGCCCTTGTAGAAATCCAGTTTGACACCCCTGATCTAATATAACTAGCCAAGATCCTTTCAAGATTTCACTCACACTTACTTTTTAAAATGGATTTACCAGGGGTTTTTTTTTTTTTTGGTGGGGAGGGCAAGAGAAGAGTTCACTTTTAGTGTTATAAAGAAGTCTGTAATTGGTCACCCTAAGAATCTGCGCTACCAGGAGCCCTGGTAGCGCAGCAGACTAAAGCACTGTTATTAACATCAGCTGCCTGCAATTACTGCAGGTTCAAATCTCACCAGGCTCAAGGTTGACTCAGCCTTCCATCCTTTCTAAGGTAGATAAAATGAGGACCCAGATTGTGGGGGCAATAAGCTGACTTTGTATAAATATACAAAAGTACGAAGGCTATTGCTTAACGCATTGTAAGCCGCCCTGAGTCTTCGGAGAAGGGCAGCATATAAATAAAATTTTTAAAAAATCTGACATTCTAGGAAAGAAAAAAACCCTTGATTTCTGACTGGAAATCACATTCTAAATTTTCAGAATGTGAATATCTTTCGGGTCACTTTGACTTCCCTTCCTTAGCCTTACTCTCTGCTATCTTAGCAGGTAGAAACATGCCTCTCACCTTTTCTGGATCTGGAAGCTCAGCAGGTTTAAGTCTGGTTAGTACTAATGTGACACTAGATGCCATACCTAAAGATAAAGCAGGCATAGAAACAAACAGACGAAAAGCCATGGATCTTGTTTAAAAAAAAAAAAATCCTTTGGAAGATAGATAAGAAAGAGCCAAGTCCTTAAAGAAATAAAGAAAAACATGTCACCTAAACAAAAACAAAACAAAACAAAAAAAAAAGAAAGAACTTGGGCCTGAGAACATGGGAAGCTTCTCCTCAAATCCTCAATAGCTACCAGAGGTGAAAATCAACAAGGCGAGAATTGCCGCCAGTATTGTAAATCCATAAAGCAAGGACTTTTAGGCCCTGAAGTCCACTATCTCTTTGAGTCATCTTTGGAAGCAGACTTAGCAACTTCTGCCTCTCTAGCTAGTGCCTGGCAGATCATAGTAAAGAAGGACGTGGGTAAGTGAAGGAGAATGTGAGTGTGTGCAAGAAAGGAAGAAGTGAGTTCTAGTCCTGTTTTTGATGCAATAGCGCTTATACCACTTCACCATGCTTTTACAGCCCTCTTTAAGTGGTTTACAGAGTCAGCCTCTTGCCCCCAACAATCTGGGTCCTCATTTTACCTACCTCGGAAGGATGGAAGGCTAGTCAATCTGGTGAGATTTGAACTGCCAAACTGCTGGCAATCAGCAGTCAGCAGAAGTAGCCTGCAGTACTGCACTCTGACCACTGCGCCACCACGGCTCGGTGATTTGAGTCAGTCACTCTTTCATCCCAACCCAACTCACAGGGCTACTGTGAGGAAAATAGGAGGAGGAAGGTATAGGTATGTTTTCTACCTTGAATTATATATAAAAATAATAAAGATGGGATAAAAATAGTATTTGTTGTCACACTAAATTCACTTGGGGTGTAGTTGTTAACCAGGGCTGTGAATATGTGAGCAAGAGATCATAAGACAAACCTGGGAGCACATGTAGGTTTGTAGATTAGGTGGGAGAAATCAAAACAAACCCTAGAAAGGGCAATGGTAAACCATTTTAAGAGCCACGGTGGCGCAGTGGTTAGAGTGCAGTATTGCAGGCCACTGCTGCTGACTGCCGGCTGCCTTCAATTTGGCAGTTCAAATCTCACGAGGCTCAAGGTTGACTCATCCTTTTGTCCTTCCGAGGTGGGTAAAATGAGGAGCCAGATTGTCGGGGGCAATAGGCTGATTCTATAAAACAGCTTAGAGGGGGCTGTGAAGCAGTAGATAAGTCTACGTGCTATTGCTATTTTCAAACCGCTGCCAAGAAAATTACACGGATGTGCCTATAAAAAAAATCACCAGAGGCTGAACTTGACTTGAATGAGACTGTTTTAACTTTTCAGCTTTAAAAGGCATCTCAAGGTAAATCGTTTGAGTGTGTGCACACCTTCATTTATTTATTTTATTAAATTTCTATACCGCCCTTCTCCTGAAGGACTCAGGGCGGTGAACAGCCACAAGATAAAACACATAAATACAAAAATTTAAAATAGATTAAAAACGAATCAAATAATTTGGCTGAATTTAAAATACCCCATAATTTAAAAACAAATTAAAATTTACATTTAAAAAGGGGGAGAAGATTTAGGCCAGGCCAGCTTGATGAAATAAAGAAGTCTTAAGCGCGCGACGGAAGGTGCGCAGATCCGGGATCCTCCGTATCTCCGGGGGGAGCTCGTTCCAGATCGTAGATGCCCCCACAGAGAAGGCTCTCCCCCTAGGGGCCGCCAGTCGACATTGTTTGGCTGACGGCACCCGGAGGAGCCCCTCTCTATGGGAGCGTACTGGCCGGTGGGAGGCTATTGGTGGTAGCAGGCGGTCCCGTAGATAACCAGGTCCTAAGCCATGGAGCGCTTTAAAGGTGATAACCAAAACCTTGAAGCGCACTCGGAAGACCACCGGGAGCCAGTGCAGCTCGCGCAGGAGAGGTGTTACATGGGAACTCCTTAGAATGGTCATATCATGCTGTGCCTGTTTTCACAAATTTGTCAGAAAGCTGATGAGATTGAAACTCAACAGCCACTCCCACCCTGTCTTTTCTCCGGGAAGTAAGGTAGGGAAGCATTTCTAGAGAAAGCACTGGGTTACACGCTCCAGACTTTTACTTCTTTTTAAAAAAAGGTTTTTGAGTGAGTTGTTCCCCATATTCATAGTGTTTTAATAACGAAGGTCAGATGGAACAGGCATACTGGAAGGACCATTTCTCTCCATAGGAAGGATATTGCCTATATTGATGCACATTACTGTCCTGCTGAAAACTGTCTACCGTACTTTAATTCTGCATCCTCTTTCATGTTTTTCAAATATTCGAATGACCTACCTGGTGCCCACTAGTTCGAAGCAATTCTTCTCAAAGTGCTTGGAGCAAAAATAAACATATTTAGAGGCAGGGTCCCAGAGACCCTGCCCACTCATGTCTTTCCGCTGACAATTCTCCAACCATGTGGTTCGCCGTGGATTGTCCTTGGGCAATCTGTGAGAAGAGATATTAAGTGATTAACTCATGGGAGATCAGAGGTCACCTGCAAGATTGTGCATATCTTTTTTCCCAAGCTCGAGTAAAATAGCTTTTTTTTTTTTTGATTTGATTTATATGCCGCCCTTCTCCGGAGACTCAGGGCGGCTTACAATGCGTTAAGCAATAGCCTTCATCCTTTTGTATATTTATACAAAGTCAGCTTATTGCCCCCACAAACTGGGTCCTCAATTTATCTACCTTAGAAAGGGTGGAAGGCTGAGTCAACCTTGAGCCTGGTGAGATTTGAACCTGCAGTAATTGCAGGCAGCTGGTCTTAATAACCAGCTTAATAACAGGGTGCCTTAGACCACTGTACTACCAAGGCTCTTTGATGGCAGTGTGGCTACCTCTGAAGGCCATCTACTGGGAGACTAGTGGGTTTTCTTGTATAATTGGTGGGCCTGGGGTCTGATCCAGCAGGGCAGTGTAAGTTATAATAATAATAATAATTTTATTGTCATTGTATGTGTATACACAGTATACCTATACAACGAAATTCACTTAACACCCAAAGACCAGGCCCAACACACATAACAATCTCAAAACACCCCCCCCCCCACCACCACAAATTCCCCATCCCTAAACCACCCAAACATCCACACAACAGACCACGTAATGCTGTCCAACATCTCACTTATGGTGGCCCTTTAGTTCATGGTTGAATGCAATCATAGCTCTGGGATAAAAACTATTCAGAAAATGCGTGGTCCGAGTTTTAATTGTTCAGTATCTTCTGCCAGAAGGCAACAGTCCAAAAAACTTCTTATAAAATATTCATTCTTTAAAATCACTGATCCTACAAAGCTTGATTTTATGATGGTGAGACGGGGTGAAATCCAGCAGGTTCTGGAGATCCAGTAGCGGAAATTTTGAGTAGTTTGGAGAACTGGCAAATTCCACCTCTGGCTGGCCCCAGAGTGGGGTGGGAATGGGGTTTTTGCAATATCCTTCCCCCCAGGAGTGGGGAGGGAATGGGGATTTTGCAGGATCCTTGCCCCAGAGTGGGGAGGGAATGGGGATTTTGCAGGATCCTTCCCCCAGAGTGTGGAGGGAATGGGGATTTTGTAGTATCCTTCCCCCGGAGTGGGGAGGGAATGGGGAATTTGCAATATCCTTCCCCCCAGGAGTGGGGAGGAAATGGGGATTTTGCAGGATCCTTCCCCCCCGGAGTGGGGAGGGAATGGGGATTTTTGTAGTATCCTTCTCCTGGAGTGGGGAGGGAATGAGGATTTTGCAGGATCCTTCCCCCCCGGAGTGGGGAGGGAATGGGGATTTTTGTAGTATCCTTCTCCTGGAGTGGGGAGGGAATGAGGATTTTGCAGGATCCTTCCACCAAGCCACACCCACAGAAGTTAAAAAAATGGATTTCACCACTGTGGTGAGATATCGTATGAAGCTGCAATTTTAACAAGACTAATCCTACCAACTTTCAGCTTCGTACCGAAATAGGAGTCTGCAAGGGCAGAGAATAAAAACATTTCTCACCGATGGAACGAAACGCCTCGGTTGCGGGTTTCAGGTGTATCACGAGTGCAACAGCCAGTAGCAGAGCAGTGACGGGGCATCTGCAAGAGAAGAAAAAAAAAAACAAACACTCCGTAGCATGTAACTCCCACTATTTTGAGGATCAAGTCATACATTTTTTTTTTTTAAGAAGAGGGAAGACAGGTACCCAGAAGACTCCAGAACCCGGTTAAAGTCCCAATATTCTCTACCAACAACTGTTGAAAGGAGGACTACGTTTAGCTTACAGAATAGTTTAGAGCAGTGTTTCTCAACCTTGGTAGCTTGACGATGGGTGGACTTCAACTCCCAGAATCCCCCAGCCAGCAGCGCTGGCTAGGGGATTCTGGGAGTTGAAGTCCACCCATCGTCAAGCTTCCAAGGTTGAGAAACACTGGTTTAGAGCATGGGTGTCAAACTCGCCATGTCACGTAGCCTACATGGGACGTTCTTCCCTTCGCGGAGCTGGGGTGGGCGTGGCCTGCACGTAGCCACCATCTGGTCCACGGGCTGCCAATTTGACACCCCTGGTTTAGAGCTACATTTGAATCAATGGAAGGATACTGAAATCACTGTATTAATTAGCTGCCAGAAGTATCGTTCATCCATTACAGTGGCTTGCGAAATATACCAGCAAATTGTGCAAACTTTGACATCTAAACTTTTCAACATGTCTTAAGACTCTGAAGCAGCTGAACATTTTGACATATACTGTAAATTTTGGGATATTTTCAATAAGAATAAAGAGCAGAACTATTTTTTTTTTTCCTGAGGCTCGGTAATGCACTGTATGCAATGCCAGATTTAATCCCCGGGTGTGACAATGTGCACCAGCATTAATTTTGTAAAATGAACTTCCACGCAATTCAGATTTAAGGAAGCCTTTAGGAGGAAGAATTCTCCTTGCCAACAACCCAGTCACGTGGGCGAGATACTTCAAGGTTAATTTAGAGACCTTCGTGCTTCCATTGCCTGCCGTCTTAAGTACCATTGATGCTGCAGTTTCCAAGACTGGGTTTCCATTTTATTAAGATCTGCTTGAATAGGCCATGGTTTCTAGAAGAAGCCACAACATAATTGCGACTTGCAAGAGCACAAGGACAAGTTTATACAGCAGGTACAAAAACAACACAAGCAAGCGCACCGCATACGGTGTCGAGTCTCAGCCCAGCTGCTGGATCTCTAATTGGAGGAAGTGGGATTGGGGAGATTCACTTCGCAGATAAACTTCCGCCTTATTCTTCTCACCCTTCCTATTAACTATTTATTATTATTTATTAATGAGATTTAAATGCCGCCCTATCTCCAGCCGGACTCAGGGCGGCTCACAATAGTTAAGAAGCATCTAATAAAAAGTTAAAAAATTAAATCCAAATCTCATAATTTAACAGTTAAAAGTACAATTAAGACTAACAAGTTAAAATTAAATTAGAATTAAGACCTAATTTATGACTATAACCTTGTGGTTTGTATCTCTACGATTTATATTGTTTTGTTTCCTAGTACGATTTGATTGCTTATTTAGTAACCTATGACTATCCCTACATGTTGTATCTTATGATTCTTGATGAATTTATTTTCTTTTTCTTTTATGTACACTGAGAGCGTATGCACCAAAGACAAATTCTATTCTATTCTATTCTGTTCCTCTATATTCTATTTCATTCTATTGTATTCCATTCTATATTCTATTCTATTCTATTCTATTCTATTCTATTCTATTCTATTCTATTCTATTCTATTCTACTCTTTGTATCTTAGGGTTTAAATGAGGGGTCTTAGGTGCTCTCTGAGCTTGGTTGTTTAGTTGCAGATATTACCCTGCTAGGCAACATTATCAGTGCTAGAAGGGGTATTCTATTCTATTCTATTCTATTCTATTCTATTCTATTCTATTTTCTAGTCTATTCCTCTATATTATATTTCATTCTATTGTATTCTATTGTATTCTTCTATTTATCTATTCTTATCCCTATCCCTATCCCTATTCTATTCTTTTCTATTTCTATTCTAGTCCTCTATATTCCATTCCATTCCATTCCATTCCATTCCATTCCATGTATTTTAGGGTTTAAATGAGGGGTCTTAGGTGCTCTCTGAGCTTGGTTGTTTAGTTGGAGATGTTTCATTACCCTGCTAGGCAACATTATCAGTGCTAGAAGGGGATTTCTATTCCCATTCCTATCCTAATTCCCATTCCATTCCATTCCTTATGCCGCAAGAACATGAAGTGGGGAATGAGGCTAACTGCACCTGGCTGACCTTGAAAAGCTCCATAAATCCGGGGAGCTTAGCTTGCATTTGGATGGAGGACCACCAGGAAAGCCCCCCACCCCACCCCATGCCTTTGCGAGGGACAAAGTGGTCCTGATGAGGGGGCAGTGGCCAGCCTCATCATGGAAAACATGCCAAGGAAACATGCCAGACGGTGTCAGGGTTGCTCTTAAAGAGCCACTTATTGGGATGGGCAAATGCGGCCCTTTTACAACCTGTGGACTTCAACTCCCAGAATTCCTGAGACAGCCATCTTTGATGGCTGTCTCAGGAATTCTGGGAGTTGAAGTCCACAGGTTGTAAAAGGGCCGCATTTGCCCATCCCTGGTTATTATAAAAAGAAAGGAGGACGGGGAAGCGCCTGGGGGGGGGGGGGAAACTCTCTCCTTCCCTTCTCCAGTCCAGCCGCAAAAGGGGCTGGGCTGGAGTGGGTGGGGGGAAGGGGGAGGAGCATGGAGCATAAATGGGGCGTGGCTAGAACAGCCCGCTCTTTTTCTTTCCCCCCTCCCTCTCTCTCCACTCCCCCCTCCCTCCCGCAGCCCTCCTAGCGGGGGGGGGGGGAGCTGGCACGACGGATGCGGATTGGACACGCCGCCTTTCTCCGGAGGGGGGGGCGCATTGGCGGTTGGGAAGCAGCACGCGCAAGAACAGCTGCGGGGGGGGGGAATTCCATCCAATCCCATCCTCCCTCTTTCCCCGCGGGTCGCCTCACCTCCCCACTACTCCCATTGCTCGAGACGCCGGCGCCGCCGCCGCCGCGGCTTGAAAGATGAAGCGGAGAAAAAAAAAAAAAAGAGAGAGAATCGCGCATCTTCTCGCGATCAACTAAAAAGCCCCGTCACGTAGAGATAGGAACCGCTTTTTTCGTAGAGGTGCCTGTCAGGGTGGCGAGGTTTCCGGTTCCTGAGGCGGAAAGGGGTCGCCTCGCATAAAAGATCTTCATTGCCCCCATCTGGGCTGCCGAGAAAAGCAGATAGATGGCTTCCCCCCCACCCCCTCGGATACGGGAAACTTCCTAAGTTGCCTTTTCAGTGGCCGTCCGGCTTTTGGTTAAATGTCAGCTCTGACATTTAACCAGAGCTACCCCTAACCAGGGGTAGCTCTGTTTCTAGCCATTGGGAACACTGAGACCCTATACACCAAAGACAAATTCCTTGTGTGTCCACTCACACTTCGCCAATAAAGAGTTCTATTCTATTATTTCTATTTCTTTTCCTATTCTATTTCTATTCTATTTCTATTCTATTCCTTTTCCTTTTCTATTCCCTTCCTATTCCTATTCTATTCATTTTCCTATTCTATTTCCATTCCTTTTCCTATTCCTATTCTATTCCTATTCCTATTCTATTTCCATTCCTATTCTGTTTCTTTTCCTATTCTATTCCTTTTCCTTTTCTATTCCCTTCCTATTCCTATTCTATTCCTTTTCCTATTCTATTTCCATTCCTTTTCCTATTCCTATTCTATTTCCATTCCTATTCTGTTTCTTTTCCTATTCTATTCCTTTTCCTTTTCCTATTCTATTCCCTTCCTATTCCTATTCTATTCCTTTTCCTATTCTATTTCCATTCCTTTTCCTATTCCTATTCTATTTCCATTCCTATTCTGTTTCTTTTCCTATTCTATTCCTTTTCCTTTTCCTATTCTATTCCCTTCCTATTCCTATTCTATTCCTTTTCCTATTCTATTTCCATTCCTTTTCCTATTCCTATTCTATTCCTATTCCTATTCCTATTCTATTTCCATTCCTATTCTGTTCCTTTTCCTATTCTATTCCTATTTCTATTCTATTCCTTTTCCCTTTCCTATTCTATTCCCTTCCTATTCCTATTCTATTCATTTTCCTATTCTATGTCTATTCCTTTTCCTATTTCTATTCTATTCCTATTCTATTCTATTTCCATTCCTATTCTGTTTCTTTTCCTATTCTATTCCTTTTCCTTTTCCTATTCTATTCCCTTCCTATTCCTATTCTATTCCTTTTCCTATTCTATTTCCATTCCTTTTCCTATTCCTATTCTATTCCTATTCCTATTCCTATTCTATTTCCATTCCTATTCTGTTCCTTTTCCTATTCTATTCCTATTTCTATTCTATTCCTTTTCCCTTTCCTATTCTATTCCCTTCCTATTCCTATTCTATTCATTTTCCTATTCTATGTCTATTCCTTTTCCTATTTCTATTCTATTCCTATTCTATTCTATTTCCATTCCTATTCTGTTTCTTTTCCTATTCTATTCCTTTTCCTTTTCCTATTCTATTCCCTTCCTATTCCTATTCTATTCATTTTCCTATTCTATGTCTATTCCTTTTCCTTTTCCTATTCTATTTCCATTCCTATTCTGTTCCTTTTCCTATTCTATTCCTTTTCCTATTTCTATTCTATTCTATTCCTATTTCTTTTCTATTTCTATTTCTATTCTATTTCTATTCTATTCCTATTCTATTCCTTTTCCTATTTCTATTCTATTCCTATTTCTATTCTATTCTATTCCTATTCTATTCTATTTCTATTCCTATTCTGTTCCATTCTATAAATGCCTTCATTTCTTTTACGTAATAAGGAAGCTGTTTACAGGATTCCATAAAAGGCAGCGTAAGGTAGAAATAAAGGCAGTGCTTTTCTAACAGGATGTTTAAAAGACAGCAAATGTCCCCCCACCCCGCTTTACTGCAGCTTCCTTTTCTTCCTTGGTTTGCCTGTTTTTGCTTTTCCGGAAGCGAAGTGTGTGATTAGTGTGCATCTCCGTTTGGGAAGTGCTTCTCTCTATTCTTCCTATCTCTATAGACAGGTACCGGCTCTTTAGGAACCGCCCTCCCTTCTAGCCAATCCCCGCTTAATCTGTTGCCTTCCGCCAATCAATCCCAGCCTCCTAACTCAAAAAAACTAGGACCAATTAAAAGCCTCCGGGCTGTGCAAAGGCGGGTTCTAATTTTTTTTAATTTTAATTTAAATAGAAAGAGCAACATATTCAATATCCATATAAACAGTGTGTTGTCTGGTTACAATTCTTTTGAGCAATACCCATCATAGTAATAATCATCATCTTAAATAGTAATCTCATAATGACAGTGCTTTTCCATTATCATATTAATACATATCAATTATTAATACTAATCAAAATTAATAAATTACAATAATGAACCCTAATAGTGAAATTAATTTCTCTTGCAATTTTAGAAGTTCTAACTTGTTTCTCTTATTTAACCATCAATAGAACAGATCCCATATCTCAAAATATTCAGTGTCTTCTTTTTCTTTTGATTTCAAGTGTTAGCTTGAAAGGCAGGTTCTATTTTTTAAAGTGTTGGGTACTGTGGATAATTCAAGGAGGAATAGAAAAATACAAATCAAATAATCCAACAACGTTGGATTATTTAAGGGAGCCTTTTTTTTTAGAATTTATAGGTAACATTGGAAAGATAAATGTATGGCCCCATTCAACCAATGGTTTGAAGATCTGATTACACTTGCAGCCTAGAAGCAGATTAGTTTGTATAGATTGTGTTCTTTTTTCTATTATAAAAGCAATAAAAAAAAATTAAATCCCCAAAAGTAGCTTTTTGTATTTAATAGTGCATCTTTTTTTACCAAGATGTTAACTTTGGTTACATAGGGAACCATCTATATTTCTTACTAACTTTAAGAAGAATTCTAACCTCAATAAAATGTGTGATAGGTAGGTAGATAGATGGATAATATTTATCAGAGACATTTCTTTTAAGCCATTTTGATAAGGATTGTATCTTGAAAGGTTACAAGAGTAAGAAATACCTTTTGTGCTTTGACTGAGTTAAGTAATAACTTACTTAACAGGTGGAACAGGTGGCGTTGCAATGACCAGTTTACACATCCTTCCAACCTTGAGGGAAGAAATGTTGCAGGTCTGCTTTGACAACTGGACAGCAGGGGTATTTTGGACGACTTAAAATTATCCAGAACCTGTGATTTTAATCGCCTTATGTTTGAATGAACATCAATATGTTTCCTGATGCCATACTTTGCCTGCAAGTCATATGAGCCATTGTACCCCTTCAGAGACACAACTGAACCTGAGATGATACATCCTATTAAATAAGATGGAGATAATAGTGTTTTTTTATAGAAAACCGAACAAATGATATATTCAACAGGATAAAAGATTAGGCTCTAATGGGGGAAAATTCCTGTATTTTCTCATCACCTTTTCCCCCTTCTCAACCCAAGATTTGACTTTCTACTCTTTGGAGTGCCAATTTAAAAAGTCTTCAAATACTTTTATTAAGTTAAATCTGGTCAGGCAATAAAGATGTTTGGGTTTGGCATGAATTCCTTGGACAAAACCACAAGCATATGGTCAAGCAAGCTTGTATAGATAATATAATGAATATACAGAAAAGTCCCTGGAAATAATAAATTCACCCAAATCACCCAACCCAAACTGAGTGAGTTGCCATTAAAAACAACCAGGATGAAAAAATAATGGGAGAATACATTGATCTGTTTGCAGCATATGATTAACATACATGTGCTAAGTTAATGGTATTGATTAAGCAAAAAGCACCTTTTTTTTCATTTAAATTTCCTGAATAAATACTCTGATATTTTCCCCAGCCGCTATAGGAACTTGGTGCTCCATGGATAAAATAGGGATCCTATTGTCGTCCCCAATTCGGGTCTGAGCCTGGTGTCGAAGCCAATGATGGACACCAGACACGAGGTGCAGGTTTTCTGATTGCTTTTTATTGGAGTACTCCAAGAAAAAGGGCTCCTGGCCAAAATGCCAAGAACCAAGGATTAAGAAAGCTTTATACCTTTTTACTAAAGAAGGCGGGACAAGGCGAGATAATAAGAAATATTATCTAATCAACATTTTAGTAATAATTCTACATTTTGTTCGATTGGTCTCTAGCTGTCCCTATTCCTAAACCTTGGCTAATGAATGCCCCAGGAGATATCTAATACACATTTTATTGGCTGCAGGCCATCTAATTTACTTACAAGTTTAAGATAGTGATGGGCTGTATGCTAAAATAAAGCCAGGTCATGACAAATGCTTGAAAGTAAATCAGGAAGCCCTTAATTGTGGAGTGTGTCTGGCAAGAACAAAGAACGCTTATCTGCAGGAAATATGCATGTGTAAATCTTGTAACAATTCTGGGTAGTTAGAAAGCTGATAAAAGTAACAAGAGTTAGACAACTTGTAGGCCTCAGCTAAAAATTAGGAATACAGATAGCCTGCAGCCAATAAAATGTGTATTAGATATCTCCTGGGGCATTCATTAGCCAAGGTTTAGGAATAACACTTGTAAATCAACAGAGGAGGGAGTGATCAGATGGAAAGATTTGAGTGTTGTGATTATATGCTACAGATATCAACTACATCCTAAAGTCCACTATAATCAGATGTTTCACTTTGCATCCAAGAAGCTTCTTCAGCTCTGACTGGATGGTGGGGAATTGGAGGATTTTATACTCCTTGCAGACAGCTGGGCATTTACATTCTCTTCGTATAAATCCTTCCCCCACCATCCAATCAGAGCTGAAGAAGCTTCTTGGATGAGAAGTGAAATGTCTTCAAAGAAAAACCAGAAAGTCCAGTTGCCTCTTGAAAAAGCACCTTTGGGACAACCATGACCTGGATGACTGAGAATCTCCATAGGCAATCTCATACTACTTTGCTAATGAAAATAAAGTGATTCCTGTGAATTTATCTACCCATCTCCTTCCTTGAGATCCCACAATCCTTCTCAAGTGGGTTTATGCTTAACCCAGCCGCTAACACCTTAGCTGTCAAATTGGCCATTCTAACAATAAGCAGTAATGTTATCAATACTTTATGCACAACTGAAATTCACTTTTAATGATTCTGCCAGAAGAACAGTAATTAATCAAGACATGGCTGATTAGGCCAAGACAAACTCAGAACTTTATTCAAGAGATGTGGGCTGGTCCCAATCTGGCTTTGATTAACCAATTTAAAGAAAGTCGAATTAACCGCAGGATGGGTCAGTTTGTTAGGACATACCTTAGAGCAGGTGTCTCCAAACTTGGCAACTTTAAGACTTGTGGACTTCAACTCCCAGAGTTCTGAGAGTTGAAGTCCTCAAGTTGCCAAGTTTGGAGACTCCTGCCTTAGAGCAGGGAACTGCAACTTTTAAGGCGCGTGGACTTCAACTCCCAGAATTCCTCAGCCAGCATTGCCAAAGTTGCAAACCCCTGCTAGAGGATTTGTTCCAAGGCTACGTGACTGAAATGGTTGAGAGACCTGGAAAAGAAAATATAAACTTTACGTTTTTTTCTACCCGAAATCTCTTCCATTGTTGGATCTATCTTGGCCAGTCCCAAATGGTGTTGATAGGTCCAGCCCATAGAAACTACTTAATGGCTTGGTATGCTCTCCACTCAGGGGTGGGTTCTAAATTTTTTTACTACTGGTTCTGTGGGCGTGGCTTATTTTGTGGGCGTGGCTTGGAGGTCATGTGACTAGGTGGGCGTGGCTAGCTGGTCAGAGTCATTTCTGGAAGGTCTTCGCACCTACGACCAGTCCTCGCACTTACGACCCGACTCATTTGTTTGCTTTTAACACTGATCAGCTGTAGGGCGGCCCTTGGAAGCCCCGCGGCAAGAGTTTAAACAGTTTTTTTCCTTCTGGTCATCAGCTGGGACTCAGGAGGCAGCAATAGTTTGGGGGTGGGACGAAATGAAAGGTAAGAATAATGTGGGTGGGGGAGGGAGAACCGGTTCAGTGACGTCATATCGTCACCGCTCCCGGCTCGGCTGAACCGGACCGAACTGAGAAGAACCCACCACTGTCTCCACTCCTTTTTTACATCCGCATGAAACCCCTGGACGAGATGGTACAGCAGTGGCCAAAATTGTCGAAACCTTTTGGGAAAAAATGTATTTTTTGAGGTTTGATGGCTAATAACACCACTCTTTCTTTCTTTCTTTCTTCTCCTTCCTTCCTTCCTTCCTCCTCTTCTTCTTCTTCTTTCATCTGATTTCTTTCCTTCTATTGTCCCCCCCTGGCTCTTTCTTTCTTTCTTTCTTTCTTTCTTTCTTTCTTTCTTTCTTTTCAAGATAATCCTATTCCACTGCTGGAATGACCTGGGAATAGCCCAGACCTTAACCCAGTGGAAAATCTATGGAGCCGACTAAAGAAACTGGTTAGTCAGAAGTGACCCAGCAATAAAACCCAGTTAGTAGAAGCCATCATTCAATCTTGGTTTCACATTAGAACAGCTGCAGAACTAAAAGACTTTGTTCACTCCATGGCAAGATGTTGTAAAGCCGTAATTCATGCTAAAGGTTACCCAACTAAGGATTAACTTGACATGGTGATCATTTTTGCATACCTCGTTTTTTCGATGGTGATCATTTTTTGTATATCTCGTTCTTTCTACTCTTTCCCTTTTCTTCTTTCTACTGTAACTGCTATTCTAATAGCAAATCCTTCTTCAAAGTTATTGCATTGCATACTTGATTAAATGATCTTTCCATTGATGTATAATTTTATGGTACTACTTCCCCCAAAGGTGGTGTTATTAGGTAGTTTTAGGAAATACACTTTTCCTAAAAAGGTTTTCACAATTTTGGCTACTACTGTATATTGCAAACGTGGTTTGATCGCATCCTGTGCCAAGCGCTACAAGTGTACACCACAATTCTCAGTCCACAGCTGGTCTTCACATTCTTCCATTTAAGGCTGGTTTTCAAATCTTCCTGAAACCAAGCTGGCGTTATCGTCTATATGCCGATTGTCAACTCTTGTCTCTCTGCCCCGGCGAACTAACTGATGCTGTGGATGTCCCCTTCATGGTGACTGGAGTTCCCCTGGTTCATAAGTTGTAGAGGACAGGTGGTGTTCTGTGGGAGATTTGCTACACCTGGGCTGGAGTTGGCCAAGTTGCAGAAGGTTCAAGAGTAGGAACATTGATTTTTTTTTTGAAAGATCTTCTGTTCTCCAAGATGTAGGCCCTTACTTGTGTCACCAAGCAGGTCTGATAAAAGAAAATACAATAATAACATTACATTTGTGGGAAATATAAAGACTCGGCATTCAGATAAATAATACATCACCTTTATATGATATCTGTTCAATAGAAAAGAGTTCTTAGCGCAACTGGTTTAACTATCTATACCAGTGATGGTGAACCTTTTAGACACGGAGTGCCCCAATTGCGTGTGCGCGCATGCCCAAACTGAAAGGTGTGCATGCACGAACGCGCACACATGCGTGGACATGCGCAGCAGAGACCCAAAGACCAGCTGGCCGGCAGGAGGTGGGGCATCCCAACACTGGCAGCGCGGCCAGAGGCAAGATCTTTTTCTTTCGTGAGCTTCTGTTTCGTCGTTCGCAGGGAAGCAGAAGCTCACAAAAGAAACGCCACCGAGATCTGACCTGGGGCGATGGTGCACGTGCCAGCACAAGAAGGTTCTGTGTGCCACCTCTGGCATACATGCCATAGGTTTGCTATCAGAGATCTATACATTTTTCAGTTCTGCTTACAATGTATACGTTAGAACAGGGGTCTCTGTCATATAGACAGACATTTTGACAAAACCTTTGCCAAATAAGCAACATGCTTATTTAGTGCCCAAGTTGTGTGTTCACATGTAAATTTTTGGACAAAAGATAGATGTAACCCTCACATATTCGGCATCTAGAGGGAGATTTGTCATATAAGTAGATGCCTCATACAATAGATCAATAAGGATTAACACATACACTCCCTCCTCCCACTTTCTCTTCAAACCACTCCTTACCTTTGGTCCCACCATTTCAGTACAAAAGGGGCATTCCACACTAATCCTGCGCTCTTCCAGAAGTAACCTGAGAATAGAAAAGGACATGTCAGTTAATAAAGACCTTTGCTTTAATTGAATAACGAGTCTCTGCTTCTTATTGAGTCTGATCCTCGAAACTAGTCACAGAATGCCTGCTTGCAACCCCAATGGAACCCTTCCTTCCTTCCCTTCCCTCCGGCGGTTTCTTTTTGGAAAGCATCCAGAGGGATGCAGGAACCTCCCCTAAAGGGGCTTGGATCTCACCCCATTCCTTCCTCACCAAACTTCCCAGATAAATGGGATGGCTGGTGCTTGTGTGTCCTTCCCTCCTTCCCAATCACCTTTTCTTTTGTGGGGTGTCTTTCAGATAAGGGAGGCTTCAGTAGGCCCAGCCAGAGTGTTCACTTGCAGCTTGAAAGAAGAAAAATATCTTTTTTTAAAGAGCCCTGTTTCACTGTTTGAAGAGGGAATTCCCAGAGATGAAAGAAACAGAACCTGTGCTGCTTTTCTCTCTCTCTGTCTGTCTGTCTGTCTGTATCTGTCTGTCTGTTAGTCTCCCCATTGAAAAGTTTTTCTCCTTCTCATTTGCACCAGTTCTGCATGCCCCCCACCCCCCAAGACCAACAAGACGCCCCATCACACCAAAAGCTCTCTGTATGATAGTCTCCCCATTGAAGTTTTTCTCCTTCTCATTTGCACCAGTTCTGCACGCCCCCCCACCCCCCAAGACAAACAAGACGCCCCATCGCACCAAAAGCTCTCTGTATGATAGTTTCTCCATTGAAGTTTTTCTCCTTCTCATTTGCACCAGTTCTGCACGCCCCCCCACCCTCCAAGACCAACAGGACGCCCCATCGCACCAAAAGCTCTCCGTTTGATAGTCTCCCCATTGAAAAGTTTTTCTGCTTCTCATTTGCACCAGTTCTGCACGCCCCCCCACCCCCCAAGACCAACAAGACGCCCCATCGCACCAAAAGCTCTCTGTATGATAGTTTCCCCATTGAAGTTTTTCTCCTTCTCATTTGCACCAGTTCTGCACGCCCCCCCACCCTCCAAGACCAACAGGACGCCCCATCGCACCAAAAGCTCTCCGTTTGATAGTCTCCCCATTGAAAAGTTTTTCTGCTTCTCATCTGCACCCCCATGCCAAGCAGCCCACCTCGATCCTGGGTGGCACCCTGCCGCCCCCACCAGGCCTCCCCCCCACGTAGCAGCCCACCTGTAACTTACCAAAAATTAGGAAGTTGATGGCAGTCAGGTGGGCGAGGAGCAGAGCAGCTGGGCTTGGGCTGGGGCCGGGTAGTTCGGGAAAGCAGGAGACCAATAATACAGCAGCCAACACAATTCAGCCTCACACACATTGTAAGAGGAGCTGCCCAGTGAGCATGTGCGTGCCGGGAAATGTACTTTCAGTTTCTGGTGCACGCATGCACACTGGCCAGCTAGTCTGATAAACTAAGCTTCGGGTGCGAACCCGGAAGAGGAATGACCGACGCTGCGCGTGCCAGGCAACATGGCTCCGCGTGCCACCTGTGGCACGCGTGCCATAGGTTCGCCATCATGGCCCTAGACGAACATGACGTGGAGCTAGGCTTTCCTGATATCCGGCACTTCGCTCCAAATCTTCCACACCACACAACGATCCGGAGAGGCATCCAGGAGGACCACACGATGATTCGGGACCCTTTCGATCCCCCAGAGGCTTCCAGGGCAGAACCGACCCTCTACCCAAGTGAATGGGGCCTACGAATGAGAGCTCCAGCAGAGATCCTCTGCACAGCGCGAATGAGAGGTGAGCATGCGTATAAACAACCACCTATGAAACAAGAGAGAGACATAGAAGCAAGTCAATACAGACTGCCTAACTGTATTCCAGTACCATATTGTGAGTTCCCTCACACTGTAAACCATGGACAGCACCTGCCTGTAAGTAATACACCACATAACACAGGAACTTTACCCATTGACTTTCCTAAACTGAAACTTGATGGAACTAATTTATTAGAGTGGAACCAACAATTGCAAATTATTTTTTTAAAAGAGAACATTTTATTTCTAATCAACAATCCACCTGAAAAACCCTGGTCTTTTGAGATAGACTGTTTACATCACAGGGCTTTCTACTTGTTAATTGCCAGCATATCTCCTTGTATCTACCCTAGTCTAAGTCACCACCTAACTGTAACTGAAACGATACAAAAATTGTTCAACTTATTTTATAGCAGAAGTAGGGCAACAACCACCAGAATTTCCAGAGAGTTTTATTCAGCAAAACTGAAAATAGGAATGTCTATGAGCGAACATTTGCTTGCACTCAATGCTACTAGAGCAGATCTAATTCAAAGAGGTGAGAACATAACAGATGAGAGCATGAAAAGTATAATCATTAATTCCTTAGATCAAAGCTGGGACAATTTCATATCTCAATTAGATAGTCTTAACATAGAATACTTGTCCGTAGAGAAGCTATCAAGCAAACTGATTGCTGAAGGTAACTTAAGAAAGGATCGAAATATGTCTCGCAGAGAATACAAAACAGATAGAAAATCAATCACTACAGACAGACACAGTTATTACCCTGACTGTTATATATGTGGATCTAGGAGTCACTATAAAAGAGACTGTCCTAAGGCTACTCGAAGTAAAGATCATAATTATCATAGAGACAAGACAGAACATAGATACAAACATTTCCCAGAACGCAGATTTAAATGTAAAGACTCTCCAAACCCCAACAATAGAAAAGAACATAGAGATAGTTCCAGAGAGAGATACTCAGGGTCACTATACAGACTCACAAAATAGGGATACACTAGTAAATACCTCAAAAAAGAAAATATTTGGTTAATTGATTCGGGTGCAACCAATCACACCACATACGATGCTAACCTACTATCATCATTCATCAATGAAAATTCCACAGTCAAGGTAGCCAACCAAACTAATGTCAAGGTAATTGGAAAAGGAGACATAATCTTAGCAGAAATTGGTAAAATAGAGGGGGTCTTAGTCACACCTGACATTCCATACAATATACTAGCTGCCATACGACTTAGTCAAGACTTAGATATAGAAATTGAAATCAAAGCAGGCCAAACCTACATGAACAAAAACGGAAAGCGTATAGGAAAGACCATTATTATTGATGGCCTACCATACCTCAACACAACAGACACCAATCACCAACATACCAATCTACTTACAGCATCAAAACAAACAACCAATAATGATGCAAATAAGGATAATCAATTAGTGACTCAAGGAGATAAGCCCTCAACAGGAAAACTGTTGCATGATGATTGTGCACATCTTCTGCATAGAAAATTAGGTCATATTCAAGAAACTATTCAAGAAATGATGCTCCTGTTACAAGAAAAAATGACTAATAATCACGTTGAACTTAAATCTGATATTCTCTCTATCGATCAGAAAATGAGTGAGATCCAGGAGTCCATCCATAACAACGAGAAAAAGATAAAGAAGGTCGAGACGAGAGTGGAGCAAAACGAGAGAAACCTTGACTCGATCGACCAGAAATTGATGGCACAGAATAGGGAGTTGGAAGACTCCATTATCCAGTTCGAGATGGACCGGGCAGCTTTTTACCTTCGTTTTCAGAATGTGGTGGGGGAAAAAGACAAAGACCTGGGAGATGTTATGGTGGATCTAATAGCTGGAATTTTACAACAAGATAAAGATGATATTATAAAGGAGCTGGATGAAATTTACAGGGTGCAAACCAACTATGCCAGGAAGAATAAACTCCCTTGAGAAGTTCATGTCAGATTTGCCCGAAGGAAAGTGAAAGACGTGCTATACAATATAGTAAGAGATGAACCTATCAATTTTAAAGGCAAAGAAGTAATAGTACTGAAACAAGTTCCTAAGAGGGTTCGTGATCTGAGAAGGGACTACAGGTTGTTGGTGATACAACTAAACAAGAGAAGCATTCCCTTTAGATGGCTTATACCAGAGGGAATGCTCATCACCTGGCAAGGAAAACGGATTAAGATCGACAGTGTAGTCTCCGCACAAGAACTTTTGGACCAACTGAGAAGTGAGGAGGAAGGCCAAAGTAGCAAGGAGGAACTGGATATAGCCTCCCAGGATGAGACCAATGCACAGTTAAAAAAAATCTAAGGAAGATACACTAGAGGATAAGGAGTCAGAAGAGAAGGAAGCCAAAGAAACTACAGGAAAGAAGCAAAGACCACAAAGAGCTGTAAATATAAACAAAAACTACGTAGTTAGTTAGATAATGGAGGGTTGGAAATTGTTCTCGGTGAATGTAAACGGTTTAAACAACGGAAGGAAAAGAAAACATATTTTTTCAAAATTGATCAAACTTAACCTGGAAATAATTTGCCTTCAAGAAGTCCACATAAAGAAAGAGGAGAGGAAATATTTAGAATTTGAGAAATTTGGCAAATGCTTTACCTCTCTGGCAGAGAAAAAAAAAGGGGGGGGGGTAGCATTATATGTAAAAAAAGGAATTGCTGCTGAATTTAAATATTCAGATGATAAAGGGAGATTTCTCGCAATTGAAATCAAGAGGGCTAATATCCCAATTTTAGTAGTAGCCATTTATGCTCCAAACAGAAACCTAGGAGAATTCTACAGGAAATTAAGCAATAAAATAGCTGAATTGGAATATACAAATATTTGTATTATTGGGGACTTCAACGGGGTGGTAAACCCGGAGGTGGACCACAAGAGCGGATTAAAGAAAAAAACTAAAAGGGAAAAACTCCCCCAAACCTTTTTTGATTTGGTTGATGAGCACAATTTAGTAGATCTCTGGCGTACGCTACATCCGAGCGATAAGCAATTTACATACTATTCAAATCCCCAGATGTCCTGGTCAAGGATTGATATGTTTTGGGTCAGTAGAAATTTAGGGTTAGATATTCATTCGGTTGAAATTACCCCGAGTGTTTGGGCTGATCACAACCCTTTAGAGATTAAGTGGAAGAGCCCAAATAGGATTAAATGAAGGAGATGGAGACTAAATACCCATATTCTTAGGGAAGTAGAGTTTACTAAGAGATAGCAGAGGGACCTACAATTTTTCTTTCTGGAGAACGAGAATGAGAATCAGGAAACTCCACCAACATGTGTTTGGGATACAATGAAAGCCTACTTAAGAGGACTAGTAATATTGCATAATATATATAACAACAAAGAGAAAAGGAAGGCTCAGAAGGATCTGCTAGCCCAACTGGAAGAAACAGAAAAGAGACTACAACAAGACTCGAGCGACATTAAAATAAAAGAGCAATGGATGACAGCAAGGCATAAATTAAATTTATTGGAACAGGAAGAATTGGCGAAAAAAATCAAACAATCCAAACAATATTATTTTGATAATGCAAATAAGCCCGGGAGATGGCTATCGTACAAATTAAAAAAAGAGAAAGAGAAGGGTGTTATAGATGGCCTGGAGAACTCGGAAGGCAGAATATTAGAGGATGAGGAGGAGAAACTTGAGTTTGTTAGACAGTACTATGAGACATTATATAATCAGGAGGAAACTTCAATCGATAATATTAATCAGTACTTTGTAAAGAGAATCTCCCACAGATAAAGGAGGAGGAAAGGGAAGCGTTAAATAGAGAAATTACATTAGAGGAACTGAAGGGGGTAATATCCAAATTAAGGAGTAACAAAACGCCTGGTCCCGACGGCCTCCCAGGAGAATTATATAAAAACCAGAATCTGGCAGAAATACTCGTACCAAAACTTCTGATAATATGCAACGAGGCCCTGAAAGGCTCCAGGATCCCAGAATCGTGGAAGGAGGCGTTCATCACACTGGTAGGAAAAGAAGGTACCGATCCCAAGCAAGTAAGGAACTACAGACCGATCTCCTTACTCAACACGGATTATAAAATATTTATGGGAATATTAGCAGGTAGGTTGAAGATAGTATTAAATAATTGGATTAACCCCGACCAAAACGGGTTCCTCCCCGGTAGACAGATTAGGTCTAATATGAGAGTGGTGATGGATGTGCTGGAGTATTATGAAATACACTCCGAGAAACAGCTGGCCATGGTCTTCCTCGATGCCCAGAAGGCTTTCGACAACTTAAATTGGCGATTTTTGACCCAACAAATCCAAAAAATGAACTTCGGGGGGTATTTCGAGAATGCGATAAAAGCAATTTACGATAAACAGAGCGCAAATATTATATTGAATGGGGATGTAACTAAATCCTTCCGGATTGGTAAAGGGGTGAGACAAGGCTGTCCACTTTCTCCACTCTTATTTATATTAGCCCTGGAGGTATTGTTAAGGAAAATTAGGCAAAATAAAGAAATACGGGGATTGGAAATTAGGAATGAAACCTTTAAGATTCAAGCTTTTGCCGACGATGTAGTGTTGATAATGGAGGACCCACTAACAACAGGGCCAAAAGTATTGAAAGAATTAGATGAATACGGGAAGCTGTCAGGATTTAAATTAAATATGACAAAAACTAAAATGTTAACAAAAAATATCCCAATAAGAGAACAGGAAATACTAGTAAATAATTTGGATATTCAAATAGTTAAGAAGATTAAATATCTAGGGATTTGGATTACTGCCAGATGCTCAACCTTAAAGGAAGATAACTATACACCCTTACTGACAAAGATAAAGCAAGATTTGGATAGATGGAGGAAATTGCAAATATCGTTCCTCGATAGGATAGCCACTGTCAAGATGAGTGTTCTCCCCAAATTACTATACTTATTTCAAACTACTCCTGTTAGTATTGACAGAAAATATTTTTCGGACTTAAATGGGATAGTAAGGAAGTTTATCTGGGGAAGGAAAAAACCGAGAATTGCATTACGGTCCTTGCAGGAAAAAAGGAATAGGGGCGGATTCGGACTCCCAGTCTGGAAACTATATCATAAAGCGGCCAATTTAGTATGGCTACGAGAGTGGGCCTTATTAAGAGATAAGAGAATTTTACAACTGGAAGGGCACGACCTATTGAGAGGTTGGCATGCCTACCTCTGGGACAAAGGAAAAGGGACAGGGATGTTTCCACCAACACAAAATTAGAGATACATTAATGAAGACATGGAAAGAAATCAGGCATAAACATTATTTAAAATACCCAAAATGGATATCCACAATGGAGGCACTGGTCCATCCAAATACGTTAGGTAGGGAGAAAATGGTCACCTACCAAGATATCTTGGATAACAGTGGTAACCTTATACCCAATGAGATGCTAAAAGAGCAAGGGATCCATATAGATTGGTGGCCCTATTTACAAATTAAATCCCGTTATAGTAAAGATAAACAAGAAAAGGGAATAGAGATGGGGACAAATAGTTTGGATAAGGTATGGCTAGGTAGTGAGAACAAATTATTAGCTAAATTATACTCCTACCTTCTTGAATACGACAGAGAAGGAGAAATATTAAAAGATCAAATGATCGCTTGGGGGAAAAACATCGAATCAAAGATAAATCTTGATGATTGGGAAGAAATATGGAAAATAGCAATCTTAAACTGATGAGAGCAACAAGCTATAAGGAGAATCAGTATAAGATGCTATATAGATGGTACTTAGCACCATCTAGAATTGCTAAGATCTACCCAAATACAAGCCCCAAGTGTTGGAAATGTGGTCACCACCAAGGTACCTTCTATCACATGTGGTGGACGTGTCCGGAAGCAAGGAAGTTTTGAAAAAAAAATACAAAAATGGATCCAAAAAATATTAAAGGAGGATATCAACTTCCTCCTGGAAATCTATCTCCTGGGAGTGCTAAAACGAACATTTGGAAAGGACAAGAAATATTTGATTATTCATATTGTCACAGCTGCTAGACTCTCCTATGCCAGATATTGGAAAGAGAAAAAAGGACCAACCGAGGAACAGATAGTCAATAAGATACTTGACTGCGCAGAAATGTGCAGATTAACGTATGTGTTAAACGGAAAGGAGGATTCAGAATTTTATACGATCTGGGATCTGTGGTATAGGTGGTTAGAAATTAAATGCAAAAGTTAATACTCATGTGGAATAATGCACAACGATTAGTTAACCCTATATATTATTGTACTCTAATTAAACAGTAATCAATTCTACACACAAGAATTTTTGTACAAACTGTATAAATAATTAGATAATTGACTAGATACCGCACTTGTATTTACAATACAATACGACTACACGTTGCCGAACCGTATAGTTTGAATTGTAATATGTTCTTAATTCAATAAAATTTCATTAAAAAAAAAGAAAAGAAAATTAGGTCATATTAATTTCCCCACAGTACAAAAGATGAAGGAATACACTGATGGTTTAAAATTAAAAAATTGTGACAATTATCTTGAGTGTTCAATTTGTAAATCCTCCAAACTGAAAACAAAACCCAGGCCTAAAAAATCAGTATGTACCACTGATTCCATCTTCCAATTGATTCATATGGACTTAGTGGGACCATTCAAACCTTCCATAAAGTACAAAAAAAGGTTTTTTCTAACCATAGTTGACGATTACAGTCGCTATGGATTTGTATACCCAATCAAACACAAAAGTGAAGTATTTCATAAATTCAGAGAATTTTATAAACAAGTTGAAACCCAACATAATACTAAAATAAAACAGATTATGACCGACAGAGGATCAGAATTCCTGTCCAAAGATTTTTCTAAATGGCTTAAGGCAGTGGTCCCCAACCCCCGGTCCGCGGACCGGTGCCGGGCCGTGGAGTACCTGGCACCGGGCCGCGCAGCGGCCGGGGGACATGAACGCTGCAGCGCAAAGGCTCCTGGGCCGTGCGCAAAAGCTCCTGGGCCGTGCGCAAAAGCTCCTGGGCCGTGCCCCCACCCCTGCGCGCGCTCAGCGGGCCGCGGCGATAAAAAGGTTGGGGACCACTGGCTTAAGGAACAGGGAATACTTCATTACACATCTTGTCCATTTTCAGCTTTTCAGAACGGTATTATAAAACGAAAAAACGGGGCGCTACAAGTAATGATGAGGTGCATACTAGAAGATGCAGGACTGGGAAAAGCATTCTGGTCAGAGGCCCTCCTGTATTCTAATTATACAATCAACAGGTTGTGGTCCAGCACAATAAATTCAGCTCCTTATGAATTAATGTATAAAAAGAAACCAAATATATCACATCTACATGTTTTCGGAGTCACAGCTGACGTCCTCATTCCCAAACAAATTAGAAGAAAAGGAGACAAAATATCTAGAAGACTCAGATATATGGGGTACGAATCTGGCACCAAAGGGTATAGATTTATTGACAACCAAAATAATTTTATAATATCCAGATCAGCCACATTCCATGAGCACACTAATTGGTCAAAAATACATCTAAACGAAGTATCTCATACAACCCATAATTCAAATAATCAACTAGATTCAAATAGTGTAGAGCACAACATACAACCAGTAATCAAACCCAACCATAAAGAGACTGACATCAAGGAATGGAAAGAAAATCATCCATCATTAAAATTAGACGCTCTCTCTGACAAAGAGGCAAGATACCTACATGAATCCACCACTCCACCAAACAGACCCATCAGAGAGAATAGAAACAAAAAACCTAATAAATATAATGATTTTGTCATGTCACTACATACTGAAAAATCTACCCCCAATTCGTATGAAGAAGTAATAAAATTACCTCATGAAGAGAGAAATAAATGGGAAATAGCTATGAAAAAGGAACTAAATAGTTAAAGGGAATTAGACATATATACCCCATCAGAAGTACCTAATGATAAATTTCCAATTGGAACAAAATGGATATATAAAATAAAAACCCTAGATAACATCAAAACCATCTACAAAGCTAGATTAGTGGCTCAAGGGTTTGCCCAAAAATATCCAGAAGATTATACAGAAACCTATTCACCTACAGTAAGGATAGAAAGTGTAAAATGTGCATTAGTAATTGCCTCAATCTTGAAATTAGATGTATATCAATTTGACGTCCAAACTGCCTATTTGCATGCCAAATTAGACAAGAAGATATATGTTAAAGCTCCCCCTGGAATACATCCACCTGAAGGTAATACATGGCTCTTGAATAAGAGTCTATACGGACTGAAACAGTCTGGAAAGCAATGGTACGATTGTTTATCCACCATACTAAAATCAATAGGCTTTTCCGCCACCCCTGCAGATATGTGTTTCTTTTATAGAAAAAACAAGGAATCTGTAGAATATGTTCTTATCTATGTAGATGATATTTTATATATAGGGAATCAGAAACAAAATTGTGAAATCTTCGCTCAAGAGTTAAACAAACACTTCTCTCTAAAATCTCTAGGAAAAATAAACAAATACTTGGGGGTTCACATCACACAGACACAAAAGGGGTTCCAACTATATCAAGAAGAAAAAATACTAGAGTTAATAAAAAAATGTAACCTGAGTGAGGCTAAGTACTGCAAAACACCTATGCATCCTGACTTTGTAAAAAATATGCATAATGAAGATGATCCTTTCACTAACAATAAATTATATAGGTCAACAATAGGGTCTTTACTATACATAGCTAATTGGACCAGACCTGACATAGCATTTCCTGTCAATTTATTATCTAGATACGTAGGCAAACCTACAATTTATCATTGGGAAGCTGTTCAAAGAATTCTTAAATATTTAAAACATAGTTCAGGCGCATCTCTGAGATTGGAACCAGATGACACATCAAAACCCACTCTCTCCTGTTATGCTGATTGGGCAGGAGATATAAAGAGTAGAAAAAGTACTTCAGGTTATATTCTTTTTCTCAATGTTTGCCCTGTACATTGGTACACCGGAAAACAAAATTTAGTTGCAACATCCACAACCGAAGCCGAATTTGTATGTTTATCAAAGGCTGCCAATAACCTCATATGGCTCGACGATTTAATAACTACCATATGGAATGAACCCAGTTACCCCATCATCATTTGTGAAGATAACAAAGCAGCAATAGAAATTTCCAAATCAGATGCAGTGGGTCAAAGATCCAGACACATCGATATTAAATATAAGCATGTGAGGCAGTTGTCTAATATTGGATTCTTAAAAACCATACATTGTGAAACAAATGAACAAATAGCAGACATACTTACGAAACCCTTACCTAATAAACAGCATTTGTATTTAAGATCTAAGTTAAACATACAATTATCTTAGGCATTTAGAGGGGGTTCTGTTGCATATGTAAATGCCTAATATACGTTTCTGTATATATCTATAGTTAACTCCCACTTTATCTACATCATTTCCAACACCAATCCCACTTATCTCTGACCACTCCTCCCTTGTATATATATATCGAATCCTCCCTGATTCTTGGTTCTTCCTCTGTATCTCCTGCAAGAGATCAGATATGAATAAATACTTATTATTATTATTATTATCATAAAAGACTCTGAGTAATTATTGGGCAAGATCTCGAATTCTGACAAAATCACACCAAAAGAAAAGGCAGAGAAAGATGAGCGGTTTCTCAGTACAGATATCCTGCCAGACATCAAGAAATAACAAACCGAAAATGAATATACCCCCTCAGTCATCAAAAAAGGAGATAACATGAAAAAGAAAATAATTGAACTGATAGAAACGATCCCGAACGATCCAAACCTGTTCGCAAAACTCTGCAATCTCATAGAAGACCATGGAGCAGCAATAGATGAGGAGGAAGCAGAATGCAGCCAAGATGAAGAAAATACGGTAGGAAAACCAAATACTAACTATATACCTACTGATGAAGCCGGTGACAATTTCGCGCCTTTTTCATGGCGGCCATCTTGCATGACAAACTCATTAAAGATGGCCGACCAACAACCAATGGGATTTCAAGATTTGAATCCCAAGGCGGGAAGCGGGGCCTACGAAAAAAACACCTACCCAACACCAGATTGGAGGCAGTGTTGGTGTCGGGTTGGGCTTACTTCGTGAGGGGGACGATCTGGTGAGCGAGGGATTTATGAAGCCTGGGCTGTCGTGGGGCAGTTTCTGTGCAAAAGGTACAGACAGTAAGGATGATTTTGATGTTTAATTTTATTGCAAGAGGTGCAATGACAATAAAGAAAACTAACTAACTAAATTTAGGCAACATGCAAAGAACTCTTCGGAAGGGGACTTTTAACCACAAAATGTACAACTATCAAATATGCAGAAGAAAATTTAGCCTTATTGGAAGCAGTTAACCACCTGCAGAAGGAGATGTAGAATACGTTAAGGCTTATTCAAGAGAACACACAAATGAGCAAAGACAGCAGGTAAGATAGGTAATAAATGTTGTGGCCTGCCAGCTGCCAACGGAGCTGGCGGCAGACTTGGATGATGAGGAGGTTGGGGAGGAAGTTGGGCCAGTCCTGGAGTCTGGGGAAGGCTCTGATGGATGCTCTGCATCGGAAGCAGAGATAGAGCCAGGGCCGTCCGAAATTTCCCAGCTGCCTTCAGAGTCGGAGATAAGTGGGGAAGAAGACCAGCTGGGGCCTGTTCCAGATGCGCATATGCACAGAGCTGTTAGGAGAGAACAATTGAGGAACAGGGGCCGACTCTGAAAGGCACACGTTAATGCTGAATGGCCCCTCTCTGGCTCGGAAATAAATATAGTAGAAGCAAAAGGAGAGTGGTGGTTGCAGGAGACAACAGTTTGTATTTCTTTCGGAAGATTTGCTTATCGAGGTTCGTGCCTCAGAGAGTTCTTGCCGGAAATTAATTTACAGCTTTGCGACTGGAAGCTGTTGGCCTGGCAATTATCCAAGCACTGATAAGCCTGTAATTTCACAGTACCTAAATAAAGAGGGTTTTTTGGGACAAGGAGTCTGTTTCTTGGTTCTGCTAAGTCTGGGTCAGAACAATAAAGGCTGTTGCAAAGCAACCTTTGGAGAAAGAGATACCTTTAAATCCCATTCTCTTGATTTCCTAGCAGCCCTGCTTACGTACTGAGGAGGCTCAAGCCAAGGCTATGCCTTACTTGTTGGAAAGATAGTTCAATTTAAGATTGTAACCCAATGTGTTATCAAGCATCTCCGTGATGTGACTCACAGGAGAAAGAATGCCTCATAAAGAATGCAATTGTTGATGTATCTGGTGGAACAGGCTGCCTGCAAAATAGCCGGCACCTGTGCAGCTGTCGCCTTGACCCTTCCTTTAAGACCTCTCAACAGCCAGCCCAGCAATGGGGGGCTATAAAAATGAAGCAAAAAGATAGCTGGGCGATGCCGGTTTGGAGTGGATTGAGAGAGAAGGTGGATTATGTTAGCTTGGGGAATTCTTCTCCAGAAACAGGATTTATAAGAAGTAGGTAATAAGGGAGCATTAGCTGTAGAACTAGAGAAGAGTGGAGTAGTGTACAGCAAGCACTAGACTTTGAATACCGTGTATGTGTGTTGCGCCCCTATTTGGACCTAGATGTCCTACGCATGGCTACTCATGCGCTTGTCACCTCCTGTATTGACTACTGCAATGCCCTCTACATGGGGCTGCCCTTGAAGACCACTCGGAGACCTCAGCTGGTGCAGAATGCGGCCACACGGGTTGTGATGGGAATATCCTGACACTCCCATGTTACACCTCTCCTACGCGACTTGCATTGGTTGCCGGTTGCCCTCCGAGTGAGATTCAAGGTGCTGGTGATTACCTATAAGGCCCTATATGGGTTAGGCCCGGGTTATTTGGGGGACCATCTGCAGCCAGAAACAGCTTCTCATCGCCTGGTGCGTTCCCACAAAGAGGGTTCTCTGTGGGCGCACCTACCCTTTGGAATCAACTGCCCCTGGAGCTCCGGGTGGCCCCCGACCTCCGCTCTTTCCGCTGCGACCTGAAAACATGGCTGTTTCGTTTGGCCGGCCTGGACTGATGGGATTTTAATTCTAATTTTAATTGTACTTTTAACTGTTAAATTATGAGATTTGGATTTAATTTTTAACTTTTTATTAGATGTTTCTTAACTGTTGTGAGCCGCCCTGAGTCCGGCTGGAGATAGGGCAGCATATAAATCTCATTAATAAAATAAATAAATAATAAATATAGTGTAGAATATCTGAATATCTCAAATATGGATTTATACCAGCACCATCATGGCTTAGGATCTGGTTATCTATGGGACCGCCTGCTACCACCAATAGCCTCCCACCGGCCAGTATGCTCCCATAGAGAGCATATGCTCCCATGCTCCTCCGGGTGCCGTCAGCCAAACAATGTCGACTGGCGGCCCCCAGGGGGAGAGCCTTCTCTGTGGGGGCACCTATGATCTGGAACAAGCTCCCCCCAGAGATACGGAGGATCCCGGATCTGCGCACCTTCCGTCGCGCGCTTAAGACTTTTTTATTTCATCAAGCTGGCCTGGCCTAAATCTTCTCTTTTTAAATGTAAATTTTAATTTGTTTTTAAATTATGGGGTATTTTAAATTCAGCCAAATTATTTAATTTGTTTTTAATTTATTTTAAATTGTTGTATTTATGTTTTTTATCTTATGGCTGTTCACCGCCCTGAGTCCTTCGGGAGAAGGGCGGTATAGAAATTTAATAAAATAAAATAAAAATAAAAAATCATTACTGCAGTGACCAAAATTAAAGTACCTGCTCCGTGAGGTACCATGAGAAACCACCCTGAGAGGGTGGTTTCGGTTTATCTCACTCTCTGGTTACTTCGAACGGCTTGAGACTCCTCTCCATTGTCATTCCTTCTTGGCGCGCTGATGGAGAATCCAAAGGACTGAGGACCGGCGGGCGGAGGTCCTACATCGCAAGAATCACCAGGCGGCGGCTTGGGCGGTCAGGGCGGCAACATCAGCGTCCTTTTTCAATCGGGCCTCCATCATATGGCTCCGACAGTTACAGGACCGCCTTCCTCAGGACGATAAGCCTTTACACCAAGATCTTAATAAAATCGTTGCGGCCGCGGAATTTTCCGCTGATGCATTCCTGGACGCCGCCAAGTTCGCCCTCGATCTCTTGCCACAACTGTAGCCTCGTGCCGACTCCTGTGGTTACGGCAATGGAAGGCGGATAACAAGTCCAAATGGCAGCTGACTTCCATCCCCTTCAAGGGGTCGAACTTATTTGGTGACGTGCTTGACTCCATCCTCGTTAAGGATAAAGACAAGCGAAAGGTGATGCCGACCTCTTTCCGGCGGGGAGATCGTCGCTATTCGCCATACCCTCAACGGCCACCCTTTCGGAAGGAGTCCGGGACCAGTGGGTCCTACCAGTTCCGATCATCCTCTCAGGGATTCTACAGACCGCCTGACAGGTCTAGCTTTCGGGACCGCGGCCGTCGACAGCCTTCCTTCAGGAAACCATCCAGGGGCTCGGGCAACCGCCCCTTCCGGAGGGGAAAGTGACGCCCACCATTCGGCTCCCATTGGCGGCTGCCTGAACCTCTTCTCAGAACAATGGGAGCGTACCACCTCAGATGCGTGGGTCTGCCAGACCATCGGCTTGGGCCTCACCCTAGAATTCAGTTCTCTCCCTCCTCCACGATTTATCAGGTGTCCCGTCCCATCCAACTCGACGAAACGGGACTTGTTCGAGATGGAGATTCAACATCTCCTGGACATTCGGGCCATAGAGACGGTTTCCCCCTGTCATCATCTACTCCGTCTTTTTCCTGGTGGCCAAAAATTCTGGGGGGTGGAGAGGAATCCTGGATCTGAAGGAGCTCAACCAGTTCATCACGTATCGTCAATTCAAAATGCAGACGCTACGATCGATTGTGGACTGTATTCAGGGCCAGATTTTCCTATAGGCTAACTAGGTCAAAAGTGCGAGGCCCAGTCAGAAATGACTTTTTTCAGCCCTCTGAAAAAAGTCTATGCACATAGCCACGCCCACCCGGTCACATGATGAGCTACCCACGCCTACAGTCACGTGACCAGCTACCCACGCCCACCGTCACATGATTGCCAAGCCACACCCCCAACTAAGCCACGCCCACAGAACCTGTTGTTAAAAAAATTGAATCCCACCACTGGTGAAAGGGCTTCATAAGTGGAATAGCCTAGGGCCTCTTTTCATCTAAATCCGGCCCTGACTGTATTCGACCCGGGGACCTGATGACTTCCATCAACTTGAAGGAAGTGTACCTGCACATTCCAATCCGTGCGGCGCATCGTCGCTTCCGACACTTCTTCAACGGCCAGCATTTCCAATACCGGGCAATGCCTTTCGGCCTGTCGTCTGCCCCACAATCTTTACCAAGGTGTTGGCCGCTGTGGCAGCCTTCCTCCGGCTAATACCCATCCGGCTGTATTGTTACCTCGACGACATCCTCATCCTTTCGTCGACACCCGACCTCGCCATGAGGGATCTCGAGTTAGTGATTTCCACTCTTCGGTCGCATGGCTTCACCCTGAACGAGAAAAAGAGCCATCTCCATCCCACTACTCGGATCATACATCTAGGGGCGATCCTGGACTCTCAACAGGGCATGGATTTTCTGTCAGAGGATCGTCGCCTCAGCATTCGTTCCCTAGTCCTCCAGGTTCTGTCGCTGACCCAGGTGCCGTTGCTGCTCCTGTCGACTCTTTTGGGGAAAATGATATCCTGCATCTTCATTGTTCCTTGGGCCAGGTTCCACTCCAACCTCTGCAATGGTACCTGCTACCTTTTCAGAAGACACAGCGCAGCAACTCCAGGTCTCGGGTCCGGCTACCTCAGTCAGTTCGCGATTCCCTACTCTGGTGGATCTCGCCATCCGTGCTCTCCGGGTGTTCATTCCAAAGCCCCCTGCGTGTGACGGTGACCACAGACGAGAGCCTGATGGGCTGGGGTGCCCACCTTCAGAACCAGGTCACGCAAGGTCGCTGGTCTCCAGCAGAAGCCGCCAACGACATCAACTGGCTGGAGCTTCGCGCAATCAGATTCGCGTTGTCGCACTTCCAGCCTCTATTAGAAGACCAACACGTCCGCATTCTCACGGACGTGACAGCAAAAGCGCACGTAAATCGCGAGGGAGGAACTCGATTGGCTCCCCTCATGGTGGAAGCGACCATGCTATTGACTTGGGCAGAACGGCACACTCGGTCGTTGACGGCGGAACACATCTCCGGGACCGACAACCGCCAGGCGGATTGGCTCAGCCGTCAGCAGATCGACCAAGCCAAGTGGCGCTTCCATCCGTCTCTATTCCAGGAGCTGTCCGTCAGGTTTGGCCGTCCCATTCTCGACCTTTTTGCTCATCCGACCAATACACAACTACTGAGATTCTTCTCCCGGTTCCATTGCCCCATGGCAGAGGGCAACAACGCCCTTCTGTGCCCCTGGCCACAGGGACTTCTCTATGCATTCCCCCCTCCCACTCCTGCCAAGGGTGATCCGGAAGATTCTGATGGAATGAGCGGATGTTCTTCTGGTCGCACCCCACTGGCCGCGCAGATCCTGGTTCGCCGACCTGGTGGAGCTTTCGGTGGCCACCCCGTGGCGGATTCCGGACCACAGAATGTCTCTCAGCCAGGGGGTCATACTGCATCCAGATCCTCAATGGTTGCAGTTGACCGTCTGGCACTTGAGAGGATCCTCATGACCAAGGATAACTTGTCCGGAGAAGTTGTTTCCATCATCCAGGCCTCCAGGCGGCCTTCCACAACCAGAATTTATAATGCCACTTGGCGCTCCTTCGCTTCCTGGTGCGCCGCCAGATATTCTGATCCCACTTCTGCTTCAGTCTCCGACATGTTGGAGTTTCTGCATGCTGGTTTCAACAAGGGCCTTGCGGCGAACACGCTCCGCAGGCATGTGGCGGCCTTGAACACCGTTCTTTCTACCGATTCGGAGGTTCCTCTGTCTCACAATCGACGGATTAGATCTTTTTTGAGGGGCGCATCTAATCTACGCCCTCCATATGTCGATCGATACCCTTCCTGGGATCTCCCGCTGGTCCTCCGGGCCCTCACGGTCCCTCCTTTCGAGCCCTTGGGATCTATTGGCCTGTGTTTCCTGACCCTCAAGGTTGTGTTCCTGATTGTGGCGACTTCGGCTTGATGGATCTCCGAATTGGCCGCCCTGTCGGTTCGAGAGGATTTATGCATATTCCATTCTAATCGAGTCGTCCTCAGGATGGATCCCTCATTTCTATCGAAAGTCAACTTGATTTTCCACCGCACACAGGAACTGGTCCTTCCCGATTTTTGTCCGGACCCCAGACACCCGTTAGAGGACCAGTGGCATATGCTTGATGTTCGGAGGGCTCTCCGTCGGTACATCAAGAGGACCTCAACATTCCATCGTTCTGAAGCACTTTTCGTCTCATTTCTCCCAGCCTCTCTGGGCCAAAAGGTTTCGTCTACCACGATTGGACGATGACTAAAAGCCTGTATCTGCAAAGCTTATTCCACGTCAGGCAAGCCTCCTCCGGGCAAAGTCCTTCTTCATTCCACCAGGAGTGCCTCTACATCAGCTGCGTGGGCGACGCAAGCCTCGGTTTCGGAAATTTGCGAAGCAGCCACCTGGACCACCTTATCCCCCTTCATTAGACACTATAAGATTGATTCTTTTGTGGCTGCTGATGCTTCCTTTGGCCGCTGTGTTCTACAGTCGGTCGCTGCTCCAGTGCCTGCCCTGGACCTGCCTGTTGTCCCCCCGATTGACTTGCTTGGGTATATCCCACGCTTTGGATTCTCCAAGCAGCGCGCTGGAGAACGAACCTTGCTTACCTGAATGTTTCTTCTCGGCGCGCTGATGGAGAATCCAACCCTCCCTAACTTAAGGATTCAGGTCCAGCGCCTTGACTATGGACTACCGTCGTCTTCTTAACTGTTCTTCGTGAACTAAACTGACATCAGTCGAGCAGAAGGGGCGGAACCGAGGCTGAAGATTTAAGGTGACACTCAGTCTCTGACAAGCTCAATGTGAACATTACCACACCTAATTATTAGCCACACCTAATGGCTTTGTATTCTTTCTCCGGGACCTTTTTTTTTCTATCATTGTTGAATCCCTGGCCACATACCATCTTTAACCCTGGTTACCTGGATGTATTCAGCAGCCGAGCTTCTTGTACTGTGAGATTCCCCCCTCTCACAGGCGTGGCCCTCCACATTATCAAGGGCCTACCTTGATGATGGGTTTTGGAACCCAGAGAGGTGGCATGTGGCGAAGAGGAGGTTGAGAGATTTTTTAATCCAAATTTTTAACTCAATTTTTAAGGGATTCCGAGGGGGGGGAGGGTTGGATTGGAACTAGGGTTGTGGGTTTGGGGGATAACCCACTGAGGGTGGTGCCTGGTCCGGTTGGGGGTCAGGATATGGGAGGTGCGGGGCTCGAGGTCAAGGAGGGGGTTAGAGTTTGTACCGATGAGGGCCATTACATCAGTACTGTGGGTGGGAGGGGCAGATACGGTGGGAGCAGGGGGCCATACCTGGTTGCTGGAGTGCACGCTCGCTGTCTTCAAGCGGTAGCGCGCTCCGGCCCCCAATGCTCTTCTCGTTCCCGGGGTTACTCAGATCCTCAGCGCCCGGGCCTCTGGCTGATGTTATGCAATGCCAGGTCCGTGGTAAATAAAGTCCCCCCTCATTTGTGATCTTGTTCAGGAGGGGGAAGCGGACCTGGCGGGTATCACGGAGACCTGGCTGGGCCACTTGGTTTCTGCGCATTTCATCAGCCGAGGTTACAGGGTAGGGGGGGGGGTGGCGGTTGTTATAAAAAAAGGTCTTGGTCCAAGGGAGGCCACTGTTCCTCAGATTGCCAGATGTGAGTCCCTCCTTGTGAAGTGGGGTCATGTGGTAAAGATGGGCTTGCTCATTACGTACCTGGCTCCCTGCCACGTGGCGGCGGCCCTGCCCGAACTGCTCAACATTATAGCCGGGGTGGTGGTTGATACCCCTAGGCTTATGGTTATGGGGGATTTTAACCTGCCATCTGTCGGTGAAGCATCTGAGATAGCTCGGGAGTTCATGGCTTCCATGATGGCTATGGATCTGTCCCACTTAGTTAATGGTCCTACTCACACAGGGGGAAATACTCTGGGCTTGATTTTTGTCTCTGGTCAGAGGCTGAGTGATCTTGATATAGGGGATATAGTGATTGAGCCCTTATCATGGTTGGATCATTCTCTCCTTCGCTTTGACCTTCGAACCGCTACACCCCACCGCAGGGAGGCAGAACTGATGAGGTTGTTCTGCCCCAGGCACCTGATGGATCCAGATAGGTTCCAGACGGAGTTTAGGCCATTTCCTGAGGCTCTGGCTCACGACTCAACCGAAGACCTGGTGGCCGCCTGGGATAGGGCAGCCGCTGGAGCTTTGGACCAGGTTGTGCCTTTGCGGCCTCTGACTCGGCGCCGATCTCACTTGGCTCCTTGGCTTACTGAGGACCTGAGGGAGATGAAGCACCGAAAAAGATGCCTGGAGAGCGGTTGGAGGGCCAGCCTTTCCGAATCCGACCGAACACTGGTGAGGTCTCATATTAAGACCTACCTTAGTGGTAATAAAAGCGGCAAAATTTAATTATTTTTCCACTCTTATTGTGTCATCAGATAACCACCTGGCCGCCCTGTTTACGGTGACCCGCTCCCTGCTCCACCTAGGAGCGTGGGAGGACCCCTTGGAGGGTCAGGCTGAGGACTTTGTACAGTATCTGTATGACAAAATTGCTCAAATTTGGGAAGACTTGGACTCTGACTGGGTAGATTCGGGAGGGGTGATGGAGGCAGGTCTTGAGAACGTTATCTGGGAGGAATTTGATCTTGTGACTCCCGAAGACGTGGACAGGATTCTGGGTAGACTTAGCGTGGCCACATGTTTATTGGACCCTTGTCCCTCCTGGTTGGTGCTGGCTTCTCGGGAGGTTACACGAGGCTGGTTCCAGTATTAATGCTTCATTGAGTGAGGGTGACTTTCCCGCCACCTTGAAAGAGGCAGTGGTGAGGCCTCTCCTTAAGAAGCCTTCCCTGGACCTGGCAGTGTTAGTAAATTATCGTCCAGTCTCCAACCTTCGCTTTGTGGTGAAGGTTGTTGAGAGTGTGGTGGCGCGACAGCTTCCCCAGTACCTGCATGAAACGGTTTATCTAGATCCGTTCCAGTTGGGTTTCAGGCCTGGGTACAGCACGGAAACGGCATTGGTTGCGTTGGTTGATGATCTCTGGAGGGCTCGGGACAGGGGCTGTTCTTCTGTCCTGGTCCTATTAGACCTCTCAGCGGCTTTTGATACCATCGACCATGGTATCATGATGCACCGGTTGGAAGAGTTGAGAGTGGGTTGCACCATGTTGTGGTTCTCCTCCTTTCTCTCTGACCGGTTGCAGTCTGTGTTGGCAGGGGGGCAGAGGTTGACCCCGAGGCGCCTTGTGTGCGGGGTGCCACAAAGGTTGGTCCTCTCGCCCCTTTTGTTCAACATTTATATGAAGCCACTGGGTGAGATCATCCGTGGGGGTGAAGTACCACCAGTACGCTGATGACACTCAGTTGTACATCTACACCACGGGCCACCCCAATGATGCCCTTGAAGTGATGTCCTGGTGCCTGGAGGCCGTGCGGATCTGAATGGGGAGAAACAGACTCAGGCTCAACCCATCCAAGACCGAATGACTGTGGTTTCCGGCGTCCCGATATAGTCAGTTGGTGCCATCACTGACTATTGGGGGCGAGTCGCTGGCCCCCACGGAGGGCTCGCAACTTGTGTGTCCTCCTGGATACACGGCTGTCTTTAGAAGAACATCTGACGGCTGTGGCCAGGGTGATTTTCTATCAGGTTTGCCTGATTCGCCAGTTGCGTCACTTTCTGGATCGGGACTCCTTTTGCACGGTCACTCACGCCTTTGTCACTTCCCGCCTAGACTACTGTAATGCTCTCTACATGGGGCTCCCCTTGAGGAGCACCCGGAGGCTCCAACTGGTCCAGAATACGGCCGCGTGGGTGGTTATGGGAGCGACATGGCGTTCCCATATAACACCTCTCCGAGCTGCACTGGCTCCCAGTGGTCTTCCGGGTGCGCTTCAAGGTATTGGTTACCACCTTTAGAGCGCTCCATGGCTCAGGACCTGGGTACCTACGAGACCACCTTCTGTCACCGGTAGCCTCTCACCGGCCAGTATGCTCCCACAGAGAGGGGCTCCTCAGGGTGCCGTCGGCCAAACAGTGTCAACTGGTGGCCCCCGGGGGAGAGCCTTCTCTGTGGGGGCACCTGCCCTTTGGAATGAGCTTCCCCCGGAGATATGGAGGATCCCGGATTTACACACTTTCCGCCATGCCCTCAAGACTTTTTTATTCCAACAAGCGGGGGTGGCCTAACTCTTTAATTTTAATTTGTTTTTAAAAACAGGGGTGTTTTAATTAGTATGGGCCAAATTTATTTAATATGCTTTTAAATTGTTTTTTAAATTTTATATTGTATCTGTTTTATCTTTGGCTGTTCACTGCCCTGAGTCCTTTGGGAGGAGGGCGGTATATAAATCTAAATAAACTCAAACTCAAACTCTCAATGATCAACTATTCCGAGAGATGTTCATTGACGATCAAAAGTCAACTACGTGAGACACTTTTACAATCTTTTTGACACTGTTGTGGAGTGGGGGTGGGGGCACTCAGGATGAGTTTGTTGCACCAAGGGGGCGGTGGATTTAAAAAGTTTGGGAACCATTAGTCTATAGTGTATTTTTTAAAAATAAGGCCACCGTTGCTGAACCACTCCAAAAGCTGCTGGCAAATAAGAGCCTTTGGGTCTGGGGGCACAAGCAAGCTGGTGCTTTCCCAGCCGTAAAGCGTCTCCTTTCGACTGACAGTTTTTTTAATCCAGTACAATGACACTCTGCCATTGGTACTGGGTTGTGACGCATCTCCCTACGGTGTGGGGCTGTCCTTAGCCACCAACTTCCTAATGGGATCGCGGCCACGGTTGCCTACTTTTCAGTGTGGATAGAAACTATAGCCAGCAGGACAGGGAAGCGCTGACAGCAAGGATTCTTTTGACATTTAGTTTTGTTGCAAGAGGCGCAATGACGATAAAGTAAACTAATGTATGTTAGGCACATGTAAGGAACTCTTCGGAAGGAGACTTTTAACCGCAAAACGATCAAATATGCAAAAGAAAATTTAGCCTTATTGGAAACAGTAAAACCACCTGCAGGAGATGTAGAACACATTAGGGCTCATTCAAAAAAACACACAAATGAGCAAAGGCAATGAGATTGTCGGACGATGAGGAGGTTGGGGAGGAACTTGGGCCAGTCCTGGAGTCTGGGGAAGGCTCTGATTGATGCTCTGCTGCCCAACATTTCCCAGCTGCCTTCAGAGTTGGAGATAAGTGGGGAAGAAGAACAGCTGCAGCCTGTTCCAGGTGCACATATGTGCAAAGCAACCTTTGGAGAAAGAGATACCTTTAAATCCCATTCTCTTGATTTCCTAGCAGCCCTGTTTACGTACTGAGGAGGCTCAAGCCAAGGCTATGCCTTACTTGATGGAAAGTTACTTCAATTTAAGATTGTAACCCAATGTGTTATCAAACATTTCCGTGACATGACTCACAGGGGAAAGAATGCCCCAGAAAGAATGCAATTGTTGATGTGTCTGGTGGAACAGGCTGCCTGCAAAATAGCCAGCACCTGTGCAGCTGTCATCTTGCCCCTTCCTTTAAGACCTCTCAACAGCCAGCCCAGCAATGGGGGGCTATAAAAATGAAGCAAAAAGACGGCTGGGAGTTGTCATTTTGGAGTGGATTGAGAGAGAAGGTGGATTATGTTAGCTTGGGGAATTCTTCTCCAGAAACAGGATTTATAAGAAGTAGGTAATAAGGGAGCATTAGCTGTAGAACTAGAGAAGAGTGGAGTAGTGTACAGCGAGTACTAGACTTAGAGTACTGGTATGTGTGTTGCTTAGAGACCTGTGTGGTTGTGTTGTGTCTTTGCAGTTTTGGAGCCCACTGAGCTGGGTACGCGTAAAGGAACCTGCGACATCCAGGATTGTATATTGAAATGATAGAGAGAATCTTAGTAAGGGGCGTCAAAACTCCATTTATGACTGAGAATGCATCAGCATTATGGTTGCTCTCAAAGGGCTGGGTGGGGGATGCCAGGCAAAGCTGAGAAAAGCATGCGGAGGAATAAGAGACCAAGACGAGTGCTAAAGCCATGTCCACCAGAGAAGCCTCACCGTCCCCCCTAATGTCAGTGGGTGTTGGCTCCAGGTTGCACTCTCTGCCGTGTGGCAGGGCCAGAGATGGGAACGCAGCATTCACAGTGGGTGGGCAGGACAGGAGCGTGGGGTAACACAAGGCACCTGTGGACAAGGACGGCTGTGCCCTGCGGAACACCACAACCTGAGCAGAGGGGTTGAACACGGAGCTACCCGGAGAAGGATCTGGGCACCCGGTTAGCTATGTCAGTCCCCCAGGCTACCTGGAGCCCTGAGCAGCAGAGGGCAAACGCCCAGCCTGGCTTTCATGCTCCCGGGCCACCACAGCCCAATCCTACTTTCTTGAGTGGGTGAGTGGCTGTGCTTCCTTAGAGGGTTCTGCTGCGGCCACAAGACGAAGCAAGACCTGGCGAGGCTGGGCAAAACAAGGCCAGATGAGGCTGGGTGTGACAAGTTGAGGCTGGGTGGGGTGGGGTGGGGCCAGGTAAGGCAAGGCTGGATGAAGTGAATGAGCTGCAACTGCTGCCAGGCATTGCCTGCTCACCACTTGTGTGTGTGCCGAGAGGAAGCACCTGCCCAGCCACTCTGGACCAAGGCAGTGATGGCCAACCTCTCACCGTTTCCAGATCAGCCCCAGGGGCCGGATCCAACCACATAAATAAAACCTTGAACCCCCCCCCCCAAATAACTCTCTACGCTCTCCTTTGTTAAATACAGGTTGGCCTTTCTAAAGGCATGTTTTAATGTGATCCCCTCGAATGTCCTAGATAGCAGGTGCTCAGGGTGTGTGAAATCCACCCACTGTTCATGTGATGGTCGATCTCTGGAATCGTTGGCTCACATCGTATTTACGTGCCCCCATTATCGGGAGGTAAGGTCAGAACTTATCTCTCCCATTTGCCAAAGATTTCCTGGATTATCTGAAAATCTTAGTCTTCGCTTCTTACTCCAAGATACTGATTCTAAGATTATATTAAAGGTAGCAAATTTTTTTGCTGCAGTCTTGGGATTTAAGAGCCGGGGGAAGGGATGGGCTGGACCCATTGACTGAGGTTAGCTTTATTGATTGCCAGCGGTTGAGTTAGCTGGTGGTTGTACAAAGTGCCGATGTGTGGATTTTATGCAAAGTGCAATATGGTATTTTCTACCTAAGTACAATTTTAATCGACTACAGTCCATGTAGATTGGAGGTAAAAATTTAAAATACATGAACTGTGAGTTTGACGGAGTGGTTTCCACCACTAATCCTGTTGCCATACCACACTTCAGTCTGGTCATGTGCCAGCTATGTGCCTTTGATGTTTTGGTTTTTTGGTCTATGACTGCAATAAAGTATGCTGCTGCTTCAAAAAAAAAACCATGACAATTAGACAAAGTTATAGACAGCAAGGATGCTTTTGACGTTTTAATTTTGTTGCAAGAGGTGCAATGACAATAAAGTAAACCAACTAATTAAGTAAGGTTAGGCACATGGAAGGAACCCTTCGGAAGGGGACTTTTAACCACAAAGATATACAACGATCAAATATGCAAAAGAAAATTTAGCCTTATTAGAAGCAGGGAAATGACCTTTAGGAGATGTAGAACACGTTAGGACTCATTCAAAAAAACACACAAATGAGCACAGGCAAAAGAGAGCAGGCAAGATAGGTAATAAATGTTGTGGCCCGCTAGCTGTTGTGGCTCCGTTGCCTGAGCCTGGGCTATCGACAGATGCAGACTCTTGAGAGTGAGGGAGAGGAGTTGGCAAGGCCTCCCTCTCCAGGACCCTCCTCTCTGGCAATGCCTCCGGGGGACACCGAAGGCCAAGAGATAGGCCCAGAGCCAAGCACGTCCCTGCAGCCACAGGTGGACAGCGACGAAGGAGATAAGTGCTGGCTGGATCCTCGACAGCGGCGCAGGGAGAAGCGTGCGCAGCAGAGGGGAAGGCGTGCCAAAGATTAGCTGAGTCACTGGACCACACCCCACAGGGTATAAATGTGGGTGTGGTGGCCGGTTCAGTTTGTGATGAGCAAAAACTAGAAATAATCCATGATCTCTGCGTTACTGGACTTCTGCCTGCCTTGTCGGATTACATTTGGACTAATCCTTGTATTGCTGAAACTTTGCCTGCTTTATCGGAATGCTTGCAGTCTAATCTTTGTTTTGTGTGAGTAAAGTCTGAATTGGCAGCTAGCCACTGGGTTGCAGCTATTGCCTTGCCCCTTCCTTTAAGACCTCTCAGTAGCCAGCCCAGCAATGGGGGGCTATAAAAATGAAGCAAAAAGACGGCTGGGAGTTGTCGTTTTGGAGTGGATTGAGAGAGAAGGTGGATTATGTTAGCTTGGGGAATTCTTCTCCAGAAACAGGATTTATAAGAAGTAGGTAATAACGAGCATTAGCTGTAGAACTAGAGAAGAGTGGAGTAGTGTACAGCGAGTACTAGACTTTGAGTACCGGTATGTGTGTTGCTTAGAGACCTGTGTGGTTGTGTTGTGTCTTTGCAGTTTTGGAGCCCACTGACCTGGGTACACGTAAAGGAATCTGCGACATCCAGGAATATATACTGAAATGATAGAGAGAATCTTAGTAAGGGGTGTCAAACTCCATTTATGACTGAGAATGCATCAGCATTATGGTAGCTCTCGAAGGGCCAGATGGGGGTTGCCAGGCAAAGCTGAGAAAAGCATACGGAGGAATAAGAGAGCAAGGTGAGTGCTAAAGCCTTGTCCGCCACTATAAAATGGATCCAGAGATGTATGAGGAAATATTGTGCATGTTAAAAAGTCTGTGTGAATGCTTAGGAAATGGCAAAGGAATTGTTTAAAGACACAGAAATGAATGTAGAAGCTATTCAACAATTGGGATTAAAAAAAAAGGAGCACAATATTCAAAAAGTAGATGAGAAACTAGAAAAAGCAGGGGAAGGGGAGAATAAAAATGAGAAGCAAGAAGTTAGGAAGAGAGACGGCCAATATGGCTGGACCAAAGCTGGGGCAACCGAAGAAGCACTAACAAGCTATTTGTGAACAGAGCATTGACTGGGTGAAACTATTTTCAACTTCTACATTAGAGACCCATCCCTAAATAAGAGTTTATTCACTGGAAGCTTCTCCAAAGCATAGAGAAAGCAGTGAGTTAGTATGTGGAGACAGACTACAGATCCAAGAGGCCATGGAAATGCAAATGCTCCATTGGACAGTGGGCATTTCCTTTCTTGACATCACAAATGACACCATTTGACAGCATTTTGGTGTGACACTGATTACAGAGAAGATGAGAGAATGCCAGTTCCATTGGTATGGACATGTCCAGAGAGCAGCACCTTCCACCATGGTCAAGACTGCCTACCAATTAGAAGACAACAGCCGGCAACCTTGCATCTGTCCAAAACAGAGATGGCAAGACACCATCAACAAAGACATGCAAAGTAACAGCAGTCTGGGGGCTCACAGGGGCTCAACCTGCTCCTCGCCCACTCTCTTCCACAAATCCTTTAGATTTGGGAACTTCCGAGCCGCTTCTTTGGATCGAAGCGGCTCTAACAGGCAGCGGGGCTGGCGGTCCAAAAACGGGACCGTCTTTCGTCGGCAGGAAGCAAACCGGAAGTCAATATTATCATGTGTGGTGGACTTGTAAGAAAGTGAAGGCTTTTTGGATAAAAATTTGGTGGCTTATGCAGAATGTTTTGAAGAAAAAAATTCAATTTTCTCCACAATTGTTTTTATTGGGTATAGTTAAGGGTTTTACATTGGGTGAAATAAAGTTGATATTGTATATGATAACAGCAGCGAGATTACTGATAGGTCAATACTGGAAAAATGAAGTTATGCCCACTATTGAGGAATGGACTTTGAAGATGGCCAGCTTTGCAGAACTGGCGAAGATTTCAGCATATCTAAAAGATCGCTCACAAGAGACTTATGAATGGGAGTGGAAAAAGTGGATAGATTATGTGCAGAATAAATATCAAACTAGGAAGTATCAGATAGCTTTTAACTGAAAGTATTATACAAAGATAGAAATATTTGAATTTTGTGAAGATGAAAAAAATATATTGGGGGTGGAGGGGTTCAAGTTTTATAAAAAGGGGATTTTGATTTGGATTATATTCTGTGGAAGTCCGGGGGGGAGGGGGGGTTAGGGAGGGTTGGGGGGGAAATGGGGAGAAAATGTATTTGTAAAACTTTTCCAATAAAAAAAAAAACAAAAAAACAAAGACATGCAAACTGCGGGCCTGCGCCCTGGAGACACAGCTGAGAATGCAAAGTAGTGTTCAATCAGAGATGGTATTCAGCCAGTTTGCACAAACTAGTGGCAGGAATTTGGCCATGGTTGCCGAACCAATAGCTATAGCCGGCTGGCCCCACCCCAGAACCAGTTCCCCAGTTGCTGCTCGTTCGCCCCATCCACTGCTCATTCCCTCGCTTGACATTTGCTCTGTCTATATGTAGCTTCACTTAACCACGTGATCCATCTATTCACCCACATGACCACCTGAACTCTTTCTGCAGCTTGCTGACTTCCCTTCTGCAGTGCCTGCCCTATCCCACTGATAATCTCCCACTGGCCAATACGCTCCCACAGAGAGGGTCTCCTCAGGGTGCCGTCGGTCAAACAATGTCGACTGGCGGCCCCGAGGGGGAGAGCCTTCTCTGTGGGGGCACCCGCCCTCTGGAATGAGCTACCCCCAGGGATACGACTGATCCCGGATCTCCGTACTTTCCGCCGGGCCCTGAAGACTTTTCTATTTCAGCAAGCCGGGCTGGCTTAAAATTTTTAACTGGTTAATTTTATGGGTAAGGGGTTTTAAATTGGGGAAGCCAAATTGATTTAATTATGTTTTAAATTATTTTAATTTTCATATTGTATGTATTTTAATCTTGGCTGTTCACCGCCCTGAGTCCTTCGGGAGAAGGGTGGTATAAAAATTTAATAAATAATAATAATAATCCCTAACAGAACTGCCTCCTCCTGCCTAAAAGTAAGCACTTGCTAGACTAAACCTACCCCACAGCCCCCGAGTTTGCATAGCTTGCAAAGGTTGCTGGCATTCGCCTGCGGACTTGCTTCCCGCCCCCCATTGATCCCTGGGCTCACATAGGTCGTGAAGCCTGCCGGCACTCACCTGAGGCCTTGCTTCCCACCCACCCCTCCCCCAAAGTCCCTGGGCTTGCCTGGCTGGCTAAGCCGCCTCGGCTCCATCCCAAAGCGAGCCCAGCTAACTGGGTTGTCCAGTCCAGCTTCCAGCCGAATCCTGCACAAAACATGACTTCGAAGTAGAGAAAGGTGTTCGTAAGAATGGAAACATTTCAAAATTGAGTCAGCACAGAAAACTAACGAAGTCCAGTAAGCTTCTCTTAGGAAGAACGTTTTGCATCCAAATCTCTCATCATCTGCAGAGACAACATAAAACAAGGGGAGCAGGATGTTCTACCAAAAGCAGTAGATAAGGTATCTGAAAAATATTTATCTACTACTTCTGGAGTATTTGTTACAGTTTACAGTCTGTCCCACAGATGTAAACCATTTTCAGACATAGGAGAGGTAGAAATGCAAACTGAAAATGGATTAGATCTGGGAGTAGGTCAACTGCAGTGAAAATAGTGGCTTTCATTGCAAATGAAATTAAAACCGAAATGTTTAGTAAGATTATTGGGCAGAATCTAAAAATATGTTTTGATAATTGACGAAAGCCTCAACGCTATCATGCAAACCAGTTGTGATAGTTTTTGGAAAATTTGAGGATTCAGATAAGCCAACAAGAGTTTTTGTTGAGCTTGTGGAATTGGAAAAACAAGATGCAGAAACAATATGTTCTTCAATGGTGGGAAGTTTGCATTAAGTTGGGTTCACTATGGAATATCTGCAAAAACATTTAATAGCATTTTGCTCTGATGGTCCCAGAGTTATGCTTGGGAGAAAATGTGGAGTGAGCACTAGAATAGCAAAATTTTGAGTTCCTAAACATCGTAATATGGCACTGCTTGGACCATCGCCTCCAACTGGTTCTAGATGACTCCATAAAGGACATCAAGCAACTGAACCATTATAAGAAATTTCTAGACAAGATACACACCACTTTCCACAAATCCGTAAGAGTCAGTCAGAAACTTTTCAAAATAACAGAACAACTTGGACCTGAAATTATAAAAATTGGAAGAGTTTTGGGACCAAGATGGGCTGCCTGTAGTTTTAAGGGCAACCATATGGCGTGCTTATCCACTGCTACATCAGTTTTTTAATGGAAATGAAAAATACCAAGGTATGGCTGCCGGTCTTGAAAATATAAATTTTTTGACTGATTTGGCCTTGATTGATATTCTGAACAAGATTTCCCTTCTGTCAATTGCATTGCAAGAAATACAGACATCATAAAGGCTGAATAAAAGACCAACTGCCCTGTTATAAAAAGGGGCTTGGTTTACTCATGAGTAAACGTCTTATTGCGAAGGCTGAGTCAGAACAGCATACTAGTCAGGTGGTATTCAACCGGTTTGGACTGGTTCAGGTGTTATCGGTAACAGAAATTTTACCTGGCTTGGTGAACCAGCACATACCACCTCTGGCCCCCCAACCCCCCTATTTATGTTGCCTTCACCATGCGGTCCAGCTAATCGCCTCTTAGTCACTCTACTCCCTGGTGGCAAAGCACTGTGTGGCACTCGTTTGTACATGCGCTGCTATGGCTTGCCTGCCTAAGCTGACTTCACCTTCCATGGTGCCTGTGCTCCAACTGAGCTGCCTCCCACTGCCTACAGGTAAGGCTGTGAGTTGGGCTAGCCCCTCCCCATCCCCATCCCTGGAGCTTGCCACAGTCATCCCACTGTCCCCGGGCTCGCGTAGCTGGTTAAGCAGTTTCTTCACCCAAGAAACCAAAACTGGAACAACAACCATCAGAATTGGCCTTGGATGATCCAAAACCATCACAAGCACCACAACTTCCACCACTTGAACTTGGAGAAAGCAGCAAGACAAGTATTGAGTCACCCGAGTCCGAAATTGAAATTAATTTTCCTGAATGCTGGAATGTGCAACAGTTGAGAAACTTAAGGGACTGGAAGTTTCAAACAAGAAATTAGATTGCAAGTACTGTGCGAAACATGACTTTGCAATAGAGAACGGTGTTCATGTGTCCAAAGGATGGAAGCATTTCAAGAGGCGTCTGGGAAAAATAAAAAAGTATAGCAAGCATTTCTAAAGAAGAAAACGAAAAGAACACTTTACATCAAAGGCTCACACCATCTGCACAAAGAACGTAAGGGGAGCAGGATGCTATAACAAAAGGAATCGACAAGATGTCTGAATAGGCACGACTTGTAACGTATTCAAAACTTTTTACAGCCTCGCAAAAGGATGTAAACCATTTTCATGCATGGAAGAATTGATAGACTTGCAAACTAAAAATGGAGTAAATCTGGGAGTAGGATTGCATTCAAGGCCAACTGCAGTTGAGTGCATTGCAAACGAAATTAAAACCGAAATGTTTACTAGCATTATGGAACAGAATCTGAAAATATGTTTTAATCATTGACAAAGCCTCAACTGCATCCTGCAAACCAGTTGTGATAGTTTTCGTAAAAGTTGAGGATTCAGAGGACCCACCAACAATTTTTGTTGATCTTGTTGAATTGAACAAACAAGATGCCGAGACAATATGTTCTTCAGTTCTGGAAAATTTACGTAAGGTTGGGTTTACCCAGAACTACCTACAAAATAATTTAACAGCGTTTTGCTCTGATGGGGCCAGCGTTATGCTTGGGAGAAAATCTGGAATGAGCGCTAGAATAGCAAAAGAGTTTCCATGCATCGTAATATGGCACTGCTTAAACTATCGCCTCCAACTTAAAGGACATTAAGCTATTAAATCATTTTAAAATATTTCTTGACAAGATATACACTCTGTGAAATATCCGAACAATTTGAAATTGAAATCATAAAGATTGGTAGAGTTTTGGGACCAAGATGGGCTGCCTTGTTGTGGCCCCGCCCTCTGAGCCTATCTCATCGGAGGAAAAAAGCTCCGAACATGAGGGAGAGGAGTCAGCCAGACCTCCCTCTCCAGGCCCCTCCCCTCTGGCACTGTCTCAGGTGCCGGCCGAGGGAGAGGAGATTAGCCAGGAGCCAGGTGTCTCGGATGAGAGCGAAGGAGAGCCGTCATTCCTGGATGCACGCCAACGAAGGTGTGATAAAACGGTTGCAGCAGTTAAGGAGGCGTGCTAGGGATTAGAACTGAGTCACTGGAGCACACCCCAGAGACTATGTAAGAGAGGGTGGTGGCTGGTAAAACTCCGTGACGAACAAAAACTAACTTTGGCTAGTCACTTGAACAACGTCTGAAGCTGCCGAAAGGGATATTGTTTTGCTGGACTATTTGCAATGCGTATGTAATTTTATGTTATCTGTTGCAGTAAAAGCTCTTGGCAGACGGTGCTTATATTGCTGCCAAGTTTGAGATAACGACCTGTGTGCGTGCCAAGTACTTTCTTAACCCTCGGCTGGCTGTGTTTGTGTGTGTGTTTGTGTAGACGGGGACAGATCATGCCTGTAGTTTAAGGGCAACCCTAGCTGTGCGGCGTGTTTATACAGTGCTATATCAGTATTTTCATGAGAATGAAAAATACTCTGGTATGGCTGCCCGTACCATATACTTTTTAAATGATTTGGCATTGATGACCGATATTCTGGAAGAAATCACACTTTTCAAATGCACTGCAAGAAAGTAATACAGACATCATAAAGGCTGAAAAACTGGTGACAAGATCAATGAAAGCATTTGAACAGCTTAGAAAGGGAAAGGGTCCGTACGAAAGAAAAGTTGATGGACTAATTACTTCAGAAACCTTCAAAAATATAAAACTTGTACAAAATCTTTGGTTTGTTGGAGTTAATCGGGAAAGACTTTTAGAAAGCATCATAACAAATTTGAAGATAAGACTAATGGATTGTGAACGTTTAAAAACAGGTAGCCAATTGCAAGACACCACAAATCAATTACAATTTCTAAATTTTTTGGAGCCAGCATACTGGAATATTGAAGATGTAGTCGTTCCATGGCCAGAAGCCATATTGCAGAAGTACAAGTTCCACGGACAGCTGCTGAAGAACAATTGCGTGCATTTAGTGATGCTTTTAATTACAAAATTAGTATCAATGATTATAGAGATTTCATAGAAAACGTTTTAAAAGATTCCAAGAGCTATGCAATTCCTGACAGTATTAAAAAAAGCTAAAGATATTGCCAGAACAATTACTGTTAAGTGTTGCAGAAGCGGAAAGGGTTTTTTCAAAAATGAACCTCATATATTCAGAGAGCAAAAGTTGCCTAACCGTTTCTTAATTTAAACAACCTCATGACTATCAGTGTTATTGGCCTACCTCTTACAAAAGGACCCCCCCCCAAAAAAGTGGTATAAAATGAAGAAAACTGTTCAATAATATTTTTTTTTTAAATGAACTGGAATAGCCATAACAAGTCAGCCAACAGGAACTGTTTTGTGACTGAGAAACAGGATTTGTTGTGAGCCATGTCAGATAGATTGGATCCTGGGCATAGCTTAGCTTAATTGTTCTGTGTATGTAAGAGTTTGTTTGTCTTTGCTTGCTTGCTTCTCGTTCTAGTCCTTGCTTCTACTTCTTTATCCTTGCTACCCCGTTGCCAGAGCTTCATGTATATTGTATACATGCATCATGTTTTATATTCTTGTATGTAAATAAGTTTCTTCTATCAATGAATCCTGCTGAATTATTTACTTGCGTGGTGGTTGAATTGCTACAGACTCTGGCAGGTTATGGGCCCAGAGCACACCTAGCCATAATAAGACTGAACTGTCATCAAACTGCTGATTGCATTGGATGGCTGTAAAAAGGGTTCTCAGGTATTTGAAAGGAACTGTGAACTTGGATCTTCAAATACAGGTCTCTGAAGAATTAAAGTTGAAATCTTATGTTGACAACGATTATACCAATGATGTAAAAACCAGAAAGTCCAATTCTGGGATTGTGGTATTATTTGGACGGGCTTTAATTGGTTGGAAGTCCAGAAAGCAGACAACTGTAGCCACTTCTAATGCAGAGGCAGAATTCATTGCTCTGTCTGAGCTTTGTTCAGAGGTAACTTTATATGTACAGCTGTTAAAACGTAAAAGTAAACGACGCCATAACAGTGTTTGAGGATAATGCTGCTTGCATTAGGATGGCAACAGGTGAAGAGAGTAAAAAATAGAAGCAAGCACGTGGGTATTAAACATTGTAATGCAAGAGGAGCCATCAAATGTAAATTAATTAGCTTGCTTCACTGTTCTTCAGAGGACATGCGATGGAGAAATCAAGGGAGCTCGGAATCATCAATAAAGAAGAGTTCTTGGAGGAAATTGAGAAAATGAATGATATGCTGGAATTCTCAAGAAGGGAGATGGAGAAGATGATGATCTACAGGAGAAAGGGAGGCTGGATGAAGCAACAGGAGTTACAAGTTTGCTGTAGAGACAGTATATAAATATTTCTAGTAGTTACATTAAGGGATATGTGTTATAACAGATATTTGTGTGTAGAAATAGGGTAAAGATGGTTAAGGGAGGAGAAGTGGGCAACCAAAGACTGTATATGGATGGCTCCTCTTCTCTCTCTCGGAGGCCTTATGCGGCAGAGAGGAAGTCTCTTTTTCCCCTCTAACCTGTTGTGGCCCCGCCCTCTGAGCCTATCTCATCGGAGGAAGAAAGCTCCAAACATGAGGGAGAGGAGTCAGCCAGGCCTCCCTCTCCAGGCCCCTCCCCTCTGGCACTGCCTCAGGTGCTGGCCGAGGAAGGGGAGATTGGCCAAGAGCCAGGTGTCTCTGATGAGGGCGAGGAAGGAGAGCTGTCGTTCCTGGATGCACGCCAACGAAGGCGTGATAAATGGTTGCAGCAGTTAAGGAGGCGTGCTAGGGATTATAGCTGAGTCACTGGACCACACCCCAGAGACTATATAAGAGAGGGTGGTGGCTGGTAAAACCGTGTGACGAACAAAAACTAACTCTGGCTAGTCACTTGAACAACATCTGAAGCTGCCGAAGGGATATTGTTTTGCTGGACTATTTGCAATGCGTATCTAATTTTATGTTATCTGTTGCAGAAAAGCTCTTGGCAGACGGTGCTTATATAGTTGCCAAGTTTGAGATAACGACCTGTGTGCGTGCCAAGTACTTTCTTAACCCTCGGCTGGCTGTGTTTGTGTGTGTGTGGAGACGGGGACAGATCATAACCATTGGTAAAATACTTCCCATATCATAATCAGTTCGTTCGTGTTAGTATATTTATTTCTGCACATTCTTTATCATTGCAAAAAAAAAGGGGGGGATAGCCCTATAAATAAGAGAGACACTAAATGCTAAACAAATCTTGATGGACGAGGGAGGGAGAATTTTGATGGTGATTAGGAAAATATTAGAATGTGCAGAAATGACTAGCAATTAAAGACCATGGTTCTCGGACCTGGTAGCTCTGTCCAAGTCACATCCTTGGAGGGTTCTGCCAGGGAGGGTCTCTCTATGCCAGGGGGTCATAAGTCATCCAGAGCCCCAGTGGCTCCAACTGACTGCCTGGCACTTGAAGGGATCCTCCTGAGATGAGAGTGCTATTCCGAGGTCATCCAGACGATACAAGCGGGACAGGAAAAAATCTACCATCTGGCTGTATGACGCTACCTGGAAGGTATTTATATCCTGGTGTTCAGCGCGTGACATTAAGCCTGTCTCAGCTTCTGTCCCACAGGTCCTCGACTTTCTGCAGGCCAGACTCAACAAAGGATTGGCTCACAACACTGTCAAAAGACACGTTGCGGCCCTTTCTACGATCTTGTCGACGGGAGACAGGGAACAGCTGGCTCGCCACCGCGACATCCACAGGTTCCTCCATGGTGCGTGTAATTTACAGCCCCCTTTTATCCACCGTTATCCCACTTGGGAATTACCCCATCTCTTGCGGGCGCTCACTGAACCGCCCTTTGAACCATTACGGACCGCGAGCCTCAGATACCTCACTCTTAAAGTGGCCTTTCTGGTAGCTGTTACATCAGCGCGGCCCAATTCCGAACTTGCAGCCCTCTCCGTTAGGGCCGACCTCTGCGTGATCCATCCGGACAGAGTGGTCCTTCGGCTCGATCCCTCTTTCATTCCCAAGGTCAACTACCATTTTCATAAGACTCAGGAAGTCATTTTGCCCAACTTCTGCCCTCGGACTGCCATGCCTTGGAGCACAAGTGGCATACCTTGGATGTCTGCAGAGTCCTCAAAATTTACATTTCTCGAACTGCGCCCTCCAGAAAATCTGAGTCTCTCTTTGTGTCCTTTCAACTGTCCTCATTAGGCTATAAGGTTTCTTCCACTACAATTGGCCATTGGATTCGGGCGTGCATTGCTCGGACCTACGACAAGCATGCATTGCCGGTTCTGAGGCGCATTACAGTGCACTCGACACAAAGCGCAGCTATCACCACTACCTGGGCCACGCAAGCATCCCTAGAGGATATTTGCCGGGCTGCTACTTGGACCCTTCGCCTTTCATCAGGCATCATGAATTGGATGTCTTCGCTTCTGTGGAGGCGTCCTTCGGCCGGAGTCTTACAACAGGTGTACCTGGCCTCGGGAGCTCCAGACCCTAAGGCTGCCCACCCTTAGGACTGCCAAGATTTGGTATGTCCCATTCCTGACCCACTCCGCAGCCAATGGGGAGAAGGGGCGTTGGTCCTACTGTAAACCCCGTTTCTCCCATTCTGCGGAGTGGGTCAGCCCCGTACTCCTTACTAATGCTATTGCTGAGCTTCTCTTTCAGGCTTCTCTGTGCTTGCTGATGTTTAATCATGTATTTATTGATGGGATAATTTCCCCTATTCAGCTTTGCTTGGAAGGAAAACTGCTTCATACAGAAGTTGGTTGGCTATCAAAAGGCAACTGCGTGAGACGCTTTTACAATCTTTTTGACACTTGTGGTATTTTTTGAAGACAAGAATGCTTTGCTCAGTGATGAACTCAAAGAGATCAGGCATGACATTGCTTATTTATCAGAACTATTTGCAAAGTTCAATGAAGTGAATTTGCCGTTGCAAGGAAATCTTATTCAGGCCAAATCTGTCATCTCTACATTTCAAAGTTAACTCTATTCGAGCGCAATATAGGCCATCGCGAGCTATACCAATTTCCAAGCTTGTCTGAGCTAGAAGAGAAAGGTGGGATACAAGATGATGATCTGCAAGTTTTTTGTGACCATTTGGACACGCTGTATATCTGAGCAATATCAGGATCTTCTTTTGAAGGAAATTCCAGATTGGGTGATAAATCCATTTTCAGATACGGAGGAAGATGGGGTGGTGGAGGAACAACTAATAGAGCTGCAAAATGACATTGATCTGAAGCCTAAGTTTAAGAAATTGTACCAAGAGTTTTGATTACAGAAGGAAATTTCTGATTGCTATCCTGCACTATGGACAGTGGTTAAGAAGCTCCTTGTTGCATTTTCCACATCATATTTGGTGAAACGTGGTGCTTTCAGTGTGGTCATCCAACTTCTCTCCAAGCAAAGAAATTGTCTCCAGATTACTGAACGTGGTGATTTAAGACTCCTGCTAAGTGACTTAAAACCAGACATTGGAAAACCGGTATCACTTCATCAAGCCCATCATTACATTAAGAATTTACTGAACAGTGAAGTAGTTACTAAATTTTACTGAGTTTACTAAGTTAGTAGTTACTAAGGTTCTTGATAATTGACTATCAGACTTTGAAAACCTGATTATCACTGGATCAACTGATCTTCTAGTGCTGCGAGACTCCCCCCTCTCACAGGCCTGGCCCTCCACGCTATCGAGGGCCTACCTGGATGATGGGTTTTGGAACACAGATGGCATGTGGCAAAGAGGGGGTTGAGGGGTTTTTAATCAAAATTTTTAATGAAAATTTTAAGGGGACCCGGGAGGGGGCTGTAGAGGTGGACCTGGGGGGGTCCATATAGCCACTGAATGGGGTGGTGGATCAGATGGGCGCAGCGGAGGGGATGGGGATAGAAGGTTGATTGGGGTGCCGGGGGCGAAATGAAGGGCAGCTTAATTGAGACAGTGAGTGGGAGGGGCAGGTATGGCGGGCGCAGGGGGCCATATCAAGCTTTGGGAGTGCACTCGCGCTGCTTGCAAGCGATTGCGCACTCCGGCCCCCAATGCGCGGCTCGTCCCCCGGGTTGCACAGAGTCTCAGGCCCTAGGTCCTCGGCTGATGTTGTGTAATGCCAGGTCGGTGGTTAACAAAGGCCCCCTCATTTGCGATCTCATTAAAGAGTGCGGACCTGGCAGGGATTACGGAGACCTGGTTGGGCCATGAAGAGGGGTTTGTGGTGGGGTCGCAGGGTGCAGATGGGCTTGCTGACTGCGTACCTGGCTCCCTGCTAAGTAGCGGCAGCCCTGTCCAAGCTGCTCAGCGTCATTGCCAGGGTGGCGGTGGATACCCCCAGACTTATACTCATGGGGGATTTCAACCTGCCATCTGCCGGTGAGGTGTCAGAGGCAGCTCGGGAGTTCATGGTTTCCATGACAGCCATGGACCTGACTCAATTAGTTCAAGGCCCTACTCACACGGGGGAACACACTCTGGACTTGATTTTTGTCTCTGGTTAGTGGCTGAATAATCTAGGAACAGGGGATCTAGACCTTTTAATTGTAATTTTTTTTTTTTACTACTTAACCAACGCCTCTCCTCCCCCCCCCCAGCTTGTCCACTATTTTTTGGAAGCAGACCTGGCAACCCTATGTTCGTGATTCTGCGCAACTTCTAATTTTCATTCGTGGGACATTTTGAAGTCAGAGGAGCTTGCTGCACTGAAAAGCATCAAAGGAACAACAACAGGGGAGGGTATCTATGAAAAGGTTTGCCAAACTGTGAATGATTTGGAGCTGGACTGGGCTAAAGTAGCCAGTGAGACAACTGATGGTGCTCCTAGCATGGTGGCATGCATGAAAGGAGTGGGCTGCACGCCTTAACAGACAGACAAAACCACTCGCGTCCAATAGCCATACACCGCCTCATCCATTAAAAAACGCTGTGTTGTAAATCACTGAAGTGGGACTCTGCATTGAAAGTTGTGGTGTCTTGTGTTAACTTCATTAGGGCACATGCCAGTTAGTTTCAGGAATTTCTATCTGAGCTAAATGTTGCCTATGAGATATTTTGTACCATACAGAAGTCCACTGGCTGAGTTGAGAGTTTCGAAATGGTTTTATGACTTACTACCATGGGTTTCTGCTTTTCTAATTTTAAAAAAAAAAAAAAAACAAAGTACCAGAGCTCAAAGATGAAGAATGGAAATGGCACCTTGCCTTTCTGACTGATGTAACAGAGCTACTCAACAGTTTGAATGTGCAACTTCAAGGAAAGGGGAAGCTCATCTGTGATATGCATTCACATGCGAAGGCATTTGAAGTAAAATTGGACCTCCTCCTTAAACAAGTGAAGGAGGAAAACTTCTGCCATCTCCCTACTGCTCAAAAGCTGTTGGCTGAACAACCAACAGTTGCATTTCCAAACAAAAAATGTGTGGCTTCACTGGAAATGTTGCAAAGGGCGTTTCAAATGAGATTTAAAAAGCTTTGTGTACATGAACAGGACGTAACAGCTTTTCCGGAACCCATTTTCTATTGACATTGAAACTGTTGATCCGATTTACCAAATGGAACTGGTCGAAATACAGAATTTTGACTCTCTGCAAGACGCATTCAAGTCAAGCAGCCATACTAATTTCTATGCGCATCTGTCCCCTGAGACATATCTAAATCTCAGGAACCATGCATTCAAATGGTAGCACCCATGACTGTGAATAATAGTTGTTCCCGAATGAACCATCTGAAAATCTCCAACCAGATCTCCCAACACTTCCATCACTTGTTACGACCGACAGTGACAAATATGGAACGAGACATTGACTTTCTCATCAGCCAAAAGCATGGCCATACTTCCCATTAAATTAGCAGTATATTTATGTTGGTTAAAATTGTTCTTCATTTTAAATATTGTATTATTTCATGTGTTTTTGCACTACAAATAAAGCTATGTGCAGGGTTTCATATTTGTTCATGTTTTTTTCAAACTATAGTCCGGTCCACCAACAGTCTGAGGGAGCGTAATCCCTCCTTAATGCACCATTGGAGGCTGAAGGGAGTTTCTGTTGATTCTCACCTTCTTCCAATTTCTCTCAATGCCAATCTTGGGGATTTACAAACCACTTGCTCCTGGGTTGATACTTGTGATAGACCTGTGCACACTCCCTTGAATAGTAATCTACTTTGATTGCACTTACGACGACAAGAAGCTCTCATTCAGGAGTATAGTAAGATCCTGTTAAATTCCTCTCTACCCATACATGGATACATTCCTGATCTCTTAAGATGCCGATTAAAGTCAAGAAATCCACCAATCTTGACAGCACGTAAATTGATGGCCAATCATCAGAACACCACACAAAAGTGGATGGAGGCGTGGAATAGCTGTTTCCCCCAAGATGTCTCCGACGTATCAGTCCTAGTAGTATACCTCCAGGATTTAGCCTAACCCGACACATATGGGTGACGTATAATAGAATTAGAACAACTCATGGGGTGTGTGCTGACTCTCTGTATAAATGGGGAAAGACACCTTCAGCACAATGTGATTGCGGAGCACCTCGACAGACTATCCAGCATATAGTGAGGGAATGCCCTAACAGAAGGTATCCAGGAGATTCTAGGGACTTCCTCTGCATAACAACGGCAGCTACTGACTGGATCTCCAAACTCGACATTAAACTTTGAAATGTTATTTCTGTTTTCCTTTTAGGTTTTCTTACTGCTTTTTTTAAAATTGTTTTAATTGTTTTTAACCTGTAAAAATGAAGTTAGTCACACTGTGTGTGACTAACCATACGCTAAATAAATAAACTGCACACCTTTATGTCTACTTTGAGGAGGAAGCTTCTCCAATTTCCCTTTTATCTTGGATTGCTTTCAGCTTCCTAAACCCCCAACACTTCTCACTAAGCCAGAACTCTTTGGCACCAAATGCTCCACAACCACCATTGTACCACTCTCGGATGCTTTGTGTTTGATTGGCGCAGGGAAAGAAAGATGCGACCAGCTCTGGTCCATTCAAAGCCTTCGTTCAATGACAAAATTGGATAAGCGGCTGTGCTGCCGGGACTCTTTATATACGCTCCGGAAGACTCAGCCGCCCAATGACAGTTGTTTAAATCTCCCGCCGGTGGATTAGCCAAACCCCGGCGGATCCCCTTATAAGGACATAAGACTTTGCTCTAGGGCTCCTCTTTGCTAAGCAGTTGGGCTGGCTGGGGAGAGGTCGTAAGGGGCAGTGCACCATATCAGCCCAGGTGCTACTGAATCCCTGGCCATCCAGGGAGCAAGATCATCAGTAAGAACCAGGTCAAAGGACAGTCAAATTGATTGAGGATTACTTGGCAGCAAAAAGGTCAAAGGATGATAGGAAGGAAGGTATAGAAAGAGAATAGGTAAGCCTGGGTCATAAAATCATGATGGCTGCTGAACAATAAGGGAATTTTTCTCTTTTGCCGACAATCTGCTAATTTTGCTGCCAAAGTTAGTTCTTTGGCAGTGCTGCTCCATGAACTTAAATGGGAACACTTAGGAATGATCGAAGACAGCTTTTGGATGGCTGTGGACCCACCTGGAAAGGGGGATTCCAGTTCCCTTTGGGAGATCCTCACAGATCAAGGATCTCTTGTGGCACCTTGTCAACAATGCTTATGTAAGATCAGAGTGTTTTCTCTTGTACCTTCTGTTAAAATGAAGGCAAGAAGCTGAACACAGCAGGATCTCCTTGCTATTGCTAGTATCAGAATAGAACAATTGCTTTCAAGCACACATTGTAAGTGACCTCACTGCATATCCAGAAATGCTAAAATCCTTCTTATCTGACGAGGTTTATGCCTCATGCCCTGCCCTAGATCTGGAACTCTTCATGTGTTAAGTATGAAAAAGAGGTTGAAATTTGTTTTAGTATAGCTTCTGGCTTTAAATTAAAAAATTCACCTAGGCACCTTGCCTAGGCTAGCAGGAGGAATGGGTGAGCAGGGCATGGCAGCAGCGGATTGAGGTACTAGATGCTGGCACCGTATTTCCTGCATGCTTGCCGAGTACATTTGCATCACTTGGTGGTCTCTCTGTTGTTCACTTTGCTTCTGCGTACGAGTAGCATTAAGTGAACTCTGGAAGATTCTGCCCAAGTCCTCTTTCTTGGGACCGCCCCAATAGAAATTTCGAATCTTACTTACTAAATTTTTATGCCACCCATCTGTCCCTACAAGGCAACTCTGGGAAGCTTACAAATTATAGTTTCCTTTTTTTACAACCCTGTAATCCCTTAATTCGGGGTAGACTCAGGTTGACTAAATGGATCCGAGCATTTACTGGCTGGATGCCCTTCCTGATGCCTATGTGGAGTCTGCAGCAGATACTTTCTCTTTGCGCCGTGAGAAACGTCGCTGCCTAGGATTGGACTCTCAACCTTCTGAATGGGACGAGAGAGTCTTCACCACTAGGTCCCCACACCTCTCACTAATTATACTGTAGAGTAGTTATATACATTTACAGTATATACAAGGACAGCCATACATCTGGACACTGATGGCCAGTGACCTCGTGGTTGACCCAAGTAACCCTGGATGGATTGCATCAAGGATAACGTGAAATGCATGGGCGTCACACCTGAAGATGCCCAGGATTGAGCCAAATGGAGATGGATATGCTGACAGGCGGACTCTGCCACAGTGCAGAAAAAGTGCTAAGACAACAACAGTTTCCTGACAAAAGATTATGGGCTCACAGCTTGCAAATAAACCAGAAAGCAGTTTTATCTTCCGCATCTACAAATTTTACACTGAAAGGTACAAATTTGCATGACGTCATCTAGAATTTCTTTACCCAATCATAGACATAACCATCCTGGACCGGGAGCCCCCATCACAAAGCAAGAACATCCAATAGTAAACGAGCAGAGGGTAATGGGAGAAAGGTAAAAGACATCCCACTACAGCAAATAAGCTGACCCTTATCTATGGCGAAGGTGGTGTCCACAAGAAAAAGGAACAGAACTAACGCACACACAGAAAAAAATAAGAAAGCGTTGAAGCAGAAGGTGGGGGGGGAACACTGAATAATTGAAGGCATATGAAGTGACAACAATAACTAGTTACATCAACATATGCAGTCAGAACATAAAAATCTACTACCACTACGTCCCATATGACAATCACAATGAGATCAACAATAATAATCAATAATAAAACTGTAATCACAAAAACCAGCACATCCTACTGGTCAAACATAACAGCATGGAAGTGTCAAACACCAGCATAACCAACTGGTTAAAATCTTGTTTTTACTTGGGGAAAAACTGTTTCAGCAGCCACCACCCCCCCACACCTTTGAGTCTGGTAAGACCATGGAAGCTTTTGACGCCAGACTTGGTCTTATGTATGGACGAGTGTTTTTGGGCTTAGATTTGGGGGTTGGATTTTCTGGATCTTTTTTGCTTCCTTTGTTGGGAGCAGCTCAGCAGTTAAGAAGCTGAGCTTATTGGCTGGAATGCCGATGGCCCACGTTTAAGACCCAACCATCACAAGACAGGATGAGTGCCGTCTTCGCTTAGCTCCTGCCCACCTAGGCAGTTCAAAAGCATGCAAATGCAAGTACATAGATACCCACTTTAGTGGGGAGCAAGTAATGATCCTTGACGTCTTACTGGGCACATGCCTGCAGAAACTTCTTTGGATAGTACCGGCTCACAGCCTCAAAACAAGAGATGAGTTCCTCCCCCTAGACTCAGCAATGGCAAGCAGAGTTAAAATCTGCAGGGATTTGTTTCCTTCCTTGTGTTGGGGTAAGTTAGGGAGGTTAGGATGCTGCCATCTCTTCCCTTGGAGGGGTCACTTCTCCACTGCTCAGGTGAGAGCAGAGAGATGCAGATGGTAGGATGATAAAAAGAGGAAGGTTTGAGGTTAGTAAAATTTGGAAGAATGTCATGAAGACTAGACATTAAAATTCTGCCATTTTTGGTGCCAAGTCAAGATAAGTAAGCATAAAACTCTAACAAGTCGCCAGAGATGTCAACACTTTTTTCAGCAAGAAACCAAGATCAGAATTGGATACAATAGAATTGACTTTGGATGATCCGAAACAGTCACAAGCACAACCACCTTAACTTGGAGAAAGCAGCAAGTCAATGATTGGTGACTCCGAAATTGAAAATAATCTTCCTGACCGCTGAACATTGTAACAGTATGTTAGGAAATGGCTATTGCCTAACTGGTTGGGTTGGCAATATAAAAGGATGGTACAAGTGTTACTGCAAAGTTAAGAGAACGATTTGTTTGTTCTAAAAGATGATTCATTACTCATGGCTAATGCTAACTCAGTTTATGATAACACGAAGCCACATGATGAATGTATTCATTTACTTCATAGGCATTTGGGACATACAAACTTTTAAGGTGGTAAAAAGAACTGTAGAATTATCTGAGGGGATAAAATTAAAATCTTGTAAAAAAATACCTCAATTGTAATGCATGTAACCAAGAAAAGACCAAGGTAACCCCTGCAAACAGAGTCAATGGATTTACAACTAATGAACCATTGGAGGTAGTGTTTGCTGATATCATTGGACCTAAAAAACCTAGTTTTTTAGGTTTAAGCACTCCATGGCTTAGGACCTGGGTATATACGAGATCGCCTTCTGCCACCAATAGCCTCCCACCGGCCAATACGCTCCCACAGAGAGGGACTCCTCAGGGTGCCGTCAGCCAAACAATGTCGACTGGCGACACCCAGGGGAAGAGCCTTCTCTGTGGGGGCACCTGCCCTCTGGAATGAACTGCCCCTGGAGGTTCGCATGACCCCCGACCTACACACCTTTCGCTGTGCCCTCAAGACTCTTTTGTTCCAACAGGCCGGGCTGGCTTAGAAAATTATAAATTATCAAATTTCAAATGCTTAGAACAGGAAAGGGTGCATACGAAAGAGTGGATGACTTCAGAAACCTTCAAAAATATAAAATTTGTAGAAAATCACCGATTTGTTAGCCCTCCTCGGGAACCCTGTAATCCCTTAATTCAGAATCAGGGTGACTGGAGCATTTACTGGCTGGATGCCCTTCCTGATGCCTATGTGGAGTCTGCAGCAGGTATTTTCTCTTTGCAGCCTGAGAAACATGACGCTGCCTAGGATTGGACTCTCAATCTTCTGAATGGTAGGAGAGCGTCTTCGCCACTAGGTCCCCACACCACTCACAAATTATACTGTACAGTACTTATATACATTTACTGTATATACAAGGACAGCCATGCATCTGGATCCTGATGGCCAGTGACCTCGTGGTTGACCCAAGTAACCCTGGATGGATTGCATCAAGGATAACGTGAAATGCATGGGCGTCACACCTGAAGATGCCCAGGATCGAGCCAAATGGAGATGGAGATGTTGACAAGCGGACTCTGCCACAGTGCAGAAAAAGTGCTAAGACAACAACAGTTTCCTGATTTTTGATTTGAGTCAAATGGAGATGGAGGTGTTGACAAGAGGATACTGCCATAGGTCAGAAAAAATGCTAAGAAGATGACAGTTATACAAATGTTGACTGGACTGGCGTGATGGGTAAGTAGTTAAGGCAGAGATGTGCAACTAATGTCCCTCTACCACCTGTGGGCCCATGCTGTTCCAGGCTGTCTGTGTTCCAGAACAACCCAACTCCAATTAAAAACTCTTGAGACAGGCATCATCTCAAAACTTCAATTTATTAGACTAGGTATATTGGCACATCTGGGAAAGCCCAAATCTTAAGAGAGTTCTGGGATTTCCCTCAGTAAATCAAAACCCCAAATCCAGCCCCTGCATCCATCAGTCCATCACATTGCCCAATCATCAGCTGTCCCAACTTGAGCCACCACTGCAACTATTCCTTCTCCAGATGCAGGAACACCATGACCGAGTGCTATTATGTCTTAACTAAAATCTCTCTACTAAATCCCCCTTCCTACTTTCCTAAGCCCAAGAAGGTGGCAGTGTGGAAGCTTCCGGTGTTAATATGGCTTCCAAAGCTGACACAGGCATTCTGAGAGTCCACGGGTTATAAAGGGGCCATAATTGCCCATCCTTTAGTTACACAGATCTTGTTGGGATTCCACGGTGGAGGCGAGGGCTTAGGTGGCCAGTTTGTGGCAGTGGAACAAGAGGAAGGTAGTGGACCTGTAGGTGGTGTCTCGACTTCGAGCTGCTGTTCCATCAGCTACATTTGTGGAGCCCCTTAAGTCTGGTAAGACCAAGTGAGCTGTTGACACCAGACAATAATTTTTCACAACTTCGCCATGTCCTAAAGTGCTACATCTCTGAAAAAGTTGAAAAGCACTGTTCTAAACAACTGTTTGTGCCTCAATGTTTGGTTGAAAGTGATTTGAGTGTGGCCGTTTACCAGGGCCGGGTATGAAAGCAACCATGTCAAACCTGGAAACATATGTGCAACATTGCCCTCTCCATTTAAGAACTCTCCCTTGCCTGGCCAGTAATTAGTGGCCATGAAAACTGAGCAGAAAAGCAACTTGGGTGTGGTGGTCTTGAAGGGTAGTAACAGTTTGGGGAACTAAAACAACCTGAAGCAGCCTAAGGCAAATAGAAAGTTATTGTTCTCCAGAAACATAGGACTCAAAAGTAGTAGCGGAAGAGCAGAAGCTGTAGTAGAACCGGAGAAGAGTGAAGGAGTGAGCAGAGTGTACTAACTTTTCAGCGCTTTTGTATGTGCTGCTTCATCAATTGTCAACATCATTCAATTCTAATTCACACAGAAGTTAGATGCTTTTTCAAGAGGTCCTGGACAGTTTTTGAGCTATGCAACAAGCTGCTTGGTTTTCTTTATAGGACAGGACCGCTTTCCTGTGCCTAGCAAACACGTCAAAACTTTTCCACAATGGGAAACAGCTCATGTGATGTGCTTACCTCGCCAACATATTCGGTGGACTTAATGAATTTACTATACCTTTTCAGTGGAATATTATTTTGTCTCTCACGCTCACAGTGAGAGACAAAATAACCTCGCTGAAAACTATGTTTACTTTTGCATCAAATGTGTAAATGAGAAAAAGTTGGAAAGCTTTCTTTTCCTGGCCCAGTTTCCGAGTGAAAATTTTCGAGTTGGAAATTGAAGCGGATGTGCAAAAAGAAATACATTTGTGAGCATTTAATGAACATCTCTCTGCAGCAACCTTGTGAAAGTTGGACCTTAAGAAAAGCAGGACAGGAAGAAAATTGACTCGTTTCAGCTATGGAACTGGAGAAGGCTCCTGCATATTCCCTGGACAGCAAAGGTGATTAGTAAAGCAAATACTGGAGCACATAACACCAGACGTGTCACTAGAAAGAAAAAAAAACCCCACCAAATTCCCATCACACTTATTTTGGCAACATCGGGGGGGGGAATTCACTGAAGAAACCAATTATGTTTGGAAGAATTAGCGGCAAAAGGAAACCAGGTCAACCAAGAATACGATGGCTGGACACCATCAAAGCTGTCAGAGCAGCAAACAATTCAAATAAGTAGTGTAACATCTCAAGACGTGGAGAGGCTTGGCCCATAGAATCAACAAGAGTCGGACAAGACCCAAGGGATAACATTAGCCACTAACTGACCCTCATGAAGTCCATACTGGAGTACTTTCCAGACACGAACACATAACATCGATAATGTGCAAAACCCATTTGCCAATCAAAATAAACCTTAACATGTTGTCTCTGCCAATGCCACATTAAATGCTGCCAGATTTACTTCCAGAGCCATTATCAGTGGCAGGGCGACGCCTGCTGTGGCTTCAGCACTGGCAGGCGGACTCAAAGCTGGCCTCTGCTCCCTTCAAGGAGGCTAGGCTATTCAGGGAGTCTTTGGACCTCATCCTGATGGAGTCAAGGGATAAGAGGAAGGTTCTGCCATCCCTCTCCAGGTGAACAGACTATCACCCCTCGAATTATTTTCATCGCTCCTTGTTCATAACGTCACACACCGGTTCTAGATTTCAATGCCCTCAGAGGGCCCAATTTTGAGGGAGGCGTGGCCAGCGTCATGGCGAGACATGTTCTTCAGGGCTCCTGAAGAACCGTTGACACCTCAGCTGTTCAGGGGTCTTAATTGACCAAAGCCGTCTGGTAGGGCGGTGGGACATGCCTGCCCACATCTACAATAAGGAAAACATTAAACAAGAATGGAGTACATGGGAGGACACCATGGAGGAAGCCATTGCTGTCCAAAAAAAATATTGCAGCACGTTTGAAGTTTGCAAAAGAGCACCTGGATGTTCTACAGCACTATTGGCAAAACATACTGTGGACAGATGAAACCAAAATTGAGTTGTTTGGGAAGAACACACAACACTATGCGTGGAGAAAAAAAGGCACAGCACACCAACATCAAAACCTCATCCCCACTATAAAACATGGCGGAGGGAGCATCATGGTTTGGGGCTGCTTTGCTGCCTCAGGGCCTGGACGGATTGTTGTCATTGATGGGAAAATGAATTCCAGAGTTTATCAAGACATTTTGCAGGAAAACATAGTGCCACCAACGGAAGCTCAGAGGAGAAAGGGTGATGCAACAGGACAATGACTCAAGCATACAAGTAATTCAACAAAAAAAAATGGCTTCAACAGCACAGAATACACCTTCTGGAGTGGCCCAGTCATAGTCCTGACCTCAACCCGATTGAAATGCTGTGGCATGACCTTAAGAGAGCGATTCACACCAGACATCCCAAAAATATTGCTACACTGAAACAGCTTTGTGAAGAGGAGTGGTCCAAAATTACTCCAGATTGTTGTGCAGGTCTGATCTACAACTACAGGAAACGTTTGGTTGAGGTTATTGCTGCCAAAGGAGGGTCAACCAGTTATTAAGTCCAAAGGTTCACATACTTTTTCCTCCCTGCACTGTGAATGTTTACATGTTATGTTCAATTAAACCATGGCAACATCTAATGTTTGTGTAGCATTATTTTAAGCAGACTGTGTTTTTCTATTGTTGTGACTTAGATGAAGTTCAGAGCACATTTTATGACCAGTTCATGCAAAACTCCACATAATCCCAAGGGGTTCACATACTTTTTCTTGCAACTGTAGCCTGGAAAAGTGGTATAAAGTGAGAAAGGATAGCGGGTGTGTATCGGCTTTTCACTTCCGGTATTGGAGCGGCGAGGAAAGCGAAGAAATCCAAAGGAAAAAATCTTGAATGAATTAAAAAAATAGTGATTGGGAACTGATTTGATTGGTTTATAAGTTCAAAATAAGTTCTGTCTCCCCTGGACTGTATTATGAATTTATTGTATAGGTTTACACTAAATATTAGTTTATTAATGTATTGTTTATATTCTTTTATGTTTGTTTTGTTCTTTGTTTTTTTGTCTTCTTTTTAACTATAAATGTGAATTGATTTAAAAGAGCACATTTAAATTAAGAGGAGATAGAAGACTGAGTATTTTGAGAAAGACGGAAGGATTATAAATGAATTTGAAGTCAATAGAAATAGTTTAAAAGAGTTGAAGTTTGAAACTGTTTTAGTTGAACGAATATACTGCAGTGCCATCTAGTGGCAGAAGAAAAAAGATTTGAACTGACTTTAAAATTTAAAGTTGGCCTTGACACTGGCAGGACTGATAAGAAAGCAGATGTTTAAGGGAGAGAGAGACATACTAGAAAGGGAAGAAGAGATTGGAGTGAAGACTTTTTTTTTTATCTACTATTTGATGGTGGGAACAATGTATGGATAAGATCTTTTTCTTTTTTTCTCTCTCTCTCTCCGTTTGAGCGAAAAAAGAAGTATTTGTGGTTCGTTTAAAATGTAAGAGAACTTGGAAGGCAAGAAGAGTTTGAAGGATAGTGATTCATTAATTCTTATTTTTACATTGTGCATTAGTTTTTGTTTTTTCTTTTGCTCTTTTTCTTCAGGATTTTTTTCTTTTTGATTGGTAGCATTTTTGGCATTCCTTTTTTGGGGGCATGATTGGATTTTCCTTTTTCTTTTCTCGAAATCATCCAACAGGGTGGATTAGATACCTGGATTATAAATAGAAACCATAAGTGGATTACAAATTGGGTGCATACAACTCTTAAGAGATGAAGAAATTTACAGCACATCTTCATTCAACAGCAAGTACCTCCACGACAGAAACACAAACATCAGAAACGATGGATTTAAAAAATCTCATAGACGCGTCACGATGATTTGAAAGAGGATTTAAAAGAAGTGAAGGAGATGATTGGGAAAAATGAAGAAAGAATTCAAAAAGTAGAGGAAAAAGCGGATTTGAGAGAAAAGAAAGTGGAGGAACTAGAGGAAAAATTGACATCAGTGGATAAAGGGCTCGCAACTTGGGCGTCCTCCTGGATACACGGCTGTCTTTAGAGGAGCATGACGGCCGTGGCCAGGGGGGCTTTTTATCAGGTCCGCCTGATACGCCAGTTGCGTCCCTTTCTAGATCGGGACTCCCTACGCACGGTCACTCAGGCACTCGTCACTTCCCGCCTAGACTACTGCAATGCTCTCTACATGGGGCTCTCCTTGGGGTGCACCCGGAGGCTCCAGTTGGTCCAGAATGCGGCCGCGCAGGGGATTATGGGAGCGACGGGGCGCTCCCATGTGACACCTCTCCTGCGCGAGCTGCACTGGCTTCCTGTGGTCTTCCGGGTGCGCTTCAAGGTGTTGGTGACCAACTTTAAAGCGCTCCATGGCTTAGGGCTGGGGTATTTACGAGACCACCTTCTGCCACTAATAGCCCCCCACCGGCCAGTACGCTCCCACAGAGAGGGCCTCCTCAGGGTGCCGTCGGTCAGACAATGTCGGCTGGCGACCCCCAGGGGGAGAGCTTTCTCTGTGGCGGCACCTGCCCTCTGGAACGACCTACCCCCAGAGATACGCATGATACCAGACTTCCGGACTTTTCGTCGGGCCCTGAAAACATATCTATTTCATCTAGCCGGGCTGGCTTGATCCCATCCCTTCGGTTTTAATTTGAAATTGGTTCTAACTGGGTTGTTTTAAATTGATGGCCAAAATTATTTAATGTCTTTTAAACTGCTTTTAAATTTTATATGTTCTGTTTTACCATGGCTGTTCACCGCCCTGAGTCCTGTTGGAGAAGGGCGGTATACAAATAAAATAAAATAAATAAAATGAATAAAAATAAAGAGAGAACAATCATTTCCTTAGAGATGGACTATTCTGATTATTATCTAAAATTTCAAAATTTAGAGCAGGCATATCCAAAGTCTGGCCGGGGGACCAATTGCCGCCCATGTTCAAATTTCCAGCAGCCCGCAGCCTCTTCTCCCTGCCAGCTCAGCATGTCACTAATCCTTAAAAGTATTTAAAAGTTTTGAAGCACGTAGCATCTGATGTGTCACTGGAATGCCACTGGAATTCATTGGAGAAAGCAATTAGGATTTGGAAGTTAGCGGTAAAAGGAAACCAGGATGCCAAACATGGTGGCTGGACACCATCAAAGCGGACTTCATCCAGAGCAAGAACTCGCAGTGCAAGATCAGAAGACTCAAGCATCACCAAGAGTCAAGAGAGGACTGAATGGATAACGTCACTATCTAGATATTGGGGATGAGGAGCCCTGGAGGGAAAGCTGTTGGGTCTGACCAAAACTGGACAAGGGGAGAAAACAATGGGTTTACAAGGTAATAGCTGCAAGAGGAGTTGATAAATGTGTAATAAAAGCTCTCCATGGCATGGACCATCAACTGTCTGGTGCACTTGTGCAGGCAGAGATGGGATGACTGCCTGGATCCCGCTATGATCCTGGTGTGGTCAAGAGACTAACAGGAACCAGAAGAGCCTTCTCTGCCGTAATTCTGGCCCTTTGGAACATCTTGATTCTCCCAGGATGAGGCCTTGCCCACCAACCTCCTGTCGGTCTGTAAGCAGAAAAAAACTGTTCAAAGCCAATATGGCTTGCAAGCTGCTTTTATGGTTTGTTCAAGAGATGGTTGCCTTAGCCCAAAAATCCAGATTAAAGCCGGAGGAGCTGGCTTGAATGCTCACTTGCCTCCCCCACCCCCAATCGTGGACTGCACCTCCAAAGGCCCAAATTGTCCTGCCTAATTGCACAATTTATACCCAGTGCATTCCCTCCTGTCCGCCACCCAATTGACTGGCAGCTACTTGTTCAGTGCAGTATAATACCCAGGTAAAACCATGCCTCGGGGAATGGGCCAGGATGAAGGGCTGGGGTGGGGGCATTGGTGGTGGACAGTTGCGGGCAGAGAGCCAGCAGGGGAGGAAAATCCACTGTGGTTTGGATGTGGCGGTTGGCTGGGAGCAAAGTCAGCACGGCCAAGATGTGGTGCCTAAACGTCCAAGATCCAAGGCTTTCATCCCTATGGCAGGACTAGAACTCGCAACCTCCCAGTTTCTAGCCAAGCACCTTAAATCTCTGCGCCAAAACAGTTGGTTTGATTTGACATATATATATATATATATATATATATATATCTGTTTTCTTAAGTTTCCCATAGCTTCTAAACTAAACAAGAGAAAGAAAGAAAAACTTTTGAGATACTGGTAGGATTTTAGCTAAGGGTTTAAAGGACCTTGCAGAGTGCTCTGTAAGGATTTTTGGAAGATTTTAAGCTAGGATTTTAACCAGAATTTTAAACATTTTAACTAACTTATTTAACATGACGCGGGAAAACACCCGAGATTTTAATTTTTTGCATATATATCTCGCGGCCGAGATCGAGGAGTTATACCAACATGTTTTAGAGTTAAATTCCATCCTATGTCTGCTTCCATCAAACGTATTTTACGAAGAACAGCAATGGCATTAATGAGAAATGAACTCCATAACAAAAGGTTCTTATTAGATCAAACAAATAAGGATTTATTAACTTCGCATTTGAAAATAAGTAACACAGTTCACCCAATTCTGTGGGACAAAATAAAACTACTGGCCATTTGGAGAACTGAAACTGAGACCTTTTACAAAAACAATAGACACCAAAAGAAATTTGAGTACTTAGAAAATCAAGGGAGACCCCCTAGAGTAGTACAGCACCATCTAAAACAGGTAGTTTATAACATCTCCAACAGAGAGCTGACTACAGCAGAAACAAGCATTTTGGCAAAAGGCTTTAATTTTGCAGTAGCGCCCAAGAGAATTCCTGTAGAAACAAGTGATTATGTGAAGTGGAAGCTAGCTTAACAAAACTCAACACGGAGGATGCTGATAGAATTAGGCATGAGGTTACTAACATTATTTGCACTAGCAAACCCCCTAAGAGTAACCTGCCCAGGGAAGAATACAGAGCATTGTAAGAACTAAGAAAGGATGATAGTATAACCATACTGTCCGCAGACAAAGGCAATGCTACGGTGATAATGCATACGGTAGATTATGACAAAAAGTTACTCGAGTTCCTCCAAGATTCTACGTACAAACCCCTAAGCACTGACCCAACCACATATTTAGAAAAAACTACCAAAGCCAAGATAAAGGCCAGTCCCATAGATAAAGAAGTTCAACAAACAATCATTCCCAGAGAGAAGTCATCGAAATGTCCAAAACTATACAGCCTCCCAAAAATACATAAAGAGGGCATACCCCTCAGACCTATAGTCAGCTCTATAGGCTCTCCGCTACAAAACTTGGCTAGATACTTAGCCAAACAATTACAACCATTTGCAGAATCGATTGCTTCCTATGTGCAGAACTCATATCACCTCATAGAAATTCTGAGAAACCAACGCATAGAGCAGGGTGACCAACTTGTAAGCTTCGATGTGGTCTCATTATTCACCCAAGTACCCGTTACAGAAGCTCTAGCAACGATCAAAAACAAATACCAGCCATCAAACCACATCACAGAATTGGCAGAGCATTGCCTATCTAACACCTACTTCATGTACGGAGGGCAAAGATATAAACAAATGCAAGGGGCACCAATGGGGTCACCACTCTCCCCAGTTATTGCCAATCTGTTCATGGAAGGATTTGAAATTAAAGCGATGGAACAAACTATCTATAAACCAAAATTATGGCTCAGATATGTAGATGATATGTTTGTCATCTGGCCTCATGGAAAAGACAAGCTAGACAATTTTCTAGCACACTTGAATAACATGCACCCGAAGATAAAGTTCACTATGGAAATGGAGAATGAAAATCAAATCCCATTCCTAGATGTACTAATATATAAGAGAACTGATGGCACCCTAGGACACAGTGTTTACCAAAAGAAGACACATACAAATCGTTACCTGAACGCACACTCACACCATCATCCCTCACAAATAAGTTCAGTGGCAAAAACTTTAATCACTAGAACTAAACGTCTAGCAGATGAGGCACATGTAAAAACAGAGCTTAAGACCCTCACAGAAGTATTAATGGAAAATGGGTTCCACGAAAATAGAATTAGAACTATAATCCAGCAAGGGACAGTAGGACAGAGCAAAACCCAAGAAGAACAGAATATGGGAACTGCCATCCTGCCCTATATAAAAGGGACCACCGATAAAATTAGTAAGATATTACGGAAACAAAAAATAAAAACAGTGTTCCGTACAGATAGAAAAATATCGATGATGGTGAGAAACCCTAAGGATAAAATTGAGTTGGAAAACTAGGGGATATATGAAGTGCCATGTGCCTCCTGTCAGTCATCTTATATTGGACAGACAAATAGACGAATAAGTGTGTGTTTAGAAGAACATAAAAATGCAGTGAGGAAAGAAGAGCAAACTTCTTCTTTGGTACAATACATGAAAGCCACGGGACACAATATTGATTTTAATAAAACCAGAACAGTGGCGAAAGAGGAACATCTCAACAAAAGAATAATCAGGGAGGCCATCGAAATTGAAAAGAGGCCGCAGAATATGAACAGACGAGACGACACCTCTAGGTTATCAAGTACTTGGGGACCTGCACTGAGAGAAACTCGAGTGTTAACATCAGAAGAGAGGCAGAGATTCCAACAAGCAACCAGTAATGTTGTAAGGCCTGCCAGAATTCTTCCTTCTTTGCAGAGGGTGGCTAGCAATAGGGAGAGAGAGAGGATCGAGCCAGAAGATAGGCTGAGATCTCAACTAACGATCAAGGGTGCTGGGATGCCTACCAGAATCCTTTCCCCTCTACAGCAGACAGATAATAATAGAGAATCTGAGAAAGCTGGGCCTGTAACACGCAGCCAAGCAGCTAGGATGAGGAAGCAGGAAGAAAAACTGCTGTCCTCCAATCGGGACACAGAGTTGCAGGCTAGCCAGCATACGTCAGCAGCAGCAAATATAGATAAGCGACAGCTCCGACCTCGCAACAGAGAACCCATAGCTTCTAAACGAAACAAGAGCCTGAAGATGACAGGGTTGTGAGCCTGTCGAAACGTTGCTTTAAGAAAAACTTTTAACGTCACTGGTAGGATTTTAGCTGAGGTTTTAAAGAACCTTGCAGAGTGCTCTGTAAGGATTTTTAGAAGATTTTAGCTGGGATTTTAACCAGAATTTTAAACATTTTAACCAACTTATTTACAATGATGTGGGAAAACACTGAGATTTTAATTATATATATATATATATATTCTGTAGATTCCATAGGCAAGATTCTACAGAACCTTGCCAAATTTCTTGCCAAACTTCAGCCCTACGCAGAATCCATCACCTCACACGTACAAAACTCATTCCACTTCATAGAAACAATAAAGAAACAAAACCTACAACCCAGTGACCTACTCGTGAGTTTCGATGTCATATCTCTCTTCACCCAAGTGCCTATTAAAGAAGCCTTGACAGCTATCCAAAACGAATACAACCCCCCCAAGCACATCTGACCAACCACTGCCTAACCAACACATACTTCATCCACAATGGACAAAGATACAAACAGATAGAAGGAGCACCTATGGGATCACCCTCTCACCTGTCATCGCAAACCTATACATGGAACACTTTGAAACCAATGCTTTAGATAAATCTGAACACAAACCCAAACTCTGGCTCAGATATGTAGATGACACTTTCATAATTTGGCCACACGGAAAGAAAAAACTGGACAACTTAACTTCCTCACACATCTCAACCACCTACACCCCAAAATACAATTTACTATGGAAATAGAGCTAACAACCAACTCCCCTTTCTGGACATCCTAGTCTACAGAAAACCCGACGGCTCCCTAGGACACACCATCTACCGGAAAAAAACACACACAAACCGCCACTTAAACGCTCAACCACGTCATCACCCTGCACAGATCAACTCCGTAGCTAAGATTCTCATCTCCAGAACCAAACATCTAGCCGACAAAGACCACCTGAAAACTGAATTACACACTCTCACAAACGTATTAATCTCTAACAGATTCCAAAGAAACACAATTACCAACCCTAATCCAAAGGGAGACACCCCCCAAGAATCGAGACACGGAACAGGACAACCGCATCGCCCTCCTCCCTTTTTTTTCGGTAACCTGAGATTTTTCATTAAGCTGGCACCTATCGCCTGTGTAACGTAAGTCACAATTAATATTAAACGGTCAAGAATCTTCAGGATTCTGTTTATCTTCTTATGGTTGCTTGCCAGGTTCCCAGCTGAAGAAATAAGAAAGACAGAGCCTGGTCTGTTGCTTCTTTATTTACCTCCTGGCACTTACTGACAATCAATAAAGAACTTCTTAGGACTACTCCCTGCCACCTTTTATACAGTAAGCACCACCCACCCAATCAAGCACTCAGTTCCCTCCCACGTGACCCAGGAAGGAGGACGACAGAAGGAAGTGAAGGCGAAGCCAGCATCCGCCAGTCCTACAGCCTACATCAGATGCTCTAGCCAGTTTCTTTTCAATAAAGTCCTCCCTTCCCTGGCTCCCTTCCCTTCCCTGGCTGGCTAGCCAGCCAAAGTCTTCCGGAGTGGCCAGGGACAGCAGCAGTTGCCTCCTCTGCTCTCATAGCTGGTGACGTCATTGCCATGCGGCTGCCTCTCAGCTATTTAGCGGCCACGCAGCAGTCTGTCAAAGTTCCGTGGGCTGTTGGGAGTGTCTCTGGCACCGAAACAAGTGAGGCACTACACGGAGGAGCTTCGCTGCTCCGTGTAGTGCCCTCTGGGGTGGTGTTTGTGCTGGCAGCGTCCCACCCGAATGGCAACTCCGGGCTGGCTGGCACGCCAAAGCTTGACAGTTGCCTTATGAACCATTAGCTTAAAAAGATAAGATTCTTTATCACAAAAACCATCAGTCATATGTAATTAGCAAGTTGTTCTGTTAACTGGTTGTTGAGAAGCTGTTGCCAACGTGTCGGTTATCACCTTCAAAGCTTTTAAGTATGGGTCCAGGTTATCAGAAGAACCGTCTCACCAGATTGGGATTGGCTGCCCCACCTGTGTCAAAATAAGGAGCATGTTGCGGACCCTGTCAAGGGATTTCAGCTGGGTTAGGGCCTTTTCTGCCATGGCCCCCATCTACATGCACATTTCTGAAGATCTGCCACCTGGGCATGGGATTTCAGCAGGAGACGATTATTCTGGAGGTGGCTGATGGATTAAGACAAAATCAGCGGTGGGATTCAGCAGTTCACACCACTTCGGGAGAGCCAGTTGTTAACTTTCTGAGCAGTTTGGCAAACTGGTTGTGCGAAGAAATCATTAGGGCAGAGAACCTGTTGTTAGACTGCTTGAATCCCACCACTGGACAAGACCCCAAACTCATCTGGGAAGGCTATGTCTTCAACGTGAGACCATCTACACGGTCTCACGTTGGAGACCGTGTAGAATTTACAACAGCGCCTTTGAAAGTCTACCAAAGGCTTAACTGCTGAAAAATCCACCTGAATCTTACGTTCACCTATGAACTGGTGTTGAGCACGCACCGAAACACCCTGAGAAACCATAAAATATTCCCATGGTCAAATGCGGACCATGCTGCAGTTCAACATGGGCTACTTTCAAGCCAGATACATCTCTGAATCTATCCTTCACTTCTCCAATGAAGGCAATGCATTAGAAGCTGAGGATTCTGGTATAGAAACCTCTCTGAAAAGGTGACCCAGGTTGTTTTCTGACTTAATGTCAGACAAAGCCAATCAGCGTGTTTAAGGGTTTTGTCAAGGCAGAGTAAACTTCAGGTCTCTAAAGCTAGAATGCATCAGGGAAGGTTGAAGAAATAGCCAGCAACATCCTTTAGATGTGTCCACACGAAAGTGTTATTTCTCCTCCCAATAAGGCAGAAGAGAAACAGAGATAAATGCCCAGTCATCCATGCCAGCTTCATCAAGGGGTGATTTTGGAAAACACTGCACCCGTTTGACTTAATAGCTGCCACACTAACAAGATCGATGCTAGACTAAATGATACAATGAGGATCATAAGCGGTTGCATTAAATCTACTCCTACTTGCTGGCTCCCCATTTTGACCAACATTGTACCACCAGCCCTACAAGGCAGGAAGCCTTAGTGAAGGAGTACAACGAACTTATGAGAAACCTACTTCTTCCTGTGCATGCTGCATCTTCCTCATCTATAAACTGGCAGGCTTACATCCTGGAAGCACTCTCTAGCACTGACTCAACAGCTGTCTTAACAACTTGACAAAAACGCAAAGCCAAACGGGCTGCTGATCGCCCAGATACAGTCATACGTTGATGACTCTACACAACATATGCCAAGTTTTAATCTTCCTTGACAGCATCGGTCAACTCTGAACAGGAACCACACCCAACATGGTGTCTACCAGGACTCATTGTTTAAGTGGGGTCTTGTTTCTACCCCTCAGTGTGACTATGATGCACCTTGACAAAAATATCCACATTATGTCCAAATGTCCATCAAGAATCCATGCATACGCTAAATAAATAAATTGGAGCATTTTAACTATGGGGGAATGTGATTATGTTAAATTAAATCATTATTTTTGTCCTGTAGGTGGCAACCATCAGCCCCTTTCTCCACCAGAAAGCTCAAGGAGGAGACTACATTTTTCAACTACCCTTCTGTGTCTATGGGAAGCATCTCTTTTCTTAGCTTAGGGAAGTCATGGAATCGGCGATCCACCATTTATTGGAGATTAGGGCCATTCAGCAGATTCTGCCAGACCAGCGGGGGCAAGGCTTTTGTTTGTCATCTCAAAGCCTGGGGGGGGGGGGGGGCAATTCTGAACCTCAGGAGACTTAACAGGCATCTCGTCTACAGACGATTCAACATGCACTCCCTCCATTCCATTCTAGAAGGAATTCAGGAGGGGGACTTCTTGGCTTCTGTGGACCTGACGGAGGCATATCTCCATGTTCCTATTCACCCAAGTCACAGGCAATTCCTGAGGTTTTGTTGTGCAGGGTGCCATTTCCAATACGTGGTCCTCCTGTTCGGCCTGGCATTGGCCCCTTAGACATTCACCAAGATCATGGTAGCGTACCTCAGAACCTTGCCCATTCGGATTCAGTGCTATTTGGACGTTTTGCTTATCCAGGGATCCTTCTTGCCGCAGGCGGATAAAGATAAAGATTCATCATAAATCATATAGATAATTTCTTATACTTGTGTTTGTTATTATTTTGAACACTGTTCCATCACACTTGGCAATAGAAGGGGTCTGTCAGATATTGCCTGCATAAGATGCACCAGAGACTAGAAGGGGTTAAGTCTTTACAGACATCACGTGTGACTATATCAGCCAATGAACTCTCTCTTACCCAGAAGCCACTTGGATATCTCCCTCTTTTTTCTTTCTCTCTAATCTTTCAGCGAGACAACACGTGAACTTCTCTCTCCTCACAACATCTGAGTCATACAGTTAGGGTAAAATTGTAACAGGACACCCAGTTCATTATCGTATGCATGTATATATTTGTAAATAATAAAAACAACCTTTTGAACCTGAAGCTGTATTGACCAAATAACTTCCTCATAGAACCAAATGAGCACGACCATCAATATATATCTGATAAATGGTAAATGATAAATGAAATAAACCCCGCAGCCCACCCACCCCGATGTGTTTTACCCCCGATGTGCATGTGCAGGTTTTGTACATGTGCAGTGGGTCTGTGCGCACATGTGATGTGTGCGGGGCGCATGCACTTCCGAACCAGTAAGAAAGTTAAGTAGATTTCACCCCTGGTTTAGGGGGCTGAAATACACTGCTCAAAAAATAAAGGGACCACTTAAACAACACAATGTAACTCCAAGTCAATCACACTTCTGGGAAATCAAACTGTCCACTTAGGTAGCAACAACACTGATTGACAATCAATTTCACATGCTGTTGTGCAAATGGAGTAGACAACAGGTGGAAAGCACAGGCAGTGAGCAAGTGAGCATCCCCAATAAAGGAGTGGTTCTGCAGGTGGTGATCACAGACCACTTCTCAGTTCCTATGCTTTCTGGCTGATGGTTTGGTCACTTTTGAATGCTGGCGGTGCTGTCACTCTAGTGGTAGCATGAGACGTAGTCTACAACCCACACAAGTGGCTCAGGTAGTGCAGCTCATCCAGGATGGCACATCAATGCGAGCTGTGGCAAGAAGGTTTGCTGTGTGTGTCAGCGTAGTGTCCAGAGCATGGAGGCGCTACCAGGAGACAGGCCAGTACATCAGGAGATGTGGAGGAGGCCGGAGGAGGGCAACAACCCAGCATCAGGACCGCTACCTCCGCCTTTGTGCAAGGAGGGACAGGAGAAGCCCTGCCAGAGCCCTGCAAAATGACCTCCAGCGGGCCACAAATGTGCATGTGGCTGCTCAAACGGTCAGGCTCCATGAAGGTGGGGTTACCATGCAGGATGTTTGGCATTTGCCAAAGAACACCAAGATTGGCAACTTCACCACTGGCACCCTGTGCTCTTCACAGATGAAAGCAGGTTCACACTGAACATGTGACAGATGTGACAGGGTCTGGGGACGCCGTGGAGAACATTCTGCTGCCTGCAACATCCTCCAGCATGTCCGGTTTGGCAGTGGGTCAGTAATGGTGTGGGGTGGCATTTCTTTGGGGGGGGGCGTACAGCCCTCCATGTGCTTGCCAGAGGTAGCCTGACTGCCATTAGGTACCCAGATGAGATCCTCAGATCCCTTGTGAGACCATATGCTGGTGCGGTTGGCCCTGGGTTCCTCCTAATGCACGACAATGCTAGACCTCATGTGGCTGGAGTGTGTCAGCAGTTCCTGCAAGACGAAGGCATTGATGCTATCGACTGGCCCGCCCACTCCCCAGACCTGAATCCAATTGAGCACATCTGGGACATCATGTCTCGCTCCATCCACCAACGCTACGTTCCAGGCGTTGTAGGGAGGTCATACAGGCACGTGGAGGCCACACACACTACTGAGCCTCATTTTGACTTCTTTTAAGGACATTACATCAAAGTTGGATCAGCCTGTAGTGTTTTTTTCCACTTTAATTTTGAGTTTAATTTCCATGCGTGGCCGGAATAGGACATCTTGAAGAGGTTGGCTTCACTTCAAACTTTGGCCTCGGACACTGCGGTGACCCAAGGCTCGGCACAGAGCAACACAGCCAGAACAAAGGCTTAACTCCTCTTTATTGCTCCAACTTCCCCCTGTAAAGTCCCAGCATTCAACATTCACTGTAAATCCATGAGGCAACATGCACCTCCTAGCTTGCCGTTTAGTGCAGAGGAGCAGCAGTTCTGAGATCAGCCACAGTTCAAGGAATTTGGTTCCTTGTCACAGGAGAGTTTACTGGGACTGAAGCACAACCCAGAGTATAACTGTATCACTGCAAATTCACACATAGCCAAGCCAAGCCAGGCCAGCAAGGCTGGCAGGGCAAGGCTCATTAAAGTATCCAGACGTTGGTAACAGCATGCGAAACTTGGAAAAAATGTGAACGCTTGTTCCAGACCAACGCCCCCTCCCAACGGCCTGTCTTTAAATTCCATTCCCCAGGTGAGCAGTGTGAAGAGGGGCAGGGTGCCCTCCTCCTGAGTTTATCAGGTTGTCCTGCACTGATCCTGCCTCGTCTCTTCTCCGTACTCATGGGCCAGAGGTAATTGTTCATCACCAGAGGTCCATGGTTCCTCTGCTCCGCTGCCTGCCCTCTCCTTCCCCCTTGCTTGGTCATTCTGCTCCCTTTTCTCTCCTTCATTGGCGACCTTTCCCAGGCCCAAGGGACCTGTGTTGTCCCTGTCAGCTCTACCTCTGTCTTGTCCTCAGGCTCTGATGGGGCCATGGCAGTCATACAGCAATTCTAAACAATCATCACCCTGTCTTCAGACATGAGGTAGCTGGTCTGCAATTGCAGAAAACCTTAAAGAGGAAGGAGATTATGTGTACTTGTTTCAAGCAGGCTGTGAGTTTGTACCGAGAGTCTTGATGAGCTGTGGTGGTGTAGAAATAGAAAAGGAAAATCCACCTCTCAGGAACCTTTGATACACTCAGTGGTTGTATTCTTCTGGATGTCCGCAAGGATTAAAAATGGGGGAACCATTTTAAAGAGGTTCTTCCATTTCCTTCACGGCCAAATATTCACAGGGAGCTGTGTGTTGTGGTCAGCCAGCAGCCTGCGGAGCTGGCAGCAGAGTTGGACAGCAATGAGGCTGAGGAAGAACATGGGCCAGTCCTGGAGGCTGGGAAAGACCCGGATGAGGGCTCTGGGTCAGAGGCAGAGATGGGGCCAGGGCCATCGGGGAGTGATGTGTGGACTCCGGAGCCTCCAGAGGCTGACAATAGAGAGGCAGAGGAACAGGAGGAGCCTGTTCCTAGTGCACGTATGAGAAGAGCTGCCAGAAGGCAAGAGCAGCTAAAGCAAAGAGGACGACTCAGGAGTAGGGCCAAGAGATGATTGGCCCCTCCCATAAGGCTCTTTGTCGGAAAAGGTTGATAAGACTTGTTCCTGTTTTGCTGCACTAATCTCTGGTCGGCAACTTCTGCTTCTGAACTTTTGCCAAGAGAAGCCTTTGGCAGTTTGCCTAATTATACCAAGGTTGGTGATTAGACTGAAGAATTTGTGTTATGAAGAGTTTGTTTTGATTTAGTTTGGACTACGCTGAGAATGAGTTAATTCTCAGCTGTTCTTATAAAGTCTGTTTTGGAACTGTTTGCATCGACTACTACCTACATGGGCCTGAGTCACAACACTGTGTAAAGTGTACACTCAATGCAAAGAAAATCCCTAGAAAGCAAATGTTAAAGAAAAGCAAGTACTAGAGCATACTGTGTTAACACCAGACATCACTGGTGGGCAAAAATCACTAAATTCCACTTTATTTTGGCCATGACATGAGATAAGGCATTTACAGTATGCTATTGCTCAGGTCAAATAAAATGTGGTCTCAAAAATAGGGTGAAACCATCAAACCCAACAGCAATCAAATTCACTGGAAAAAGTAGTTATGCTCAGAGTCAGTGGTAAAAAAAATTTTTTTGAGGTCGCCCAAATATACAGTGGCTAGATACCATCAAAGCAAACACCAGTCAGGGTATAGAACTGGAGTCATGTCAGACTGAAAAACTTCTGGAAAAGTATCCCTCAGCCCAAAACAATTTGTCAGACGGGTTTTGCAGGAAATTCTCCTGCCCTGGGCCCTGTTCCCCCATCCTGCAGGCAACTTTGAAGGAGGCCACAAATTCACTGTGTAAAATCTACAATACAAACAATTCAAAACAATACGGTATCTGTTAGTTCCAGATTGGCAGCTATTTCTGAAACTATTATGGATTTTCTAGTAGATGGTGTGTGTGTGTGTGTGTGTGTGTGTGTGTGTGTGTGTGTGTGTGTGTCTGTCTGTCTGTCTGTAGTCATCTCCAGATGTGGCTCAGAAGCAATTGTTTTCCAGAAGGATGTATGGATATTCAAAGAGGACAGATGCCTCTGCAGCTATGTATGGAGGCTCCAGATGAGTAGGGAATCTCTTAAGAGCGACTCTTCAGTTCAAGTCATAACATCCAAGTCGGAAATGAGAGAAGGGTGGCAGATCATGCTCTCCAGCTCTGTCGACGGCAGGGAAGTGAGCATCCCCGAGGTAGACAAAGCTAGCCACGAGTAGCTGCGTCATCCAGCCTGGGTGTTCCCTCGACTCTATATAAGGCATTCAGCTGAGAGGCGAACTACTGCCCACCAAGGCGAGGCATGCACGGGGCAACAATAGGCAAGTCACTGCCAGGACTTGTAGGGGAGCCTGCTGTACCCCGGAAACCCAGAACCATATCCTGCAAGTCTGTGATCTGACCCATGATGCGCGTTGCGCATGACATAACCAAGTACTCCGGTGCCTCGAGAAGCTGCTGCGTCGAGCAGACCTCCATATGAGATTGGAACCTGTGATGTCAGGATCCTCCTTCATAAAACAGGACTTGATCGTGGAGATGTCCAATCAGCTGTGGATCCTCGATGTCTCCATCGTTTCCGGATACCGTTTGGAAGATATCTGGGACCTTAAGACCATGAAGTACGGTCCTGACCGCGTTGCGGACATTCTTTGCTAGGCCGCTCTACCAGCCAGCACCCTGGTGTGTCATCTTCCAGTCGTGGGTTGCTATACCGTCCGTTAGTCGAGGGACTACGGGCCTTGGGCCTGAGCCGTAGAGACTTAATGGACCTCTGTTTGCTGGCTATCAGCGGCTCGCTCAAGTGCTACGACCTGTACATGCACGGGACTAAAAACTGATTTATTGCCCAGATTGCTCTGTTCTGATCAAGCATTTATATGGTTTCTCTCCTGTACGGTATCTCTTATGTCAAGTTTCCAGGTCAACAGCTCCAGGTAGCATGAGCAGACTGGGGCTTCCACTTTGGCATCATTTTGATGATAAAAATGAAGGACTGGCTGCCAATGAAGAGGAATGTGATGAGAGTTATGCAGAGGCTTTAGACCAAACACAGGTGTGCACTACTTCAAAAGAATAGATTAGAAATAACTAATGTCACTAAGCAGAGCGTAAGATACGGTGTTGGTCTATGAGCCACTTCTGCCATTAGCACAGCCACTTTTGTAGATGCTGGCTTGATCATCAAAGAATTGTAGTTGACCACAATAAAGTCAAGAGAACCCAAGAAAAAATTATGAAGTCTCTAGATCAAGAATTTGATGAACTCTGTAAGAAGGGCGAAATAGAATGCATCTTCGACGGCCATGTAAGATGCAACTAAATTTGTGCTGAAAGGAAACAACTCAGACCAGCAATTCCTCAGTGCCATCAAAGAACATTATTCTGTGTGTAATGAGCCGGGTGGAAGATAGCTTTATCATTTCACTCAAGAGAAAGGCTCAAAAACAGGATAACCTGCTGAAATGATTGCAGATAGTCTGGTTGAATTCTCCAGTGTGCTGAGCAGAGAATCCAAAGAATGGGTTAACTCTGCCTTTCTGCCCAGAGACTGAGTCCTTTTAAACTTTACAGCCAGGCCTCTCTTGATTGTGTCTCAGTTTTGACTCAGTCTGAGCCCAACAGAGATGCATTTTAAGAGCTCCTTAGAGCAAAAAGACAGAGTTAAATTCTTTGGATTCTCAGCTGTTTTTCGGCAATGAGGTTCCCGGGCGATCAATACAGCCGCTGCAGCAATCCGCTGTTTGGCACAAGACCAGCACAGATTTAGCAACCAATCAGCTGCCTTTCAGAGAACAGTGTGGTTTTCAGATAAGCAATACTGCAGGGTCCTAAACACGGTGAGACTATGCCTCATACTCCAACTACTCTCCAAATCACATTCGTAGTTCCAAATAAGAGTCTTGCTGGACAAAGGATTCATACAAAGCGGAACTGACCCACATCTATACTGTTATGTTCTGAGTAGTTTCTGCTTTCTTGCCACAGTTAAGCAGAAAGCCCCATGTGGACTGTAGACTTTGTTCTGTAGGGCTATATAAACAAAACTTCTAATACCACCAGACCCTCCTGTAAAAGCCTACAGCCCATTTGTAAACTGCTTAACCCTGCTGGCTAGACCAGAGTATGAAATCAAGCAACACAAGGATAAAACTCCTTTGGTTGAGATTGGCTTAATTTACAGAATCTATAGATTCAGAAGATTTTAAAGATTAATATACAATTGAAGCCAGAGAAGCTAAACTTTTTGCCCGAGAGAAATTCATTACACAACCTTGCAACTTTGAGTGTCCCGATTGTCTGCTCCTCCTCACAGCTCAACGGATTAGGGAGGTTTGTCCTGAGCCACTTCTGAATGTTATTACCTAAATTTTGGGTTTAAAAACTACTTCAACCGTTTGTTTTTTGCTTATTAATGGATTCTGCCTTTCTTAATCCCCAGTATCCATACTATGATGCTAGAGTGGCATTCCTATGCTTCTGGAGAACTTAGGTCTGGAACCAGAGCCACTCATAAGATTCATGGCCTTCCATTGTTCTCTTCCCCTGGAGCCAATTCATCCTCTTTCCTAGGACTCTGCATTTTATGCCCAATATTCAGTTTTGAAGAAGTCCTCACTACTACCCTCTCCTCCAAGCATTACTGCAAATGTCTTAGAACCATCTGGATAAGAATCCTAAATTTCATCTAGCATTAATAATCTTTCGATTTGTTTTAACAGCCTTAGAAACTGCTCCCATCTCTGGCAACCGGGTGGGCGTTAAAAGACACACACTGCAGAGTTATGGTGCCCGTCTGCATCACCGGACCAAAATCACACCTTAGATCTGTTGTTAGATCGTGTCAGTCGAGAGACCGGGACACTGCATTCATCCAATAGACAGACTGAGCAATAGCAACCTTGGTTATTTATACTTTGGAACTGGGTTATCCGAAGTTGCCGTCTTTCAGTGGTTTCTACCAATCCCAATTCTATTCAGCAGACTGGCTATATTATGGGTGCTGTCAGCCAAAGAACATCGGCTGATGCAGATGGACTAGGGGTGCCTTTTCTTCTATAGCTCCCGTCCTCTGGAATATTCTCCCTCTGGAGATTAGGATGACTTTGACAGATTGGCCCTTTCATTAAGGCCTCAAAGACCTGGTTGAGTGTCTGGGGCCCCAGGCATGTTAAAACCCTATTTCCTAAATTATAATGAATTTTATAAAGTGTTATCTGCTGTACTCAAGGGGGCTCCCTTCACAGTACTCCACACTGGGGCTCCCCCTCTGGTAAGGGGGCGAAATCCAACATTAGAAATTGTTTGGTCTGGACATCAAGGCTTTGAGTGTCCTTGAGGACAAATGTATGGCCATTTGATCACTTGGTCTGGAAGGATTGCCACATCGTCTTTTAGTTAAAGTATCCCACCCATTTATTTATTTATTCTTGCTTTTGGAGATGAAACTAAAAACGTTGTTTATAATCAAGTTTTGTATGAATATTGTAGAGAATTTGTGAAACATTTTACTAGAGAATTTGTATATTGTACTTAACACTTTTAAAAGCCTGTAAATAGGATTAGTCAAATTTGATGCTATGCATGAATTCATTCCTTTTCCTGTCTAATACAGGATTGGGATAAATCAATACCTGGGCAATGCCAGGTTATCAGCTAACCCAGAATAAACCATCCAAGGATACATAGCCTGAGAACAGAATGGTAAACTACATCAAGAGGTACCAAACATCAAAGCTGATCCCAAAACATGAAACCAATACTATTGGACATTGATGGGACTAATCAAGGGGGGAAGGCCAGGAAAAAGAGAAAATTGTAATAGTCAAATCCCAATGTTTTCTCTGTAGCCTCAAAGAAATCGGAGTCGAGGGTTTTTCTTTCCCGTGTCCAGGTCAGGACAGATCTGACACCACCCCCTGTGCACAGCAACTGCCCTGTCTCTTGAGCTCTCTTCTCCAGGCAACTCTACAACATTGGCTGCATAAATTGTCTTGAGGGAGAGTTGGGGGAGGGATAGTTTGTGGGAGTTGTGTCACTGTGTGAGAAAAAAGCAGTCTAAAGCAACCAGAAAATGATACTTTCCTCCACTAGCTAAGACTCACAAGGGATAGTGATTGGTGGTGCACTTAATGGGGAAGGAAGAGTGGCGAGCAGCAAGTAGTAACCTGTAAATGCTTGTGTTGTCTACAGAATTGTGTTGTTGTGTTGGGTCTCATGTTTTGGATCCCACTGACTTAATAAACCCATGACCATGTGGTGGCAAGGTGGGACATCCACAAAAGAGGTGCACTATCCAAATGAAGGTGGCAATCATACAAGTTGCACGAATCACTCCATGAAAAAGTAACGTAAGCTTGGGTGAAAAACCATGCTGCAAAAGGAAGGAAATCTGGACGTTGCACAAATTGGCTAACATGCTACTGCAAAACCCAGACTTTGTCGTGAGCGCCTGAGTCTGCCCCACGTATTGGCCATTCCGAGACTGCCCTGATGGGGCGGCCGCTTCCCCCTGCTGGGTGGCCTGGGCAGCTGGGCCCCTCCCGGGGCAGGGGACATTCTCTTCTTTTGAACAGCAAAAGAAGAGAGGAATAGCTGTGTATATTCAAGAGTGGCTAAAACCTAAACAAATCTATGCTGATAAGCATGGAGAAGTGCTACTGATCGAAATAGCAACGAATCAGAAACTAATATTACTTGCGGTACTTTATGCGCCGAACAACAATCAGAAGGAATTCTATCATAAACTGCATAGGAAAATAGAGGCAGAACGTGAAAACATGCCTAGGTGATTTTAACGCAGTTGTTGACATTAAGATTACAAAGTAACAAGAAAAAAAAAACAAGAAAAATAGAACACTGCCAAGTACGTTCTTTGAGATGACACAAGAATTGAATTAACAGGGAATACGGAGAGACCTAAATATAAAGGAGAATCAATACACCTTTTATTCAAGCCACCACAAGAATAGATACTGTATGGTGTGGGTGAATTGAGAAGAGATGTAGAAGAAGTAGATATAATGTTAAATCCCCAGGAAGACAATATTCCCTTGAAAGTGAGATGGAAAGGACAGGAGAGGCTAGGAGATGGATGTTGAACCAAAAGATCTTGACAGAAAAAGATTACGTGCAAAGAATGGGATTTTTAAAAGAAAACAAGCTATGTTGTAAAATTTGTGGGACACGACCAAAGCGTATCTTCAAGGATTAACGATAGCAAACGTGCCACGAATAAGGAAAAGAGAAAGCAACATTCCATACTTCAGGATCAACTTAAAAAACTGGAATTAGCATTCCAAAGAGAGAAATTGGGACTGTTGGGGGGGATGGAATCACTGCCCCTCCTCTCTACTATGGGTGGGACAAGGACGGCTAAAGGGACAGCTGTGACCCATGGGCCGGTCTGTTCCACACTAAGCCAACATGGACAAAGGCAAAAAGGACAGATTCTACCTTAGAAAAGACTATTTTGATATGGACAAGAATCATTGTTTTTGAACTGTTTGATCATTTGCCCAACTGTGCCTTGAAGGTAGTTCTGTACCAACATTACAGATCTTAAAAGCAACAGCAAGAAGAAAGTCTTCAATGAATTAAAAGAGGAAGAGCAGCAAACTTGGGAGGGAGGCAGAAAAGAAAAATGCACTTCCAGAATATACTGTACTAATACCTTGCAGACCATAGGGTGGCATTCCTATGCTTCTGGAGAATTTAGGTCTGGAACCAGAGGCACTCAGAAGATTCATGGCCTTCCATTGTTCTCTTCCCCCGGAGCCAAATCATCCTCCTTCCTAGGACTCTGCATTTTATGCCCAATATTCAGTTTTGTAGAAGTCCTCACTACTACCCTCTCCTCCAAGCATTACTGCAGATGTCTTAGAACCATCTGGATAAGAATCCTAAATTTCATCTAGCATTAATAATCTTTCGATTTGTTTTAACAGCCTTAGAAACTGCTCCCATCTCTGGCAACCGGGTGGGCGTTAAAAGACACACACTTCAGAGTTATGGTGCCCGTCTCCCATCACCAGACCAAAATCACACCTTAGATCTGTTGTTAGATCGTGTCAATCAAGAGACCAGGACACTGCATTCATCCAATAGGCTGTTTGAGCAACAGCAACCTTGGTTATTCATACTTTGGAACTGGGTTATCTAAAGTTGCCATCCCTCAGTGGTTTCTACCAATCCGAATTCTATTCAGCAGATTGGGTATGTTATGGGTCCTGTCAGCCAAAGAACACCAGCTGGTGTAAACGGACTAGGGATGCCTTTTCGTCTATAGCTCCCATCCTCTGGAATATTCTTGTTAGATATTAACAAGGAAGTTTTCCCTCTGGTCCACTGTTTGGGCAGGAAGATTGTTTAAATGTGATTGGCTGAGCTCCCAGACAGCTCTCTATATAAAGGGGAGCTGTTAGAGGGATTGCTGGATTGTAAATAGTTGCTAAATAAAGAGCTGTTGTCTTAAGCCTGTATCCAGTCTCTTCAATCCACCTATATAACAATTCTCCCTCTGGAGATTAGGATGATCCTGGCAGATTGGCCCTTTCATTAAGGCCTCAAAGACCTGGTTAAGTGTCTGGGCTCCCAGGCGTGTTAAAACCCTATTTCCTAAATTGTAATCCATTTTATAAAGTGTTATCTGCTGTACTCCACAAGGGGTACAGTATTGCTTAACGCATTGTAAGCCGCCCTGAGTCTCCGGAGAAGGGCGGCCTATAAATTAAAGCAAAAAAAGGGGGGGCTCCCCCTCTGGTAAGGGGGGGAAAATCCAATTTAGAAATTACGTTTGGTCTGGACATCCAGGCTTTGAGTGCCCTTGAGGACAAATGTATGGCCATTTGATCACTTCGTCCACAGCAGGATTGCCACATTGTCTTTAAAGTATCCCACCCATTTATTTATTCTTGCTCATGGAGGTGAAACTAAAAACGTTGTTTATAATCAAGCTTTGTGTGAATATTGTATAGAATTTGTTAAACATTTTACTAGAGAAGTTGTATACTGTACTTACACTTTTAAAAGCCTGTAAATAGGATTAAATTTATACCTGAACTCATTCCTTTTCCTGTCTAATACAGGTTTGGGATAAATAAATACCTGGGCAACGCCAGGTTATCAGCTAACCCAGAATAAACCATCCAAGAATACATAGCATGAGAACAGAATGGTAAACTACATCAAGAGGTACCAAACATCAAAGCCATTCCCAAAACATGAAACCAATACTATTGGATATTGATGGGACTAATCAAGGGGAAAGGCCAGGAAAAAGAGAAAATTGTAATACTCCAATCCCAGTATTTTCTCTGTAGCTTCTTGAATTTTATTAGTAAAAGAACCTTTCACTTGAACGAAATCGGAGTCGAGGGTTTTTCTTTCCCGTGTCTAAGTCAGGACAGACCTGACACCACCCCCTGTGCACAGCAGCTGCCCTGCCTCTTTAGCTCTCTCCCCAAGCAACTCTACAACATTGGCTGCATAAGTTGTCTTGAGGGAGAGTTTGGGGGGAGGGGGGTAGTTTGTTGAAGAGTTGTGTGTCACTGTGTGGAAATGAAGCAATCTAAAGCAGCCAGAAAATGACACTTTCCTCCACTAGACTAGTAAGACTCACAAGGGGTAGTGGTTGGTGGTGCAGTTAGCAGTGGGGAACGAAGAGTGGCGAGCAGCGAGTAGTATCCTGTAAATACTTGTGTTGCCTACAGAATTGGGTCTCATGTTTTGGATCCCATTGACTTAATGCACCCATGACCATGTGGTGGCAAGGGTGGGACATCCACAAAAGAGGTGAGCTATCCAACTCAAGGTGCATACATACACATTGCAAATTGGCCAACATGCTACTGCAAAACCCAGACCTCATCATGAGCACCTGAGTCCGCCCCACGTATTAGCTGGGCTGTGCTGAGACTGCCCCCATGGGGCAGCCACTTCCCTGCGCCTGGTTCCCCGTTGGGTGGCCTGGGCAGCTGGCCCCTCCTGGGGCAGGGGCCGGGGCCGTTCTCTCCTCCACAGCAGAGTAAGAGAGGAATCGCGGTGTATATTCAAGAGTGGCTAAAACCTATGCAAATCTATGCTGAGGAGCATGGAGAAGTACTACTGATCGAAATAGCAACAGATCAGAAACAAATATTACTTGCGGTAATCTATGCGCCGAACAACAATCAGAAGGAATTCTATTGTAAACTACATGAAAAGATATTAGAGACAAGATGAAAACGTGCCTAGTAGGCGATTTTAACACAGTTGCTGACATTAAGATTACAAAAGCAACGAGAAAAAAAAAAACAAGAAAAAAACCCTGTGAAATACATTCTTTGAGATGACACAAGAATTGAATTAACAGGATACAGTATATGGAGATCTAAATTTAAAGAATAATCAATACACCTTTTATTCAAGCCACCACAACTCACCGTCAAGAATAAACATTGTGTGGATGAATCCGGAATTGAGAAGAAATATAAGAACTAATGATAAATCTCTGGGCAGACAGACCATAGTCTCTTGAAAGTGAGATGGAAAGGAAAGGAGGAGGCAAGGAGATGGAGGTTGAACCAAAAGATCTTGAAAGAAAAAGGTTACGTGCAAACAGTGGAAAAAGAATGGGATTTTTAAAAGAAAACAAGGTATGACGTTGTAAAAATTGAGGGACACGACCAAAGCGTATCCTCGAGGATTAACGATAGCATATCTGGCACGAAGAAATAAGGAAAAGAGGAAACAATATTCCATACTTCAGGATGAACTTAAAAAACTGGAATCAGCGTTACAAAAAGAGAAATTGGGACTGTTGTGGGGGATCACTGCCCCTCCTCTCTACCATGGGCTGGACAAGGACGGCCAAAGGGACAGCTGTGACCCATGGGCAGGTCTGTCCCACACTAAACCAACATGGACAAAGGCAGAAAGGACACGTTCTACCTTAGAAGAGACTATTTTGATATGGACAAGAATCTTTGTTTTTGAATTGTTTGATCATTTGCCCAACTGCGCCTTGCAGGTAGTTCTGTATACCAACATTACAGATCTTAAAGCAACAGCAAGAAGAAAGTCTTCGATGAATTAAAAGAGAAGCAAACTTGGGAGGGAGGCAGAAAGAAGAAATGCACTTCCAAAATATTCTATTAGAGGTTCTAATCTATTAGGGGAGTAATCAAGAGGGAAGGCCAGGAAAAAGAGAAAATTGTAATACTCCAATCCCAGTATTTTCTCTGTAGCTTCTTGAATTTTATTAGTAAAAGAACCTTTCACTTGAAAGAAATCGGGAGTCGAGGGTTTTTCTTTCCCGTGTCCAAGTCAGGACAGACCTGACACCACCCCCTGTGCACAGCAGCTGCCCTGTCTCTTGAGCTCTCTCCCCAGGCAACTCTACAACATTGGTTGCATAAGTTGTCTTAAGGAAGAGTTGAAGGGAGGTAGTTTGTGGGAGAATTGTGTGTCACTGTGTGGAAATGAAGCAATCTAAAGAAGCCAGATACTTTTCTCCACTAGTAAGACTCACAAGGGGTAGTGGTTGGTGGTGCAGTTAGTTGGGAACGAAGAGTGGCGAACAGTGAGTAGTATTCCTGTAAATGCTTGTGTTGCCTACAGAATTGTGTTGTTGTGTTGGGTCTCATGTTTTGGATTCCACTGACTTAATGAACCCATACAAGTTACGGTAATCACTCCATGAAGAGGATCCAGGCCGAAGCCCAGCTCAGAAAGGCCAGGCTATCCTTAGAGAGCATCCCCTGCCCCTGCCGGGGCCCAGCTGCCAGGCCACCCAGCAGGGGGAACCAGGCACAGGGAATCAGTCTTGGCCTGGCCCAGTCCACACGTGGAGCAGACCCAGGCGCTCAACTACCCTTGCGTCCCAGAGAATACCGCAAAGAACTCTGGGAGATGTGGCCCTGTGGCAGAAGGCACGCGGAAGGAGGCCTAATGCTGGCCACCAGCTTTCCAGCATGCAGGTGATGTCACGCCGATGGGAATATATACGGTGGGCATCGGCTGCCAAGAAAGTGATGATGGAGTGTGTACAGGCAGATGTTTCTGTTTCCTCAACTGGAAGCTTGGGTGAAAATAACATGCTGCAAAAGGAAGGAAATCTGGATGTTGCAGATTGGCCAACATGCTACTGCAAAAACCAAACCTCGTTGTACAGGAGTGGGAAATTAAATTTCCTAAGGGACTACATGAGAAACTGGGACTGTTTCTCCCAGAACAGTCAGAGGAAGAAGAAAGCAGAAGGACGGAAACAGAACGATTCAAATGAGAAGGCGCGAAAACAAGAGCGCAGAGAGGAACAAGGACAAATAGAAGACCGAGACCCATATACAAAGCATAAGATGGAGGAAATCAAGATGATTTCAATTAACATCAACGGAATGAACTCACCAGCAAAAAGGAAACAAAACACTAGTAAGACTTCAAAAACAGAATATGGACATTGTTTGCCTACAGCAAGTACATATCAAGAAGCAATATGGTAGTATACTAAAACACCTCAAAATGGAGAAATTGTATTTCTCTCTTGCACAGCAAAAGAAGAGAGGAATAGTGGTGTATATTCAAGAGTGGCTAAAACCTAAGCAAATCTATGCTGACGAGCATGGAGAAGTACTACTGATGAAAAAGAAGGAATTCTATCGTAGTTTACGACAGAAGGAAAACATGCCTAGTAGGCGATTTTAACGTAGTTGTTGACATTAAAATTACAAAAGCAGCAAGAAAAAAAAAACCAAGAAAAAAAGAACTCACAATCAAGAATAGATATGGTATGGATGAACCCGGAATTGAGAAGAAATATAAGAAGTAGATATAATGATAAATCCCTGGGCAGACCATAATCCCTTGAAAGTGAGATGGAAAGGACAGAAGGAGGCAAGGAGACGGAGGTTGAACCAAAAGATCTTGAAAGAAAAAGATTAAGTGCAAACAATGAAAAAAAGAAAAATTGAATTATTTTTTAAAGAAAACAAGAAGATACTTCTTTGTAAAGTTTGTGGGACACGACCAAAGCGTATCCTCGAGGATATGCTAGCGTAAGTGGCACGAAGAAATAAGGAAAAGAGGAAACAATATTCCATACTTCAGGATCAACTTAAAAAACTGGAAGTAGCGTTACAAAAAGAGAAATTGGGACTGTTGTGGGGGATCACTGCCCCTCCTCTCTACCATGGGCTGGACAAGGACGGCCAAAGGGACAGCTGTGACCCATGGGCAGGTCTGTCCCACACTAAACCAACATGGACAAAGGCAGAAAGGACAGATTCTACCTTAGAAGAGACTATTTTGATATGGACAAGAATCTTTGTTTTTGAATTGTTTGATCATTTGCCCAACTTCGCCTTGCAGGTAGTTCTGTATACCAACATTACAGATCTTAAAGCAACAGCAAGAAGAAAGTCTTCGATGAATTAAAAGAGAAGCAAACTTGGGAGGGAGGCAGAAAGAAGAAATGCACTTCCAAAATATTCTATTAGAGGTTCTAATCTATTAGGGGAGTAATCAAGAGGGAAGGCCAGGAAAAAGAGAAAATTGTAATACTCCAATCCCAGTATTTTCTCTGTAGCTTCTTGAATTTTATTAGTAAAAGAACCTTTCACTTGAAAGAAATCGGGAGTCGAGGGTTTTTCTTTCCCGTGTCCAAGTCAGGACAGACCTGACACCACCCCCTTTGCACAGCAGCTGCCCTGTCTCTTTAGCTCTCTCCCCAGGCAACTCTACAACATTGGCTGCGTAAATTGTCTTAAGGGAGAGTTGAGGGGGGGGTAGTTTGTGGGAGAATTGTGTGTCACTGTGTGGAAATGAAGCAATCTAAAGAAGCCAGATACTTTTCTCCACTAGTAAGACTCACAAAGGGTAGTGGTTGGTGGTGCAGTTAGTGGGGAACGAAGAGTGGCGAGCAGCGAGTAGTATCCTGTAAATGCTTGTGTTGCCTACAGAATTGTGTTGTTGTGTTGGGTCTCATGTTTTGGATTCCACTGACTTAATGAACCCATACAAGTTACGGTAATCACTCCATGAAGAGGATCCAGGCCGAAGCCCAGCTCAGAAAGGCCAGGCTGTCCTTAGAGAGCATCCCCTGCCCCTGCATTATTTTTTAAAGAAAACAAGAAAGAAGATACTTCTTTGTAAAGTTTGTGGGACACGACCAAAGCGTATCCTCGAGGATATGCTAGCATAAGTGGCACGAAGAAATAAGGAAAAGAGAAAACAACATTCCATACTTCAGGATGAACTTAAAAAACTGGAATTAGCATTACAAAAAGAAAAACTGGGACTGTTTTGGGGAATCACTGCCCCTCCTCTCTACTGTGGGCTGGACGAGGACGGCTAAAGGGACAGCTGTGACCCATGGGCAGGTCTGTCCCACACTAAGCCAACATGGACAAAGGTAGAAAGGACAGATCCTACCTTAGAAGAGACTATGATATGGGCAAGAATCTTTGTTTTTGGACTATTTGATCATTTGACTAACACTCCCTTCAAGCTCCTCCAACAAGAAGGAAGTCTTCAATGAATTAAAAAAGAGCAGGAAGGGAATCAGAAAAGAAAAATGGACTTCCAGAATATCATATTAGGGGTTCTAATACCTCGCAGACCTCCAAATCTCTAGGAGTGATCTGAAAAGGTTAACATGTAATTGACAATGGCCAAAATAGAAGCCTCCTTCAACCCATCAAGGTTTGTCCTGTACCTCGAGTCAGCAATTGCCAAGGTTTTGTTCCCTGCCATGGTTCAACGAAACTGAGGGTGCATCTATTGTCCTCTAAGGGACAACTACAAAGAAACCAAAACATTTGCCTAAGGACACCAAGTATGAATGAGTAACGTCCAACAAAGACGGCAATCAACTGGATAAGAGAAAGTCCGAGAACAAGGAAGGCCAAGGAACATGCAGTGCCAAACGTTTCAGGGAGATCTGAAAAACATCAAGCTTAAATGAAAAGGATATGGAGGCTGTAACTACAGACCAAGAATCAGAGTATGCTTCTAGCCCAATGTGCTTGGCACAGGATGTGAAGAAATGAACATGTGCAACCCATACAGTAGCAGATCCAGATATGAATCCCTGCCCTGCCTCCCCCTTCAGTAGAGTTCCAGCTACTGATGTCCTAGAGACATCCTTTCCAGAAGGATATATGGAGATTTTAGAGACTTGGTCTTCAGGAGGTGACTCTAGAGGCAGTGGTCTAGAGGAGATATGGTGGCTCTAGAGGCAGTGGTCTAGAGTATATGTGGCTCTAAAGGCAGTGGTCTATAGAGGAGTATATGGTGGCTCTAGAGAAAATTTATATAAAATGTTTTATCGTTGGCATTTACCCCCAGCAAGATGGGCGAAAATGTTCCCAAACAGACCAGAGGAATGGTGGAAATGCAAGCAGAAGCAAGGAACATTTTTTCATGTGGTGGACATGCCCAGAAGCCAAGAGATATTGGATAAAAATAAGAAAATGGGTGGAGGAAATCACGAAACAACAGATTTAAAACCGGAATTCTTTTTTTTTTTTAAAGGTATCGTAAGAGGGAATTATTGTTAAGAAAACTCAATCTATTATGTTATATATAATAACAGCGGCTAGAATGACCTATGCGCAAAACTGGAAAAATGATAGGATCCCCTCTGATGGAATGGTGATAAAAAAGGTGCTAGAATGTGCGGAGATGGATAGGCTAACAATGGAAATAAAAGAAAGAAGAAATGGAATACTATTTGATTTGGGACACATAGTATAACTGGTTAGAGAATAGAAGTAAAGAGTAAGAATATAAATGTAACAAGCGGTATTGTAAAGTTAAAAGTGGATGCGATTTCACTGAACTATGGCTGCAATTTGAAAAACTTGGTTTACGTAGGAAAATACCAGGTTGATATATATATATATACTGTATGTATATATATATATATACATTTTGTGTTGTCTGCTGTGATAAAATGTCTGATAAAGCCTGAAAGTGGTGATTTGAGATATCACCCAACCATGGCAATACAAACATCTTGATTTACGTAGAAAAAACCCTGACTAGAAAAGTATTATACATATAATCCTACGAATAATATATATATAAGTCTCCCATAAGTCTCAGAGTAAACAACACAAAATGTCTGACAGGCCTGAAAGTGATGATTGGAGATTTCATCCCACCATGGCCATTTAACAACTTTATCTACATAGGAAAAAACCCTGATTACAAAAATATCATACATTTAAGCCTATGAATTAAAAAGAATAAATATTTGACCTTTACAGGGAGGAGTCATAAAATATGGGTGTGGCTGGCTGAAGAGGTCCAAAAAGACCGAAATAGTGCAATCCCAGTCTCCCATAAGTCTCAGAATAAACAACACAAAATGTCTGACAGGCCTGAAAGTGATGATTGGAGATTTCATCCCACCATGGCCATTTAACAACTTTATCTACATAGGAAAAAACCCTGATTTGGAATAATGAAAACAATTGGTATGTACATAAGAGTTATACGGATACCGGAGCGCTGTGAAATTATTAAGCAAGATAACTTGCTTAATAAAAACTACTACTCTAGAGGAGTATATGGTGGCTCTAGAGGCAGCTGTCTTTAGAAGAGTATATGGAAGCTCCATGGGGATAGCCATCTTCTAGAGCAATGTACAGGGGCTCCAGAGTGACTTCTGCAGGAACATATTGGGGGTCCAAAATGATTGTCTTTGGAAACCAATATTGAATTGAGCTATCAACTGATTTTGATCTCAAGTGAAAAGGCTCAACAAATATGGCTCCAGAATTAGTGTTGCCTCTGTAGGAATGACGGACAACACTGGAAGCGAAGGACTTGCTTTCTTCTGGATATTTGGGAGTCAGAAATGTGGGGACAAGTGGGGGTTCCACAATAACTTAAGACCTTCGTTTGGGAGATCAGTGATTTACAGTAAGTTGAATTGGTTGGTGTCCTTGATGTTACGGTCCAATTTCTCCGCCTGAATTTTTTAATCTTTGATAATTTTTCATCTTATTCTTTGTTTTTTAATCTGTGTCTAGGTCGAACCTAGTAGGAACAAAGTGAGCCAAGGACACGCACTCAAACGCGGCAAAACCTAGCTTTAACCCCCACAAACTGACCAGAGCCTCAGAACATGACGAGTTGGTAATAGGGTCCTTGTAAAGTCAGCGCTGGGAGCATCCACTTCTCAGTGTCTTTTCAAATCTCTGGGCCCCACCCCATTTATCCAGCTGCCAACACAGTCAGTGATGGGAGACAGTTAAGGGAGGAAAAAGTTGGACTTGGGGATTTTGGCACGAGATTCTCAGTTCTGGATTTGCATTACAACAACACACTTGTGACTTCTAACGAAATTATACCTTATTCAGCGAATGGAGCAAAGTATCGTTTCTATTTAGAGGTTTAAGTGGTGGCAGGTCTGACGCAAACCAAATTGCAGGAACAGGTTAAAGAATTCCGTTTATACCAGCGTTCCACTTTTCATGCCACATTTGACAATAGAATCGGGGAAAGCCTGCAGTGATTGCCAGTGGAAGCGAAGCGAGGGAAGTCAAGGGAGCAAGATTGGCACAAAACCACAGCATTGTGAACAGTCATTGTACAGATACGTTTGTAAATCATCTGGATTGCTGTTGAGACCACGGCGTTGGCAGAAAGGGATGCTTCTGAACCAAAATCGCACTGCAGTCAATAAAATCTCTTCCGATAGCAGTCAGAGCACCAGATCGACAGACACACTATGACCTGGTTGAATGTGGGAGCCATTTTCTTCCATTTCTATGGTCTAATTCTCACCAAGGAAGCAGGAAGAAGCCTACCGCTTTCTAATCCCAAGTGATCAATTGTTGGTTAAGGCAAATGCTTCAAAGAGCCTGTCTGGACAACGTCCTATCCTTGATAATGTTACTAGAGAAAACTGCTCTTGCCCAACTCACTAAGTCTCAAAAGACCAAAAATAGAGAAAGAAATGGAGAGTTGCACTGGCTGGTTTAGTACCAGTTTGTCCGAGAATGTACGAGGCCTGGAATTAAGGTGAATTCAGAAACTTCAGCTAGCCAGTAACCTTGTAGCAAGATGGCTGGCGAATTTTTATAAATAGATGCTCAACATACCCTGCGCGACCGTCCTGGGAACAGGGAAAATCACCCTACAGCCCTCCCGAGCTGTTTTCGCTGGGCAGAAGGGGTTCTAGAAGGCTGTTGGTAGCTGAAAACTGTGCTTGGAAGCCAGTTTTCACTGGTAGAGCGCTTGGGCCACCATAGGCAAATCCTAAAAGGTGATGAGCTGACCACGGCCACTCCAGCCACTCCCCCCGAGGTCAAATACAACCCTGATGCGGCCCCTCAATGAAATCGAGAGTTCGACAACCCTGGACTTTAAAAGCATGCAACCAATTCTTTTAATGCTACTTCTGTCCTTGATCTATTCCCGTTCAGATGCGATAGGGTCTGTGCCTTTACCGTTTCTCCTGTAAATCATTATAATCTGTTGACTCAACTTGCTTTCTTTTACATCTGACAGCCCCAACTCCTCCGAAATGAAGACTGGTGAATAAGCGACAGAGAGAAATAGTGTTATGTTGTTACAGCGTTTATCCAGTCCTCCCCATATGGCAACCTGGACTTCATAGATTTCAGCTATCCTTGGCTGCTGGGAAAACTCAGGAAAGCAAGTTAACTTTGCATTTTCTGGCTTTTGCTAGATGCACAAGGGTTCCCCTTCCCAAGGCCTAAAAAATATTTTAAAGGGTCAAGGGGAAAAAAGTTGAGAAAGGCTGCATTAGAAACAGTGGTGGGTTTCTACCGGGTCACCCCAGGTGTCATCACGGATGTTCTGTATCTCCGGAGAAGCACCGCATGCGAGCATGCACACTCAACAGTTCCAAACCAGTAGCGAAGATAAGTGAAACCCACTACTGATTAGAACATGTACATGTATGAACATTAGAAAATGTACAGGGTAGTAAGCAAGACACTGGACATCGCTATTAAGCCGTTCAAGGAACATCTCCACATCCAAATAAATGAATACATTTAACACAGAATGGTAAGAAACCAGCGAGGGAATTTCTTGAAGCCTGACTTGCTAGAACTTGTGAACTGAGTTCAAGAATGCGTGGGACAAAATCAGTGACACACCCATGCAATACGAGCAGGCTACATGGACAAGAGGTACTGTCTTAAGTAGATCGCTATTGCTAAATATGAGCAATTGGGACCAATGGTTTTTGAACAAAATAGACTCACAAGAAACTCAGACTGGAATTCAGGGTGTGGAGAGTTTTGATGTTATCGAAGGTGATATGACTATATTGGAATAAATTGTTGAATTTGAATATTGTTGAATTTGAATAAATTGATTTGTTGTACCATACATGAGCATTGTGGTTTCCCTGTGTGTGGGTCTAGGGTTTGCAATTGTGCTTTCCCTGTGTACGGAGCTGCTGATCTTCTAAAATACTTGATTATTCTTTCTGTGGGAGATCAGATTGCCCTCAAAGGGGCCAGCACTTTAAACGGAATGATGTCTAGACCCTTTATCTTCCTATATGTTGCATTTACACCCAAGCAAGATTGGCGAAACTGTTCCTCAATAGATCAGCGGAATGCTGGAAATGCAAGCACAAGCAAGGTAGTTTTTCATATGTGGTGAACATGTCCAAAAGCCAGAAATATTGGACTAAAGTAAGAAAATGGCTAGAAGAAATTACAAAACAACAAATTGAGTTAAAACCAGAATTATTTTTATTAGATATAGCAAAAGGAAATTATTGTAAGAAAGCTCAATATTATACCGCACATAACTACGGCCAGAATCGCCTATGCGCAAAACTGGAAAAATGATAGCACCCCCTTCGTTTGAATGGTGATAAAAAAAGGTGTTAGAATGTGCAGAGATGGACAGGCTAATAATAGAAATAAAAGTAAGAGGAGAAACAGATTTGATTTGGAACACATGGTATAGTTGGTTAGAGAATAGAAGAATAAGAATATAAAGTCCTCAGGGAGAAGGGCGGTATATAAATTGAAAAATAAAATAAAATAAAAAAATAAAATAAATAAAAATAATTTGAGAGATATGTATTTTTAAGTTAAAAGGTTTACATATAAACGTATATGTATTTAAATGGTAAGTAAGAACAATGAAAATAACTGATATGTACTTATGAGCAATACCAATACTGGAGCGCTGTAAAGATTGAAAATGTGGTATAAAATGAAGAAAACTGTTCAATAAAATAATAATAAGACTTCTTCCTAACGGCAACCCACGACTCTGAAGCCGCATGTGGCTCTTTCATCCTTTTTCGACCCCTGGTAGGCCAACCATGGATAAATCCAAGAAAATAAAAACTTTCAGAAAAAACAACGTTTAACAGTGTGTGGGCAGATTCATTTGCTTTCAACTGCTGACTGGTTTACCAGTATGCTTAATACGTGGTGACAAATTGGCAAACAAGACAAAGTCAAACGTTGTAAAGACATTTCCAGAATAAACACTCAGCCTTTGGTAAAAAAAATACCTGGATGGAGAGAAAAAAAGCCATTTCGGAACTGTGGCTAATGGGTCCAAATGGCTTTGTGTGTTTAAAGGTTGCCAACCCTGCCCTAACCAGTTCAGCAACTGATGGCTACACAAGATGAGCAGGGAGGCAACTGGGGGTGGCAATGAGGGTGTAGTAGAGAAGGAAGGTGGGTTGCGTTATTTTGGGGAACACTAAGAGGAGTCTGAGGCATCCTAAGGCAAAAGTAATGAATTACCACTCTCCAGAAATAGGACTTCACAAGGAATTAATAGGAGAAAGAGTAGGAGCTGTAGAACTAGGGAATTGTAGAGTAGCGAGCACCAGCTTTGAGTGTTTTTGTGTGCTGCCGCTGCCTAGAGACTTGTGTTAGCTGATTTTGGAGCTTACTGATCTGGGTATAGATAAAAGAACCAATGGGGGACTTCCGGTGGCACCGTAGACGTTGAAGACACTCCTTTGTGAGCGCCAGCCCCGCGATCGCGTAAAGCCACTAGAACAGCGCAAATCAGCTGTCTAGTGGCTTGGAAACTTTCTCCCCGGGAAAAGGGGAGGAAGAGAGCAGACAGGTGTGGGTAGAGCTCCCCAAGAGCCCCAGGAACAATTCTGGGGCTCGAAGGGCGAGAGCTCCCTGGAAGCCTGACAGAGCTCCGGATCCGGGACGTTTCTGCTTTAAGCAGAACAAGACGCCACGACCATCCCCGCAAACAACGCTTTGAATAAAACATTGGATTTGGAAGCAGGCTGAGCAAAGCCAGGAGAGATCAGATTTGCAAGTACTAAACTTTAACTCTAAATGTGCATTACTTCCTTCTGAGTTATTAACGGAAGAAAGTGAAAGCAAGATGGCGATTGAGTTTTAATGGGGCGTGGAAAGTGAAAGCTAAAAGGAAAGTTTCGTTTAGCGCTGGCAGCCCCTGTCTAAAACTAGAGATCTTTGCTTTGAAAGAAAGAAGATTTAAAGGCTAAAAAGACTATAGTAGTGATTTTAAAAAATGATTGATATTATTTAAGGACTGGAAATTTTTGGACCTGGTGGATTTGTTGTTCTGGTTGCTGAATAAATTCAAATTGAAAACTAAAAATGGCTTCAAAACAAATAAAGACTGTTGTCCCTAAAAGTGCTGGGAGTTCGCCAGCTCAAGTGTCCAAATTGCAGTCTCCCTCTGCTCCAACAGAACCATGAATATTAACACTCGAAGTGGGACTGGGGGTCCCCAGGAGCTTGGGAGCCTATAGCTAGGTACTTGCCCTCTGCTGCCCAGGGCTCCGGACATCTCACGCCAACTTCCATGTGGCCCGAAACGGACAACTGAGGTGTTTCTCATAGACAAGGATTTAGCATTTGCCGCTAGCAAGGGAAGTCTCAGCTGCTCCCTGCTCCAGACACAGCAAACCTCACCAAGCGTTCATGCTCTGCGTGTTTGATCGTACATATGACAGTGGTGAAATTCAGCCGATCTATCTGGATCACACGATCCAATAGCACTGGGAGACTCCGCCTACCTGCCCATCATGATGTCCCATTTTTGACCCTCTGCGCATGTGTGGAGGTGGTGCGCACAAGCGTAGCGCATGCACGCTCACATTTGCGAGCCAGTAGGGAAAGGTAAGTGAATTTCACCCTTGGTGTGTGAGCAACTTTTTTTCTCTGTGATGAGTGAACAAAAGCGCACACATCAGTCTTAACTTCTCACTTATGCACACCTCCACTCTATCCATGAATCGAATGTCAAACAAGAATGAACTAGTAGGCAAGAAAAGATGCCAAACATCCAGCTCGGACAAAAGGGCACAAGAACTGTTATGTTTTATTTGTTTTACCAGATTGATTTGAAGTCATTTGTTCAAATTTAAAATGTTAATCCTGTTAGGCCCACTTCTTAGGCATAATGCACTCCTCAACTAATATGATAGTCTTAAGTGCAAGTGGCCTTTTGAAGGCAACCATAATGCTGATGCGATCCTCAATGAAATTGAGTTCGATACCCCCTAGACATAGGTAGCCCCACTCACAAGGAGTAGCAGAGGGAAATCAACCTTGAGACTCTACGTGGCTTACAAAATGGAAATTATTCCACAATATAAAAACCCTTAACTTTAGCCCATGGCATCAGCAAGCTGCTTGCCATCAGCCACTTGATCAGTTCCTTGTCTATTTGACAGTTGAGATGGACAGCTATCTAAATTATTCAAATTAATCACAAACCTAGCTATTTGGCTACTTCTCCATAGATAGCATCCAGGAATGGGTTAACTCAGTCTGTCAGCTAATTAGACCGAGTCTGCAAGTTGTGATGACACGCCTCCTTCTGCTTGCATATCCAGCTTTTAGACTCAGTCTTAGCTTGGACAAAACATGTTTTCTAGCTACTCCATTCCTGAATGCTTTTCACCAGATTCTAACAGAGAAATACAACATCATTTGCAGCGGCTCCCAGTTTTGACTGGTTGAGCCAGGCTGCATGGGTGGCAATCAGACTGCCGGATGACAGATCTGATAGGGCAGCACTTACGAGCCTCACTCTGCAACGCTGACCCTGGGGCTCGGTAACAACAGCCCTTTTGGCCTGATCACCTGGGAGTTGCCTGAGTGCAGCACAGACAGGATGTTGCATGAGCATAGCTCTGCAGCGCTAGCCCTGGGGCATGAGAAAGAACAGCCTGCCGCGCCATTTTGAAGCCTGTTCAATCTGCCGAAACCGAAGGTGCGCGTGACAGCAGGGAGTTTTCAGGCTGTGGAACCAGTCTGTTCCCTCCCATTTACCCTCAGAGCAGTTGGAGCTGCCTGATCCTTGTTCCCGGAAATGGCAGACCGTTTCGGCCTCCGATAAGTCAATCTATTTGCCACCCAAGACAACTGCCAGCTCCCCAGGTTTTACGCCCGGTTTGCGACATCGGGGGCAGAGGGGGTAGATGCACTACGCAATCCGTGGCCTCCAGGATGGCTATACGCCTTTCCTCCTTCTGCTTATTCTGAAGGTCATCAGGAAGCTGCTGGAGGAGGAGGAACTTCTGCTTCTGGCCCCCCACTGGCCCAGAAGGCCTTGGTTTGCAAACCTGGTAAACCTGTCAGTAGCTCAACCCTGGAGGATCCCTCAGAACAGGGTCTCCCTTCAGCCAGGGGGCATTGGTCCATCCGGACCCACAGTGGTGCCAAATGACCGCCTGGCATTTGAGCAGAGCCTTCTGAGTTGGGACAATTTTTCCTCCAGGGTCATCAAGACAGTTCAGGCTTCGCCCAGACCCTCGACTAACCAAATATGTAACGGCACATGGAAGGCTTTTTGTGGGTGGTTTGCCAACAGGGGATTGGTCCCTACGGACATTTCCATAGCCCAGATCCTGGAGTTTCTCCAGGAAGGACTGGACAACGGGTTATCCCCGAATACAATCAGGAGGCAAGTGGCGGCCCTGTCCTCAGTTTTGGCATGTGGAGCCATGAATTCCCTCTCCCAGCACCCCATGGTCAATCGGTTCCTCAGTGGAGCGACCAACCTGAGCCACTGATCGTGCACAGGTACCTGACATGGGACCTGGCCAAGGTCTGAAAGTCCCTTACAAGGACCGCATTCGAGCCTTTGATGCCAGCATGCGCTACCTTACATGCAAGATGGCATTTCTGTGGAACCAACACTTGGTTCCACAGAGCTCAGGAACTTGTGCTGCCGAACTTCTGTCCTGAGCCAGGCTACTACCTGGAATGTAGATGGCACACCTTGAAGGTGAGGAGGGCCCTCCACATTTTACATCAAAAGGACTTAGGACTTCCGGTAGGCACCACAGGCTTCGTGGACGGTCTTTTTAGACCGCCAGCCCTGTGTCTTCGTAAAAGCCGCTTTGACAGCGCAAACCAGCTGTGTGGCGGCTGAAAAACCTCCCCTTTGGGAAAAGGAGAGGAGAGCCGGTGGGCGAGAGTAGAACTCCCCGAAAGCCCTCTGGAATATTTCCAGAGGCTTGGAGGGTGAGAGCTCCCCAGCCAGCCCGCTAAGAAGCTCCGAAGCCAGGACGACTCTGCGAAAGCAGAGCGAGAAGCCGCGATCTGATCCTGCTCTCAAAAGTGAGTTTGACCGATTACAAGCACAGGCAGAGCGGAAACAGGAGAACAAGCTTTAAAAGTACAGAGCTTAACTCCGAAGTTATTTTGTTTCAAAATGAATTTCATTGAGCTGGAGGCTGAAGATGGCGTCTTTGTTATGGTTTTGAAAGTGAAAGCCAGAAACAAAAGTGCTTATTGAGAACTTTGCGCTGGGAGAGTGGATTAGCTGCTTATTAACTGCTGGGAAGTGAGAGCTTGTGGAGAAAAAAAAACTATCCTGCCTGATAAATGAGCTGAAAAAGGACTTCCTCCCTACGGAATGTGGAATCTCGGTCTCTTTCCAGTCTGCCACGCTGGGCAACAGGGTCACCACCTCAAACTTGGGATGATGTATCAGGTCATGTATAGCCAAGGCCTATGAGATCCAGGCCTTTCTGGTTTCTAGGCGAGTAACTGCCCATTCTACCAGAAGCGCAGCCATCACTGCAGCATGGGCAATGCAGGCCTCTCTGGAAGAAGTTTGTTGAGCAGCTACCTGGTCCTCTCCATCTCCTTTTATCCACCAGTATAAACTGGACACTTGCGCTTCAACTGAGGCGGCCTTTGGCAGGCGGGTACTTCAGTGTCCACACAGAGCAGGGGACTTTGGACCGCACCGCGGCCCACCCATAGGACAGCCAACTTTGGTATGTCCCATTCCTGGATGCTATCTCCACCACTATGGAGAAGGGGCGTTGTCTTACCCGATATGTTCCTTCTCGTTGAGGTGCTGATAGCATCCAGTCCCACTCGGATTGGCATCTGGTCCTGGGTCAAGGGGATATGACTACAGCATGGCACAACACGTCAGGCTGCATCGACGCCTTCGCCAAAAATTAGCAAGTCCCCAATTCCACTCTACCCTTTTATCTGGAACTGTAGAAGTTTAAGTAAAATAGAGAATAGTTGCCAACAAATTGAAAAGTGCTTGAAATGTTTGCAACATATTGCAAAGCAAACTGGTCAAGACTTAAATGTATTGCTTAATGATCAAGTTCGACGGACAAGATAAAACTCCAGAATATATTATTTTCCATTTGTTCTTTCTCTTTTGCATAAAATGTTTTGAGCATAAACAGAAAAGACCTTGTTAAATTGGTTGTCCATCAGAATAATGTTATTGTGTTCGCCTGCAACTATTAAACCTGGAACCACTTAAATTTAGATTGTTCCCATCCTGCCAACTTTTTGAAACCCCCTTTTTAAGACCTTGTTGTACTAATTCACATTTTGAGTCTATCAGGTATTCCTAATTTATGATATTATTCTGCTTTTAGTCTTGCTACTTTGTTCTTAAACATGTACACTGTCTAAAGAAACTCATGGCAGCAAAAACAGAGCACTATGTTGCTACTAGTTCCTGGACAAGGTCTGTTTTTAACATGTTTTAATTTTGTATTTTAGATTTTCATCATGCACCTTATTTTGTGATGCTGACATAAACTGTCCAGAAATGCTTTAAAGTGAGCATTTCTATAAATCAAATATTGTTCAAATGGTAAATATTGAAGGACCCCCACACACAAATTAGTGTTAAGAGTTTAACGAGCAGAATCATAGCTGGGAACCTGTCCCAAGGTTTCTTGATTAAAAAAAAAAACTTCATTATCAGGAGTTTGAAAAACTCTTTAAAAGTATGTCTAAACACATGCATTTTTGTCAGGCAAAAGGTTGATTTATTGATTTCGTAGGAACACTTTCCCAAATTCCAAAGTTGTAGGCTAATTAGGGCTAGATTATCCTAGGATAGCACCCCAAAAAAAGCAAGCAAAATCATTTAAAGGGAATTAAAAATTAAGCCAGATGCATGAACCTATCAACGTATGGAGAAATAGGAGGAGGAAGGAGTATTAAGTATGTTTGCTTGCCAAAAACAGAAACCAACGTATCCATCTGTTATGGGGAAAATAGAAAGGAGTATCAAGTATATTCACTGCCTTATTTATAGAAAATAAAAAGTGGGATGTTGAAATAAATCTGAAGCAAGTTTCAAGCTCACCAAAGTATTATTAAAATAGGTACCACACTACCAGAGTCCTTCACATTAACGAAAAGTCTGCCTCAAAACGAATTTTATAAGCCTTGTCTTTTCTCTACCCACCAAGCTATCACAAATGAACTCAAATGGAAGACTTTATCAGAAATCTGCATGGATCAAAACAGAGCAAGTTTTATTTTGTCAGGAAAAAAGCCTGTAAGTAGATAAACTTGGAACTATGAAAATTAAGGGTTATTTCTTTCCATTATCTCAGCAAACTTAGGTAATTGTTTTTAGAAATGTTAAAGGTCACCCATATTGACTATTGCTGAGCAGAAAGGAATTGAAATTAGCTATCAAATGTTTGAAGTCTTTTGAATGTTGTACAAAAGGCTGGTATAGGATATACAGAGCACGCTCCTTTTGTCTTGGATGTGTAGTTTTTGTACTGCAGCAATAAAACGTTGGATTTCCTCTTGCCCTGCTTGGAATTTGGAGGGTCACACCAAATAACCAAACTTCCCTATAGTTTTTTTCTGGCGAAGGAGTATATGAATCAAACTAATATTGGCTGTTTGCTTTTATTATGAATTGCTTATGCTACTTTATAATTGTTAGATTAAATCAATATTTGCTGTTTGCTTTTGATATGATATACTGCTAGAAATCATTTATTAGGAATTAAGCTTTGTTAGTATACAATAATATAAGCAGAAGCCAATGTCAGTAATTATTGGTTAGGAACTAATTCTAACTTAGTAAATTTTAACCTTTAATACTGGTTGGCATTAGTGCAAAGTTGGTTATCTCACTGCTGTGTCTCGCTTCTATTCTTGGCTTCAAAGCTAGGCTTTAAAGAAGAAATCGTTACGCAGGAATATCAGGCCCCATAGATAAAGGAACCAGAGTAGTGAGTTTTCCTGCCTCATAAATTCTGAATCCTGAAAGCATTTTGCTGAATAAATAAAGGGGGAAGGGAGAGCTGCCCTTACACAAGGAATACTATAGGAATACTCCATGGATAAGGTGGACAGAGACAGGGGCCTGAACAAAACCTTTTGCCTCGAATTGGGTAAACTTTGTTTCTATCTGCGTAAAATGTATATAATACTCTGAGCCACTCTCTCAGGGATGTAGCTATTCCTTACATGCCTTTTGTTTGTATGTTTTGGATATAGTTTTGTCACCCAGCTTTTGCTATGGCCATAAATAAAAGCTGATTTTTTTTTGCAAGCCTCTTCACTCTCTTTGGCATTCTTAGTGGCTCGGGGAAACTTCTGGGACCTTACAGTATTAAAATAGGTACACTACCAGAGTCCTTCACATTAATGAAAAATCTGCCTCAAAAATGAATTTTAAAAGCCTTGTCTTTTCTCTACCCACCAAGCTATCAAGAATGAACTCAAATGGAAGATACGTGACAGGAAAAAAACCTTATCAGAAATCTCTATGGATCAAAACAGAGCAAGTTTTATTTTGTCAGGGAAAAAAAACTAAAAGTAGGTGAACTTGAACTATGGAAACTAAGGGTTATTCCTTTACATGTATCTCAGCAAACTGAGGTAACTGTTTTTAGAAATGTTAAAGGGGTTTCTGGTCACCCAGCAGAAAGGAATTATGAAATTAGCTATTAAATTTTTGAAGTCTTTTGAATGTTGTATAAAAGGCTGGTATAGCATATACAGAGCACGCTCCTTGTCTTGTAGTTTTTGTACTGCAGCAATAAAACATATTTCTCTTGCCCTGCCTGGAATTTGGAGGCTCTCACACCAAACCACCAAACTTCCCTATAGTTTTTCTGGTTAACAGTTTCAAAGAAAAAATGCAGCCATTTTAACTTCAAGGCAATCTTTTATGAAACAGTCAAATCTTCAAAATAGAGAAAGCCACCCAATTTTTTCTTTAAAAGCCCAACAAAGCAACCAGGGGAAAAAACCTTTTGTAAATCCCTGTGCTGGAGAAAATTAAGCACTAGGAGTTCCAGCTGCAGATTTTTTGCTAAAATCTCCGATTATCTCCTTGCAAAGCTTCTAAATAAGAGCTTAAGTATCCTCTGGCTTTTAAATTACTTCAAAAATTTAAAAGGTACACTGCTCATAAATATGGAGGTTCAAACAGGCCAGCTATTATGTATTCTGTAAAAACTTTGTTTTTAGGCCTATGCTGCATTTCCTCTTTCCCATAACTTAGAAACAAGGTTGCCTAAAAAAAACCCTCATTGTGTTCAAAATAAACCCAGATACCTAAAACTTAAACTAGTTTTGAACTACTGTAATTTGTTTCATGTATTGTTAACTGAATAAAAATGGTTGCTGTTGAGCATAGAAAAGGATAGACTTCGTTTAATTTTAAAAGAAACCCAGAATTTTTTTTTAAAAAAACCTTCATCTTGGTTTAAAATTCCAGCAGTTAGCATCTCTACTTAATGTTTAATTTAACTAAACCAGCATTTAACTCTCAATAATTCAGAGCAAGTCTACACCTCAGAATGACCTGAAAATTGTAGTAACCAAGTCCCTTAAAAGGCAACAGGAAAATAAAAAGCTGTTTTTTGTAAAACACCCTTTTTTCCATCAGAAATGAAGAGGGCCATATCTATGCAACAGTAATATATACTTCAGAACAATACCAACTCCAAAATTAAAGAGGGGATTCAACAGAAAAGTTTAAAAATTCTTGGACATTTCCAACTGAATCTGACTGCAAACCCTGAAAATGTATTTGTTAATAGTTTGTAACTATCCAACCTTGTAGCTTAGTTTTTCATTAGAGCTTAAGTTTGAATTTCTCCCCTCCCCTATTTTTATTTGGAACATTCCAAGCCTGGACATTTGCAAATGTTGTAAATTGCCATAAAGAGCTGTAAATTCTAATGGGGACTTTTAAGCAAAGAAAGAGCAATGATGAATTTTCTGGAACTGAGTCCCTTAATACAATTTTCCATTCTGTCCCACACAAATTTGAAGGAGCAAACTTGCAATCAAATTTAAAAGGGCATTCAGGGGAACATTCATTTTATATTTTTATTTATTTAGTCAAGCATGTATGAGAAAACAAGTATGAACATATTAAGTATAAAGAGGTATAAGTATATACATATTGAGTACGAATAAATTTCTCCACTTGATGAAATTATGTTATCAAGTATACTGCACTTTTATGAGATGCAAATAGCGGTCCCTTTAAATCAATCTTGTGCTGAAATAAACTTCCTTCAAATAACTGGGTTACGAAGTATTTTATAAGCAACCTGCCTGCCCTAGATATTGCTATTCCAGTCTGTTTGGCCAAAGAGCCAAGTGTTTTTTTTTAAGTCAAAATGGTACCCCTAAATGCAAAGAATATTGGATGTCCTTTGTGTACATTAAAAAATCAAAAGTGTCTTTGTAAATTGAAATGGGTGGCAATATAAATCACATTTTGTTCAAATGCCCAATACTGAACAACTGTTACATATTGAGATCTGTAGAAATGTTCCAAAACTTATTGTTAGGGTAAAAAAATGATGTATACAAATACTTTTATCAAAAATTTAAGGAAATTTTGTCAGGCAAGAGGACAAGTGTATTTATTCAATATGAAAAGACTGTCATTTCCAGAGAGTAGGTTGTTGGAAAATTAAGGCCGGATGGTTGCAAAGATAGCAGAAACACAGGCCAAATAAGTAATTAAAAATTAGGAGCCAAATGTCTGTCGTTGTGTGGAAAACATGAGGAAGGAGTATTAAGTATGTTTACTGCCTTATCTATATAAAGGTGGTATAAAAATCTAATTTTATTTAGCTTCAAGATATAAGGTTTATTCCATTTTATTAACATACTGTGTCACACTTATTAATGAAAAGCCTGCCATCACTACAAAATTGTTTGAAAAAGCCTCGCCTTTTCTACCTCAGAATCAAGAACTTAAAATGGAAGAAATGAGAGGGGGGGATTAGGGAACTAAGTATATTTTGGCAAAATAAACCTGAGGCAATATTAACTGGGCTAGGAATCCCTTTCTTTGTGTATATATGTGTATTTCTCCTCAGCCAGGTATTTTCCTACGTAAACCAAGATTTTCAAAATGCAGCCATAGCTCAGTGAAATCCCATCCACTAGTTCTATAGGCTTTATCAGACAGCAAATAAGCAGTTTGCTGCCTTTTGGGAGATTAATATAGATCTATTTCAGACTAATTAGTCCTCCTCAGTTAGCCACACCCTCATCACGTTTCCTCCCCGTAGGAGTATGTTTTCTTCTCTTATCGTAGGCCCTTTATGTGTATTTCTCCGTATGTATTTCATGAAATTTTATTAGAGATGTTGAAAGGGCCTTAGGAACAGCAAGGCAGCCATTTAACTTGAAGCTATGAAATGTGGTTTATTCTTTCTTTTGAAGACCAACCCAAATCCTTTTAGCAAATTTTAACAAAGCAACCCCCAATTTTTCATCTTTGAGAAGTTTTGCAAAAGCTTGTGTTTCAGAGTAGTATTAGGAGCCCCAGTTAACTTTTTTTTTTCTTTAACAGCTCCTTTATCTCATTACAAAGTTTCTAAATTTAAGCTAAATTGAACTACCCACCTTTCCCTTCCTATAAATTAAATAGGTGGACGGCTTCTGAACAGAGAACTCTTAAAAACTTCTAGAACTTTAATTGCTTTCAAATTCTGCTTTTTAATTATTTTGCAACTTTTTCCCCCCAGGGTGGCATTTTCAGCATTAACTAAAAAAAAGTGTTGCTTTAAAAAACGCTAAACTTTTCTGGTCAAAACCCAAATTCTACAGAAAACCCAGGTATGAAAAAACGCAGTAAAAATCAGCTTTTAACTAAGTTTGCTTTAGCCAGCTTAACATAGAAGATAATGTGGCATATAGGAAAGAGTAGACTTAGTTCAATTTTAAAATAGAAGACCTATAAACCCAGCCAGAGATTTAGAAATCTGGGTTTGAAAAAAATCCCAGCAACGGCAACTCTTGTTTTTAAAAAAAGGCTTTTCTTCCATTTTTAACTAAGGAAAATCCCCACTAATTGAAACTGAACGTGGGAAAATCCTGTAGAAAAATGTTTTCTTGATATATAGGCTTATCAGGTTCCCTCGATAAAGCCCCACATCAAAACGAACCGAAAATAACTAAAAAAGAATTGCAAAACAGGCCCCTAACGCAACAGGAAAATAAAACGCGATTTGTTCGAGCTAAATAGCATTATCCGCCTTTCCCCCCCAAAATGAGCCGAGCCAGCTCGGCAAGCAAGGAAAATATACCTTAGGACTATACCAACGTCAAAATGAAAGGGGGGATTTGAGATTGAAAGCTTTCTTAACTCTCTTGAAAAGACATGTCCAGCTAAATCTCCTGACCGCTGTAATGCAAACTTATTGATAATAGATTGTGAGTCGTTCCAACCTTGTAGCCTATTTTATTCATGAGCTGAAGGTTGACTTGCCAGCTGTTCTCCCCCCCGCGACCTCAATTTCAATTTGGAACATTCCAGGCCGGGCCATTCCCCCACCCTCCCCTCTCCAATTGCTTTAACTGCAGTTAAAAATTGCAGTTAAAGAAGTAGTTGCAAATTCTAACGGGGGAGTTTTAACGGTTGGGTGGATTCCATGCAAAAAAAAAAGAGGAAAGATAGTCCGAATTTTGCCCTGGTTTTCTGGAAAAGCTTTTCAAATCAAAGCGATTGTCCGCTGGGTTTTGCTGAGAGTGCAGTTTGCAGTCTGCAAAGTTTCTTTATGGAAGATAAACTGCAATTTGCAATGCAAAATCTGAAAGGATGGCCAGGGAGTTATTCTCTGCTGATGAAATTATCTTGCCTTCAACCCCCAGGACTATATATTTTTCACTGGATGCAAATTGCATTTTATGCAAATTGTATACACTGTGTGCACAGTTGCACTTGAGTTGCAGTTCCTTTAAATCAATCCTGTGACATAACAATAAACTCACTATCTGCAAATAATAATTGTGCTATAAAGTATGCCCACCCCATGCCTCGATAATACTGCCTGTTCATTTGGCCAAAGGTTGATACATCAACAAAGTTCCTTGTATATTGTCAACGTAGGTCAGAAAAGTAAAAACTGGCAGCTATGACATTGCAATTGAAATGTTGACTGTTTTTAATGTACATTATTAAAAGGCACGTTTGACATCTCTTGAGTTAAAGGCGGGGGAATCTAACCACTTTGTTCCAGAAGATTTTTCTTTTAAATTCAGGTTAAATTTGAAAAAAACAAAATTAAAATCAGGTTTTGACATAAAATGTCTTCTTTCCACTTTATTCAATTTTGGTGCCCCCCACTCCAGATGGCTCATAACAGTGAAAAAGATAAAAATGCATCAATTCAAAAGAAAATCATCTTAATTACAGCCTTAATTTTTGTAAAATTATCAGCTGTTGGTATTTGACACGGAAAAATTGTCTGAAGTATACGAACCTACTTCTCATTTATGCTGGAAATGTGAATAAGAGGACTTTTTAATCACTTTTGGTGGATGTAAAAAAAGCTTTAAAAATTGGATTCAAATACATATATAAATTCAGAGGATTTTAAAAATTAATATACAACTGTAGCCAGAGATGTTTTTTGGGACTGACTGACAAAAAGTTGGTGGGGGGGAGGAAATCATGGAACTTTGTTTTTATATATGATAATACCAGTGAAAATTCTATATGCAGAAAGGTGGAATGGTTTGACAGATAAGAAAAATCAATGGCGAAGATGATGGAGCCTGCTGACAAGGCATAACTACAACCTTGTGAGGTGGATTGGGCTGAGAGAGAGAGCGAATGGCCCATGTTCACTCAGCTTGCTTTCATGCCTAAGTCAGGACTAGAACTCCCAGTCTCCTGGTGATAGCCCAAAGTCACCCAGCTGGCTTTTGTGCCTAAAGTGGGACTACAACTCACTGTCTCCTGGTGATTGGTTCAAAGTCACCCAGTTGACTTTCATACCTAAGGTGGGACTAGAATTCACAGTCTCCCAGTTTCTAGCCTGGGCCTTCACCACTAAACTAAACTATGGAAAATATGTACTAGATGGCTCGTCCTGCAGTCACGTTCTTTGTGAATGATCGTATTTGGGTTCATTGTAACACCATATTGTTGGCCTGCAAAACTAGGTTCCTTGGATCACAGCCTCACTTCTTGATTTATATACCAGATGTTTATCCCACCTTTACTAATTTATAAGTAACTCGAGGCAATGCACATATAAAAAGAATAGATATGGCCAGGCTTGGAGGGAGAGAACTGTAAACATCAGATAAAGAGAAATGAATTGAAAAGATAAAAGGCAAGGTTATCTCTATTTGCATATTTCGGTCCTCGCTGTGGGCATGCCAGTTTTCCTTGGCACAGAGTTTAGAAATCTTTATCATTGGCACAACACATAGAAGAATGACCGGATGATTGATATACAACTTCAGCTCTCATGATTTTAGAAGGAGTTGGTACATAACTCCTTCACATAACAAATATGATAAAATAAATAAAATAAATAACCACTCGCCGCACGACATGGCGTTCCCATGTAACACCTCTCCTGCACGAGCTGCACTGGCTCCCAGTGGTCTTCCAGGTGCGCTTCAAGGTTTTGGTTATCACCTTTAGAGCGCTCCATGGCTTAGGACCTGGTTATCTACGGGACCGCCTGCTACCACTAATAGCCTCCCGCCGGCTGGTACGCTCTCATAGAGAGGGGCTCCTCCGGATGCCGTCGGCCAAACAATGTCGACTGGCGGCCCCCAGGGGGAGAGCCTTCTCTGTGGAGGCACCTACTATCTGGAATGAGCTCCCCCCGGAGATACGGAGGATCCCGGATCTGCGCAGCTTCCGTCGCGCTCTCAAGACTTTTTTATTCCATCAAGCCGGCCTGGCCTAAATCTTTCCCCTTTAAAATGTAAATTTTAATTTGTTTTTAAAATTATTGGGTGTTTTAAATTTGTCTCAGCCATATTGTTTAATTCGGTTTTATTCTGTTTTTAAATTTTGTATTTATGTGTTTTATTCTGTGGCTGTTCATCGCCCTGAGTCCTTCAGGAGTAGGGCGGTATATAAATCCAATAAATGAAATGAAAATGAAATGAATAGGTGCCAAATTGTGGCTCAAGTTTTTCAACCGGATAGGTAAACAATTTCCTCTGACACCCTTGTTTGAAAATGCAACTTCCTAGATGAGTAAGATGTGTGTGTGTGTGTCTCTCTCTCTCTTCAATTTTTGCTCCTCGCAGTGTGAAGAAGGCGTTAAAGAGTTGAGAAGATACAATCAAACTGTCTTTCTGCCAACTGGATCTCCAGAAGAGAGATGTTCAGACTCTCACAGCACCAGATAAAACTCCCTTCCCAGTTGCTCGGAGGCTCAATTCAAGAAGACATGGTTTCTTTGAAGCCTACACTTTGAGTGGCTTGTGGTATATCCAGAATTTGGCTTCCTTCTCACGTGTAGCATGTTTCCAATATACCGGACAGGCTGGAAAAGGTAAGTTAACTTGTGTCGTGGCGAATATATCTGTAGCTCGGGTGTAGAGTGAGGGTAAAGATTCGTTTTACGGTTTAACTTGTGTTGTGTTGCAATTGTCATCTGAATGTACATACATACATACATACATACATACATACATACACCCGTAAAGGTTTCCCTCACACATATGTGCTAATCGCTCCTGACTCTAGGGGGTGGTGCTCATCTCCGTTTCAAAGTTGAAGAGCCAGCGCTGTCCAAAGACGTCTCCGTGGTCATGTGGCCGACTAAATGCCAAAGGCACACGGAATGCTGTTACCTTCCCACCAAAGTTGGTCCCTATTTTTCTACTTGCATTTTTTTTACATGCTTTTGAACTGCTAGGTTGGCAGAAGCTGGGACAAGTAACGGGAGCTCACCCCATTACATGGCACTAGAGATTCGAACCGCTGAACTGCCGACCTTTCGATTGACAAGCACAGCGTCTTAGCCACTGAGCTACTGCGTCCCTTAGACATACATACATACATGCATGCATATAAATGTTTACAACCATTTGTTTGGTGACTTTGAAGTTACAACAGTCCTGAAAAAAGTGGCTTATGAACATGGTTCACTCTTACGACTTGCAACATCCGTCTCATGGTCACGTGATCAAAATTCAGATGCTTGTCGGGGTCGTGTGATCCCCCTTTTGTGACCTTCTGACAAGCAAAGTCAATCGGGAAGCCAGATTCACTTGACAACCGAGTTAGGAACATAACAGCTGCAGTGATTCACTTAACAACTGTGGCAAGAAAGGTCGTAAGATGGGGCTAAAATTCACGGAACAAAGGTCTCACTTAACAACAGAAATGTTGGGCTTATTGGGGTTCATAAGTCGAGGGCTACCTGGATTCTAGCAGTTTGGTTTTCCATGGATGGATGGATTTGTTTGTTTGTTGAGAATACCTGTATGCAGTTTTTCGCACGAAAACTACAGAACTGGCTTTTGCTTCTACTGTGCTTATTTGGTTCTATCAGTAAAGTTATCCTTTTGGTAAAATAATGTCCCAGGAGTTTATTTTTATTATATATGTCAACAGGACAGTAGATAGCAATTTTAATATGTTTGTGAACTTCAACTCCCAGAATTCCCCAGCCTGCGTGTTTTTCACCTTTGGCAGCTTGTCAGACCCCCGAAACCAAGAAAGACACTTAGCCAATATTTAAAGAAGGTTTCTGTATTGTTCCACACCTATAGACAGAACTTTGCCCAGCTAAAGTAACCTACTACCTACATCAAACATATACTTTGGGAACTATTAGGGAGAGGCCGTCCTCACCCTCTCTCACACACAAAATATCCAAATGGTTGTTTCCTTACTCCTCTGCAATGCATCTCCTCCCTTCTGGGAAGCCATCCCACTCCATTCCATCACACAATTTTAAGACATGTGGATTTCGACTCCCAGAATTCCCCAAACCAGCATATTTTTCAAACTTGGCAACTTTATAAGAGACATGTAGGCTTCAATTCCCAGAATCCCCTAGCCAGCATGTTTTCCCAGTTGGTAACTTTAAGATAAGTGGATTTCAATTCCGGGAATCCCCCAGCCAGCGTGGTTTTTGGTTTTTTTTTTTACATTTGGCGACTTTAAAATATGTGTGGACTTCAACTCCCAGAATCCTCCAGCCAGTTAATTTTTGAAACTTGGGAACTTTTAAGATGCATGTGGACTTCAACTCCCAGAATCCCCCAACCAGCATGTTTTTCATAGTTGGCAACTTTAAGGTACGTGGACTTCAACTCCCAGAATTCCCTAGCTAGCAAGTTTTTCAAACTTACAACTTTAAGATCTGTGTGGACTTCAACTCCCAGAATTCCCTAGCTAGCATGTTTTTCAAACTTACAACTTTAAGATCTGTATGGATTTCAACTCCCAGAATTCCCTAGCTGGCATGTTTTTCAGACTTGTAACTTTAAGATGCTTGTGGACTTCAACTCCCAGAATTCCCTAGCCGGCATGTTTTTCACACTTGCAACTTTAAGATGCTTGTGGACTTCAACTCCCAGAATTCCCTAGCCAGCATGTTTTTCAAACTTAGAACTTTAAGATACTTGTGGACTTCAACTCCCAGAATTCCCCAGGCAACCAGCTGGGAGTTGAAGTCCACTTATCTAAAAGTTACCATGTTTGTAAACCTCTAAGCTAGGTCGTGAATTCAGCTATAATTGCAGTAAACATTGTAGGAGAGAGCTATCTACTGAATGTAGATAGCTCTCTCTCCTATCCAAATTGGCAAAAATATATATATATATTTTCGATTGGCAAAATATATATATATATATCCAAAAGCGTTTGGTAGCACCTTTTCCAACTAAGCAATTTGATCAAATTTTATTAAAATTGGTTAGTCAGAAAAGGTGTTGCTAGGTTGCCTACCACTAAAATTAGCAGATAGATAACTACAAGCCTATGATTCCGCATTGCAGATCCAAAATGATTTATCATCGACTTGTGATCATCATATTGAATGAACATTTACTACTGGGAAATTTGACAAGCAAGTTAAAAAGGGAAGCAAAACCCGAGTTTAATCACGTTTCACTGCATCAAGCGGATAGTAAAAACTGCACATGACTTCAAGTCAGCAAATAGTAACCCCTTGAATTTGGGGCCGCTGCCCGTAGCCCATATTGCAACCTTGCCGGTTATCACGTAAAATAAGAAACTCCTTAGGTATTTGTTATGCAAGTTTAAACCCAAACCTAAGTAAAGTTGGCAATCCTGTGCTGATATATCCAACAGATCAATAGAGCAGTATTTCTCAATCTTGGCAACTTGAAGATAGCGGGAGGGGGGAATTCAACTCCCCGAATTCCCGAGATGGCATAACTGGTTGGGGTATTCTGGGAGTTGAAATCCCCCCCCCCACCCACACATCTTCACGTTGCCAAGATTGAGAAACAATGGCTAAATAAATTAAAACCAGTACTCCCAATTGCAGTTGAAGGGCAATGTAGGGCAAAGGGACAAGTGGTATATGGCATTCACCAACCATTAACAGGCCTATGAAGTTTTTTCAATAGTCTTCAAGGGCAGCCCCATGTGGCTAAATTTAAGCAGTCTAGACAAGTTGCAATGAACTACAGGTATTCCTAGACTTACGATCACAGTTGATCTCCAGTTTTCTGTTGGTAAGTGAGACCATTGTTAAGTGAGATTTGCTCCGTTTTACAACCTTTCTTGCCACCGTTGTTAAGTGAAGCACTGCAGTTGTTAGGTTCGCAACACGGTTGTTAAGCGAATCTGGCTTCCCCGTAGACTGCTTGTCAGAAGGTCACTAAAGGAGATCACATGACCCCTGGACACTGTGACCGTCATAAATACGAACCAGTTACCAAGCATCTAAATTTTCATCACGTGATCATGGGGAATGCTGCAACGGTCATAAATGTGAAAAACAGACATAAGCCACTTTTTTCAGTGCTGTTGTAACTTTGAACGATCACTAAAGAAATGGTTGTAAGTCAAGGACTACCTGTATCAACAAATTCCCACAATTGTTAAGTCCCAGGTGGCGGGGCTGCAAAACTCTCAAGTTAATGCTGGTATTCAACAAGCCATGATTCATCAGAAGCATGGTTTAGCCAGGTCAGTTACCGCGTGCTGAAACAACATGGCTACAGCACTTTCTATTGGTTGGCTTTCCTACGTGGAAGAATGGGACAATTAACAGGTGCATGGCTGTGCCTACTTCACTGGCAGTCCAGTGTCCAAATTCACAGCTATTAGTCCCACACAGCTGATTGGCCACGGACATGTGTCTATTTGCCCCACGCAAATAGACACATGTAGCCTATTGGCCACGGACAAGTGTCACACTCGGAATCGGCCAGGATGAGGGGACAGGAGACCAGTAGCAGGAGAAAAACACTGGCGGAGAGTTAGCCATGGTGGGTCGGATGCAGTGGGGGTCCAACCCCCTGCTCAAACAAGAGACTCTGTACCATTTCAGACAGGGAGCTGTCCAGTCTCGGAACTTTGAATAGTCACTAAGTGAACCGTTGTAAGTAGTGGACAACCTGTAATCTAAGAATTCAAATATATGTTAAGGAGAGAGACAGGAGTCTCCTGTCTGGGGCAGGAGTGTTTGCAGGGAAAGGTCAAAATATCAACACAGCCAGTGATCAAAGTCTGACCCCCTTCTTATGTGGATCGCCACAACCTCTATGGACCCTGCTACTTTCTCCTATAAATTCCTCAGGGGGGGGGGAACAGTATTTATTTCGTGCCACAAAGAGAGACCGCTGTCTTGCAACATGCTTTTATTTTAGAGTGTTTTAACAAACTGCATCCCTGTTTGGTTTGGTGGCAGTAGCGCCTCTGATAGAAAGTCCCTACGGAGAGTGGTGAGGACAGGCGAGAAGGTTATAGGAAGCTCGCTTCCTGTTATTCAGGGTACTGATTATAAGCGCTATGTGCTTAGAGCTCAAAGCATTGTTAGAGACCCCACGCACCCATTTCACCGTCTGTTTCTGTTGCTCCCCGCTGGGAGGAAGTTTCGAAGTATCTATAGCAAGATTACCAGATTCTGTAACAGCTGTGTTCCCTATGCCATCCATCTGGTAAACTCGCGAGATTCGGTTTTCTCGCCGTATAGATCTGAACTAGACTGTGTTGTTTCTCTGTGTCATATAATATATGTGGGTATATACATAATTTTGTATGTATTTTATCATATTTATGTAGTGTATATTGGAGGGGGTGACCCTTTGAGAACTGTATGCAATGAAATTTCATTTTAATGTATGCCGATTAGTGTACATTCAAAGTGACAATAAAGTTATTCTATTCCAGTGATGGCTAAACTTTTTTTTCTCTTTGTGTGCCAAAAGCATACGTGTGTAGGCACCCATAATGCAGTGTGCGCCCCCCGCACATACACGCACGACCTCCCCATGACTCCATGCATGTGCACGCAATCCCCCCCCATACTCCCCCTCCCCCCGTGCATGCGTGCACGACCCCCACGCTCCTTGATTTGGGCCTAGTAGGCCTCCCTGCAGCCTCCTGGCACACCGCACCCCTGCACTCCCCCTGCGCAAGCGTGAGTCTCCCGCATATGCCGCGCCCCCTGTGCATCCTGAAAATCAACTCGCCAGCAGGTGGCGCACACACGCATGCGCGGTGGAGCTGAGGTTGGCGACGACTCGCGTGCCCGCAGAGGGCTCTGCATGCAGCTATGGCATGCGTCCCATAGGTTCGCCATCACCTATTCTATTCTGTTCTGTTCTTTATCTTTATCTTTCTTTTATCTTTTATTAGATTTATATACCGCCCTTCTCCTTTCGGACTCAGGGCAGTGAACAGCCAAAATAAAAACATTTGTACACAAAAGTTAAAATAATTTTAAAAATAATTAAATGAAATTTGGCCCATAATTTAAAACATTTCAATTAAAAATCAGTATCAAACGTTAAAATCAACATGGAATCAGGCCAGCCCGGCTAACTGAAAAAAGTAAGTTTTTAGGGCCCGACGAAAAGTCCGGAGGTCTGGGATCACTCATATCTCTGGGGGGTAGATTGTTCCAGAGGGTAGGTGCCACCACAGAGAAGGCTCTCCCCCTGGGGGTCGCCAGCCGACATTGTCTGGCTGACGGCACCCTGAGGAGGCCCTCTCTGTGGGAGCGAACCGGCCGGTGGGAGGCAATTGGTGGCAGAAGGCGGTCCTGTAAGTACCCCGGCCCTAAGCCATGGAGCGCTTTAAAGGTGATCACCAACACCTTGAAGCACACCCGGAAGTCCACCGGAAGCCAATGCAGCTTGCGCAGGAGAGGTGTTACGTGGGAGCACCCCGTCGCTCCCATAATCCCCCGCGCGGCCGCATTTTGCACCAGTTGGAGCCTCCGGGTGCACCCCAGAGGGAGCCCCATGTAGAGAGTGTTACAATAGTCCAGACGAGAAGTGACGAGTGCTTGAGTGACGAGTGCTGTTCTGATCTGTTCTGTTTGTTTCCTGCTTTTATCATGTTGATAAATAACTCAAGGCAGCTAACATATCTAATACTTCTTCCTCCTCTTGTTTTCCCCATAACAATGTTCCTGTGAGCTGGACTGGATGGAGAGAAAGAGGAACCTTAACATTTAGATAACCTTTGATCCCATAGCTGAATTGCTAAGAATGAAACTACTGGCTGATTTAAAGAGGATTATCGGACTTGGCTAATACTGAGATGGAAGACCACAAGGAAATCCCAGCCAGGGTCTTGACTGAGAAGTTCTAATGAAAAACGAATCCCCCCAAAAAAGAAATAGAAACCAATTCCAAGCTCTCCCCATCGTGGTTATGTTCACTTAGTCACAAGGGGATGAGTTCAGCTGGAGGGAGATTTTAAATTTTAACAGTAATTGACCCTATCATTCAGGCTTTACGTGCAATAATCATCTATTTATTATTGCAACATATATTTACACTGCAATAAAACATTGAAATCAGAGTAATCTGAATAGTGATATTCAGAGGTGGTATTCAGCCTGTTCGGGCGAATCGGTGGCTCCAACAATCAGCTGCCCCCCATCTTGTCCCTTATTTTCTGCTTTCTAGCTCATCTCAATCACGCAGCACAGCTGATTCCCTCCCCCCTCGCTGTTCTACTTACCGTTGCTGACTTGGAAAGTAAGTAAGTTAAGTAGTCCTTGACTTACAACAGTTCGTTTAGTGACCATTCAAAGTTGCAACACCACTTATGACTGGGTCTATGATTATGTGGCTATGACTATGGCTTATGATACTTAAGACCATTGCAACATCCCCAGGTTCACATAATCAAAATTCAGATGCTTGACAACTGACTCATAGTTATGACAGTTGCAGTGTCATAACTATGAGTCAGTGTCCTGGGATCATGTCATCCCCTTTTGTGACCTTCTGGCAATCAAAGTCAACGGGGAAGCCATTTAACAATCGTGTGACAAACTGCAGTGACCCACTTAATAACAGTGGCAAAATGGTCGTAAAATGGGAGCAAAACTCACTTAACAACTGTCTCACTTAGCAATGGAAATCGTGGCCTCAATTATGGTCGTACGTTGAGGATTTCAACCTGTATTGAAATATTTTATATTTGATACGACTATTAGGATATTTCTATTTTAATACGAATATTAAAGCATTCATATTTCCTATGATAGTTAAATGTTATATTTAATATGAATCTTAAATTATTCATAATACATTCATATTAAGTAGGTAAAAGGTCAGGGGCCATTTGCCATGTAAAATTACCATCCTTTAATCAGGAAACATCCAGCGTTAATTATTCATTGTTTTGGAGAATTTCCAAGTTGCAAATAGATATGTTTATATATGTGTGTGTGTGTGTGTGTTACTGGTCCAAGGTTACGTGTTGAAACTTTTCCAGTATTTCGGAATCAGAAACGCACCATTAATTTTTTTTTTCTATTTTCCATTTCTGATTCTGTTCCCCTTTCTTGTTTAGTTTCCCTTTCCCCAGATTCTTCAAATACAGTACTTAAAAGTATTCTTTTTGCTCCCAATAGATAAGACAGATTTTTTTTTTCTACCTGGGCAATGCTCAAATGCTACCCAAAATGATAGGTGGATTTATGCAAACCCCCTCACGCATCAGGGGTGTCCGGGTTCTGTTAGAAAATCAAGATGGCAGACGTAAGACGCCCGGAGTCACTAAGAGTGATTGGGCAGCCGTATAAAGTTTCTTAAATACATAAATACATGGCAGCTATGATCACATGCTCATAAAGTTCTGCCCCTTTTTGAACGCACCTGGGACATTCAGGTGGGATGGGATAGGATCAGGGGTGAAATCCAGCAGGTTCTGCCAGGTTCTGGAGAACCGGTAGCGGAAATTTTGAGTAGTCCGGAGAACCGGTAGCGGAAATTTTGAGTAGTTCAGAGAGCCGGAAAATGCCACCTCTGACTGGCCCCAGAGTCGGGTGGGGATGGAGATTTTGCAATATCCTTCCCCCAGGAGTGGGGAGGGAATGGAGATTTTGTAGTATCCTTCCCCTGCCACGCCCACCAAGCAACTCCACGCCCACGAAGCCACGCCCATAGAACTGGTAGTAAAAACAATTGGATTTCACCACTAGAGGGAAGGGAAGGGAAGGGAAGGGAGGAGGAGGAGGAGGAGGAGAAGAAGAAGAAGAAGAAGAAGAAGAAGAAGAAGAAGAAGAAGAAGAAGAAGAGGAGGAGGAGGAGGAGGAGGAGGAGGAGGAGGAGGAGGAGGAGGAGGAGGAGGAGGAGGAGGAGGAGGAGGAGGAGGAGGAGGAGGAGGAGGAGGAGGAGGTGGTGGTTGGAAATTAACTTGGAGAAACCCTACACCACGAGGTCCCTGATTAAAAACTCACCATATCTCCAGAATGAGAAGTCTCATGTTCCAAGACCCTTCGATTCCTTCTAGAAATGGGCAGAATTATTTTTGTAAGAAAATTCTCTGATGTATCTTAGGACAGGGGTTGGCAACCTTAAACACTCAAAAGAGCCACAAAGGTCCTAACTGGAAGCCCCCGTTCAATTCTGGAGCTGACCGGAAGTCCGGTTCCCCCTTCATAGTCTCCTCCTAGCGCAGCATCCTTTTTCCTCTGCTGACTGGAAGTCGGTTTCCCCACCATAGAGTCTCCTCCTACCACGGCATCCATTTTCCTCTACCTGTCCTAACCGAAAGCCCTATCAATTGTGGAGCCGACCAGCAACAGGGAGCCGCAGCAGAGGGATGAAAGAGCCACATGCGGCTCCAGAGTCGCGGGTTGCTGATCCCTGCATGCCAAATAGGACCTACCTAAATTCCTCCCTTCCTCCTCCTCCTCTTTCTTTTTCTCCATCACTACCTCCTTCTCCTCCTATTCCTCCCTTCCATACACATACATTCATATTTATAAATGAGGTGCGGCACACTGAACCATTGTGCAGTAACCACAATTAGGTATTTAATTCATTAGTATAACACAGGGGTGTCAAACTCAAGGCCCAGGGTGTCAGGTTTCGATGCTATCTCAAAATAAATGGACTTCCAATCTTTAAGGAAATTTTCTCTTTATTCGAGCACAGCAATCTGATCCTGACTCTTCGCGGTCAGTACTGACCTTTGCCCCCCAATCCCTCCCTTTCCGATCCCCAATTCTCTGCTTCTCATTGGCTATCTTCCAAGTCACTTTCCTGATTTCTTCTTCGTCAGGTCACAAGAATGTCTCCCCCCCTCCCCATCTCCGAGGAGACCGAATCTTCAAAGGGATTTAGCAGGCAAAAGTTCAGGCTTCTCCTCCCTTTTCTATGTCAATTCTGAGACACTGACACCGGGGCCGGATCTGGGCCACGGGGTGCTTAGATCTGGTCCGTGGGGCTGCCCTTGAAACAGCGAAGGACTGGCCCGCAGTGACTCTGCCAGCGAAAACGGAGGCCATTGCAGCTGAAAATGGAGTTTGCAAGAGCTGCGTGCGGCCCTCCCGCGGGATGGAAACGGAGCTTGGGAGCTTGTTTTCGCTAGCAAAGCGCTCAGGCCACCAAAGGCGCCCCCAACATGAGTGATGTCGAGCTGGCCACGCCCCCCCCCCGGCTCCCTGAGGTCAAACACAACCCTGATGCAGTCCTCAATGAAATCGAGTTTGACACCTCTGGTATAACAGATGAACAAATACATGATTTACAGTCTGGATCTGGGCAGCCTTGCCAATCCTTCTGGGTCACCCCAAGGCCACCTTAATCCAACCTTTAGGTTCCCACCAAGTCCATCCAGATACCTTTTGGGCTCCTCAGAAGCAAGAGATGGAGACCTCCCTTGGTTCAACCATTGTCCCCCTGAAGCTGAGATTTGGAGGCAGACTGCTCCCAACTGGAGATGGTGCTGAGCTTTCAAGATTCATAACCCCTGAGAGATCAGTCCTCCAAGCATTTATTCGACCCGCTCTTAAAGCTCCTGCCAATCAGGACCTTATTTGAAGGCTAAGCTGGAGGAATTTAAAAAAATTAAAAACTCTCACAATAAGCACAGAGTACAGGTGGACCGCAACTGAATCCCAAGTTCCCATTTGCTTAGTGAGACAGTTGTTAAGTGAGCTTTGCCCCGTTTTACGACCTTACTTCCCACAGCTGTTAAGTGAATCACTGCAGTTGTTACGTTACTAAAGCGGTCGTTAAGCGAATCTGGCTTCCCCGTTGACTTTGCTTGGTAAAGGTAAAGGTTCCCCTCGCACATATGTGCTAGTCGTTCTCGACTCTAGGGGGCGGTGCTCATCTCTGTTTCAAAGCCGAAGAGCCAGCGCTGTCCGAAGACGTCTCCGTGGTCATGTGGCCGGCATAACTCAACGCCAAAAGGCACACGGAACGCCGTTACCTTCCCACCAAAAATGGTCCCTATTTTTCTACTTGCATATTTTTTCGTGCTTTCGAACTGCTAGGTTGGCAGAAGCTGGGACAAGGAACGGGAGCTCACCCCGTTAACGCGGCACTAGAGATTCGAACCGTTGAACTGCCGACTTTTCGATCGACAAGCTCAGCGTCTTAGCCACTGAGCCGCCACGTCCGTTTTGCTTGTTAGCAGGTCGCAAAAAGCGATCGCATGACCCTGGGACACTGCAGCCGTCATAAATATGAGTCGGTTGGGCCAAGCCTCCCAATTTTGATCTCGTGACCTTGTGGAGGCTGCAGGGGTCATTTAAGCGTGCAAAACGGGGATAAGTCAATTTTTTTTCCCCAGTGCCGTTGTAACTTCAAACTGTCACTAAACGAACCGTTGTAAGCGGAGGGCTACCCTGTCCATTCCAAATGTCCGTGCAAAGACAACCTATTTATAAGTCGATAATAAATAAGGCTGCCTTGAAGTTCAGTTGTCAAGACACGGAGGAAGGACAGGCAGATTTTTTTTAAAAAAAATAAAATAAATATTTGCATATCCGATTCATCTGGCCAGCTTCTCACAGAAGTGGGAACAGAAGTTAAACAGGAAGACTTCTCCCACGGTTGTTTTAGAATTCAAAGGGCCTTGAAAAATCCCTACAGAAAAACCACATTCTAATTTGAGCAACGTTTCCAGTTTCACGTCGACTGGAAACCATCCTGAACCAACTTTTAAAGGAAGTTAATAAGTAACAGCGGAAAACCCACGTCCTCCCCTAGGACAACCTATTTAAGCCACTCCAGGATTGGAACACAGTCCCAATTTCTGCAATGCGCCAAGGACCCAAAGATTACTTCTAACAGGTAGGATCGCTTTCTCCTAGAGATTCCAAGAAGCCAGAAGAATTTAAACTGGAGATACCGTCAAGTCTGGTATTAATTATAGCGTCCACTGTAAAGTTTGATGGGTTTTAAAGTTTCATCTCTTGTAGTGTGGAGAATAAATATAGCCTTTTGATGCAGGCAGGTAAACAGAAACCTTTAAAGAAGAGCATCATGTATTCTTTCAAACATAATGGAGCTTAATTGAACATAATTGCATGTTTGGGACATTAAATGCCCTTCAATAATTAAATGGATTGCGTAATTGTTTTGCGAATTCCAATGCGCTGACCAGATTAATTTCTGCTTTCAGATTATATTAAGTCAGCAGGTCTCAAAATGTAGTCTGGGGAATCCTGGGGTGGGGGGTCCCTGAGACACTAGGTAGTCCTTGACTTACAACAGTTCATTTAGTGACCAATGGGGCTGAGAAATGGGACTTACGTGACCATTTTTTCATAGGGAGGACCTTTGCAGCATCCCCATGTTCATGTGGTCGAAAATTCAGAGGCTGGTGCAACTGGTTCCTATTTATGACCGTTGCTGTGTCTTGGGGGGGTCATGTGATTTCCCCCTTTGCAACCTGCAAAGTCAACGGATTCACTTAGCAACCAGGTTACTCACTTTTCAACCGCAGCGACTCCCTTAACAACTGCGGTAAAAGAAAAGTCGTGCAATGGGGCAAAACGCACTTAACAAATGTCTCACTCAACACCAGAAATGTTGGGCACAATTGTGGCCATAAGTCAAGGACTTCCCGTATCAGGAAGCTTATGAAGTGAAATAAACATTTTCAAATTTCCCTTTCGTGTCTAATATAGTTTAAATATTGATAGATGTCAACCAGGTCAACCAACTCTTTTGGGGGGGGAGGTCAGTGGTGGGATTCAAATTTTTTTACTACCAGTTCTGTGGGCATGGTTTGGTGGGCGTGGCAGGGGAAAGATACTGTAAAATCTCCATTCCCTCCCCATTCCAGGGGAAGGTTACTGTAAAATCCCCATTTCCTCTCAGCTGGGACTCGGGAGGCAGAGAATAAATGGGGGCGGGGCCAGCCAGAGGTGGTATTTACTGGCTCTCCGAACTACTCAAAATTTCCGCTACCGGTTCGCCAGAACTGTTCAGAACCTGCTGAAAAACCCACCTCTGGTGGGGGTGTCCTACATAATTTATAAGCGTCAGAGCAGAATGTTTGAGAGGTACAGTATTAGGCAAGTCATGTGCAATTTGTAGAAATGTGTTGGTCTGTTTTCTTGAGGACTAGCATCCTGAAGTCGGAAATACGGCCCTGTTACAGGTTATGGGAGTTTGTCATCCACTTGCAGTCTGGTGGACTTCCTGCATAATATCGCATCTTATACAAATAGCTCTATTCCAATTGATTGGAGGGGGCAACACCCCTCCACCCCCCACCCCAAATTCCCACTCTCTGCTTTCAATGGGCATTTTCAACTTAGCTGTGGGACTCTCTGTCCCTAAAAGGCATGACTTGTTTCTTGCCTTGGTCAGCTTCAGTGTTGTGGATTTAATAAGACAAACACAACTTTTAGATTAATCAGAGACAGATTTTATATATATATTGCGCAATAGGTTCAAGGCTCTGTACATGAAGCGTTGAACAAAGACAGGAATTAGGTACAATGGTTTTATACCCTTCTAGACAAAGGATTCTGTTAGGTCAGCAATTCATATGGTCCTATACATTTATCAATTTTAGTTGACATTACAGAGTTTCTTTGCAAAACAGTCATAATTCTTTTTGTAGATTACTGAAGCATATCTTTTATCTTTTGTTGAAACAACAAAGTGGACATCTCTGTCACTTTAACCTCAAGGTGTAAATCACGTAGACTGTTCTTATCTGTGACAACTGAGAGGCCTTGAAGTAAGCATCCTTGCAAAGAAATTGTCTGTGTTCTGAATATAATTGCAAGCAATTTCTCTCTTACAATATTAAGAACAAAGAGGGCCCTTCAGTGACTATCTAACTGGATCCGTGTTTTTATTTATTTTATTTTATTTTATTTGTTACCTGTCCCACCATATCAGTATGTTTAGGTTTGCCAATTCAGGCAGTGCCTTCCACATTCAGGGATGCAATTCCTTGGAGAAATACACTCCTAATTTTCTTATAACAATGTTGGATAATATTTTGCAGATTAGGTGAAACGTGGTTCGATAACCACTAACTGTAAGAGAGATCTTGAAGTCCTAGCAGACTTAAATATGAGCCAGCAGTGTGATGCAGCAGCTAAAAAAGCCGATTCAATCCTAGGCTGCATTAACAGAGGGATAGAATCAAGATCCTGTGAAGTACTAGTACCGCTTTATAAAGCTTTAGTAAAAACATTATTTGGAATGCTACAATCAGTTTTGGTCACCATGATATTAAAAAAAGATGTTGAGACTCTGGAAAGAGTGCAGAGAAGAGCAACAAGAATGATTAGGGGACTGGAGGCTAAAACATATGAAGAACGGTTGCAGGAACTGGGTATGTTTAGTCTAGTGAAAAGGACTAAGGGGGTTATGATATTGTGATAGGGTGCAATGGTGGGTTTCAAATTTTTTTACTACCGGTTCTGTGGGTGTGGCTTAGTGGGCGTGGCATAGCTTGGTGGGCGTGGCAGGGGAAGGATACTGTAAAATCTCCATTCCCTCCCCACTCTAGGGGAAGGTTACTGCAAAATCCCCATTTCCTCCTGATCAGCTGGGACTCGGGTGGCAGAGAATAGATTGGGGTGGGGCCAGCCAGAGGTGGTATTTACCGGTTCTCCTAACTACTCAAAATTTCCACAACCGGTTCTCCAGAATTGGTCAGAACCTGCTGAAACCCACCTCTGGATAGGGGGTTATACATGATAGCAGTGTTCCAATATCTGAGGGGCTACCACAAAGAAGAGGGGGGATCGATCTATTTTCCAAAGCACCTGAAAGGCAGGAGAAGAAGCAATGGATGGAAACTAATCAAGGGGAGAAGTAACTTAGAACTGAGGAGAAATTTACTGACAGTGACAACAATTAAATCAGTGTTTAGTTTAGTTTTAGTTTTATTTGATTTATATACCGCCCTACTCCCGAAGGACTCAGGGCGGTGAACAGCCACAAGATAAAACATATAAATACAAAATTTAAAAGCAGAATAAAACCGAATTAAACAATTGGGCCAAAAACAGATTAAAACACCCCAATAATTAAGAACAGATTAAAATTTGCATGTTTAAAAAGGGAAAAGATTAGGCCAGGCCAGCCTGATGGAATAAAAAGGTCTTGAGAGCGCGACGGAAGGTGCGTAGATCCAGGATCCTCAGCATCTCCGAGGGGAGCTCATTCCAGATAGTAGGTGCCCCCACAGAGAAGGCTCTCCCCCTGGGGGCCGCCAGTCAACATTGTTCTATATTCTGGGTTTTTTTAAAAAAAAAATCCACCACAGAGAATTTGACTTTGAATTTGGTATCTCTGAATATTTTTCTGTCACGCTCTAAGAATTTGCTTGTCCTCACAGTGCAGATAAGGAAATGGGGAAGGAAGTGGGCTGGCACAAAATTGTAATAGTGAAATTAGGAAACGTGTAACCGCAGGTGACGTGAGTTGACCAAAACCACAGAAACAAACACAATTCAGCTCAAAATTTCTGTTGCTAAGTGAGATAGCGGTTATAAGTGAGCATTGCTCCGTTTTATGACCTTTCTTGCCATGGTGGTTAAGTGAATCACTGCAATTGTTAAGTTAGTAACACGGTTGTTAAGTGAATCTGACTTCCCCATTGACTTTGTCGGAAGGTCGCAAAAGGGGATTGTATAACCTTCAGGATGCCGCAACGGTCATAAATAGGAGTCGACTGCTATTTGAAGTTTGATTGTGTGACCACCAACAGTCATAAGGGTGAGAAACGGTCATAAGTCACTTTTTTCAACGCTGTTGTAACTTTGAACGTTCACTAAACGACCTGTTGTAAATCGAGGACTACCTGTATTTCAGATGAAACCAATCAGGCGTTTTCTAATTTGAGGTCCTGTTGATTTATGGGCCATCTAGCAATGTTTGTTGCCATCACTTACACTTTGGAGATGCTAGCGAAGATTTTCTACATCCAGTATCCCTGAATGGAGCATTGGTGGTCCTGAAAAATGATCCATTTTTCTGGAAAAGCGTTTCCATGAATTTGGGACTATCCTAAATAGGGTAAAATCACTTTCTTTCATAATCGGAAAGACTCCAAAGAATCAGGATGGAGAAACAGTTCGCTCGCCTTGACAGAGATTAGATTAGATTAGATTAGATTAACAGAGCTGGAAGGGACCTTGTAGGTCATCTAGTCCAACCTCCCGCCCAAGCAGGAGACCCTACGCCATTTCTGACAGATGCCAGTCCAGTCTCTTCTTGAAAGCCTCCAGTGATGAAGCTCCCACAACTTCCGAAGGCAACTTCTGTTCCATGGGTTGATTGTTCTCACTGCCAGAAAATTTCTCCTTATTTCTAGATTGAATCTATCCTTGATCAGTTTCCATCCATTATTCTTTGTCTGGCCTTGGAAAATAGCTTGACCCCGTCCTCTCTGTGGCAGCCCTTCAAATATTGGAAGATGCTCTCCTGTCTCCCCTGGTCCTTCTCTTCACTAGACTAGCCAGGCCCAGTTCCTGCAACCGTTCATCGTATGTTTTAGCCTCCAGTCCCCTCATCATCCTGGTTGCTCTTCTCTGCACTCTTTCTAGAGTCTCAACATCTTTTTTATAGTGTGGTGACCAAAATTGGATGCAGTATTCTAGGTGTGGTCTTACTAAGGCTTTATAGAGTGGTAGTAGTAACTCCCTTGATCTTGATTGTATCCCTCTGTTAATGCAATTTAGGATTACATTGGCTTTTTAAGCTGCCGCTGCATACTGCTGGCTCATATTTAATTGGTTATCCACCAAGATCCTTCTCACAGTTGCTGCTATTAAGCCTGGTTTCACCCAGTCTATAGGTGTCCTTTTTCGTTTTTCTTGTCTAAGTGTAAGACTTAGATAGCTGACACCTGGCTAGGTGGCTCAGTGGCTAAGACACTGAGCTTGTCAATCAGAAAGTTCGGCGGTTCAAATCCCTAGTATAGGTCTCTTGAGTGAGAAGGGGGTTGGACTAAATGACCTCCAAGGTCCCTTCCAACTCTGCCACTTTACTTTTCTCTACATTGACTTTCATTTTGTTAGATAGGTGCCCAGTGTTCAAGTCTGTCAAGATCCATCTGGCTCTTGAGCCTATCTTCGAGGGTATTAGCTATTCCTGCCAGCTGAGACATACAATGCTTTGACATACATGGAACGGAGTGATTGACGTGAGTTGAATTAACAAGGCTCCCGCTTTAAAGTATTTACGTAATTTGCTTGCTTTAAGTTCCTCCTTTTGAGTGTGTCAGCTTTCAGTGACTAATCCACCTTTGTTTATGTCAATAGGATTGTGTTCTTGAAGCACAACATAGGTTCTGTTCTTTGATGGGTGGAAATGCCATTCTGGGGCCACTCAGTCGTGGTTGGCCATGTTGACTCTTATGTTGTAGCTGTTGGAATTCTATAAATAGAGGATCCCTGAATTTGAAGGTTGTCACATCTGGGCTAGCAGAGCCATTTCAGCAGTTTTGCTCAACCTTGGAAGCTTGAAGATGGGTGGACTTCAACTCCCAGAATCCCCCAGCCAGCGCTGCTGGCTGGGGGATTCTGGGAGTTGAAGTCCACCCATCTTCAAGCTACCAAGGTTGAGACACTGCACTACAGGGTACCAAGAGAGATGCAAAAAACAAGCCCTTTGCTGCCCCCTATAGGTCCCCCAGATTTTGCATCCCGATTTCTCCATACACTTCCCTGATTTCCTTTCAGCCCCTGCTGGCTTGATCATAAAACGTAGAATCATAGAGTTGGAAGAGACTTTGGAGGTCTTCTAGTCCAGCCCCGTGCTCGAGCAGGAGGCCCCTATGCCATTTCAGACAAATGGTTGTCCATTCTCCTCTTAAAAGCCTCCAGTGATGAAGCACCCACAACTTCTGGAGGCAGGTTGTTCCACTGGTTAATTGTCCTCACTGTTAGGAAGTTTCTTCTTATTTCTAGGTTGCTTCTCTCCTTGATTAGTTTCCATCCATTGCTTCTTGTCCTACCTTCAGGTGCTTAGGAGAATAGGTTGACCCCCCTTGTCTCTGTGGCAGCCCCTCAAATATTGGAAGACTCGCTATCATGTCTCCCCTAGTCTTTCTTTTCATTAAACTCGACATGCCCAATTCCTGCAAACTTTTCATGAAACTCGACATACCCAATTCCTGCAAACTTTTCATGAAACTCGACATACCCAATTCCTGCAAACTTTTCATGAAACTCGACATACCCAATTCCTGCAAACTTTTCATTAAACTCGACATACCCAATTCCTGCAAACTTTTCATTAAACTCACCATGCCCAATTCCTGCAAACTTTTCATTAAACTCGACATGCCCAATTCCTGCAAACTTTTCATTAAACTCACCATGCCCAATTCCTGCAAACTTTTCATGAAACTCACCATGCCCAATTCCTGCAAACTTTTCATGAAACTCGACATACCCAATTCCTGCAAACTTTTCATTAAACTCACCATGCCCAATTCCTGCAAACTTTTCATTAAACTCGACATGCCCAATTCCTGCAAACTTTTCATTAAACTCACCATGCCCAATTCCTGCAAACTTTTCATGAAACTCGACATGCCCAATTCCTGCAAACTTTTCATTAAACTTGACATACCCAATTCCTGCAAACTTTTCATTAAACTCACCATGCCCAATTCCTGCAAACTTTTCATTAAACTCACCATGCCCAATTCCTGCAAACTTTTCATTAAACTTGACATACCCAATTCCTGCAAACTTTTCATGAAACTAGACATACCCAATTTCTGCAACTGTTCTTTATAAGTTTTAGCCTCCAGTTCCCTAATCCCCTCTGTTGCTCTTCTCTGCACTCTTTCCAGAGTCTCAGCATCTTTTTTTTTTATATTGAGACCCACCAGGATTTCTCCCTAGCAAAGAAGTATTCCTTCCAATTACGATTATGAATAATGACGACAACGGGATGTGCTAGAGCATGTTCTCTGTGATATGGAAGCAAATAAAAAGGGTTGATAATGCAGCTTCATTTACACAGCTGCTTAATTCCCAGCTGCTGTTTAACTTTCCTCAGTTACCCTGATATGTAAAATTGCGTGACGGATCCAGTGGTGAAATCCATTTTTTTTTTACTACCTGTTCTGTGGGCGTGGCTTGGTGGGTGTGGTGTGGCTTGATGGGCATGGCTTGTGGGTGTGGAGATTTTGCAGGGGAAGGGATACTGCAAAATCCCCATTCCCTCCCTACTCCTGGGGGAAGGATATCGCAAAATCTCCATTCCCACCCCACTCTGGGGCCAGCCAGAGGTGGTGTTTGCTGGTTCTCTGAACTGCTCAAAATTTCCACTACCGGTTCTCCAGAACCTGCTGGATTTCACCCGTGGACTGATCACTCACAGCTGTTTGTGACGGAGCAGCTGTAGAGATTCACAGAGACAACAATATGCAAGGAAGGAAGGGAAGGGAAGGAAGTAAAAGGAAAGAGGGAGAAAAGAAGAAAGGAGTGAGAAAAAAGGGAAAGGGGAAGGAAGGAAGGAGAAAGAAGGGAGGGAGGGAGGGAAAGAAAGGAGAAAGCCACATCAAAATTCTCCAGAAATCACTGGCTGTAACCTCAGATGTTGTGAATGGATTCTGCATATCCCTTGAAAAAAAGCAGGCACGCATAACACCCACGGTTCAACACTCTCTTCAAAAGGCAACTTTTGAAGGAACCCTTTCCAGCACGGGATCGAAAGTGATCTTAACGAGGGTTACAGGTTGCAAACCTCCCGTAAAGGAGGAATCTCAACTGCCCTCTTCTGGTGTGGATTCAGAGAGGCAGGCAATTCATTCTCTCTGCTTCATTTCATTGAAATGAAGAGGGAGGGAGGGAGGGAGGGAAGGAGGAAGGGAGGGGAAAGAGTGAGGGAAGGAAGACAGAAGAGAAAAGGGAGTAAGGGAGGGAAGAGGGAAGGAAGGAAGAAGAGAAAAGAGTAAGGGGAAGGAAAGAAGGGAGGGAAGGAAAAGGAGTGGGAGGGAAGGAAGGAAGAAGGGAAAAGGGAGTAAGTGAGGGAAGGAAGGAAGAAGAAAAAAGAGTAGGGAAGGAGGGAAGAAGGGAAGGAAGAGGGGTGGGAAGGAAAGAAGAGAAAAGGGAGTAAGTGAGGGAAGAGGGAAGGAAGGAAGAAGAGAAAAGAGTAAGGGGAAGGAGGGAAGGAAGGAAAGAAAGGAGGGAAGGAAGGAAGAGGAAAGGGAGGGAAGGAAGGAAGAAGGGAAAAGGGAGTAAGGGGAAGGAAGGAAAGCAGGAAGGCAGTGAGGGAAGAGGGGTGGGAAGGAAAGAAGAAGAGAAAAGGGAGTAAGGGAGGGAAGAGGGAAGGAAGGAAGAAGAGAAAAGAGTAAGGGGAAGGAAGGAAAGCAGGAAGGGAGGGAAGAGGAGTGGGAGGGAGGGAAGGAAGAAGGGAAAAGGGAGTAAGTGAGGGAAGAGGGAAGGAAGGAAGAAGAGAAAAGAGTAAGGGGAAGGAAGGAAAGCAGGAAGGCAATGAGGGAAGAGGGGTGGAAAGGAAAAGAAGAGAAAAGGGAGTAAGGGAGGGAAGAGGGAAGGAAGAAAGAAGAGAAAAGAATAAGGGGAAGGAGGGAAGGAAAGAAAGCAGGAAGGGAGGGAAGAGGGGTGGGAGGGAAGGAAGAAGAGAAAAGCAAGTAAGGGAAGGAAGGTAGAGAAAAGGGAATAGGAAGGAAGGAAAGAAGGAAGGAGCAAAGGGCAAAGAAGTAACAATACAACTAGGAAAATGTTTGCTCCTAACAGAATAACTGTCGGAAAGTCCAACCCCTTGCTTTAGCAGGAGATTCTGTACCATTCTAGTCTTCCTTCTTTGATGACTCCAAATTCTTCAGTTCCCTCCCATCTGCAATGAATTCTAACCCTTTATCCGACTTCTGGGGTGCTTAGATCTGGCCCACAGGGCCGCCCTGGAAACAGCGAAGGAGCAGCCCACGGTGCCTCTGCCAGTGAAAATGGAGATTGGGAGGGCCACACGTTTTTGCTGGCAGACGCACCACGGAAGGCCCCGTTTTCGGCCGTGGCAGCCTCCTGCAGCCCTCTGCCAGCAAAAACGGGATCCGGGCTCTAATTTTGGTGTCCGTTTTCACTGGCAGAGGGTAGCAAAGCAAACTAAAAGCAAAGCGAAACAAAAGGAGAAATGTTTCCCCGTTTGCATTTGAGCATCCAAGAAGGGACAAGAAAGGGAAAGAGGAAAGACAAAGAAAAAGAAGGAAAGATGGGAAGAGAGCAAGGAAGGAAAAATAAGGAAAGAGGAGAAGGAAAGAGAAGGAAGGAAGGAGAAGAATATAAGGAGAAGGGGGTCTGAGAGAAGTTCTGCCTTAGCATTTGGCCACCACAGGTGCCCCCCCAATACGAGAGATGTCGACCTGGCCACACCCACCCTGGCCCCCCAAGGTCAAACACAACCCAGATGCGGCCCTCAATCAAATCGAGTTTGACACCCCTGCCTTATACCCACCGCCCAGAGAACAAAGCAGAGGCAGAACCAAAGGAGGTCGGGAGAAGATCCCACTTCTTGTTCCAGAGGTCTTCTTCTAACCAGCATGTCTCCCTGTTTTGTCTCTTCTTTTTTCCTCTTCAAGACACCCAACTCCGTCCCGGTCCTTTCGCACGATGCTGCTGTTGCTCATCACCCTTTCTCTGAGCTGGAGTCAGATGCCCACGAGTGGAGAGGTGGTGGGTTCCTTTCAAGACCATTGTCCTCAGTTTTTCCTCCGAGAAACCCCACCACTTATCAGGCTCCCTCCGCGCCCCGTCCGCATTTGCCAGCGTTACCAAAACTTGTATCGTTTCGCCACTTTGTATGATAAAGACAATCGCATCCCAGTCTATTCGGCGTATGTCTATAACCCTGGGCAGGCTAAGAGACCCAAAAAATGGATGGTGGAACCTCAGGTAAGATGGACTGATTCAAGTTCTTTTCATTGAATGTAATGAATGTAATATAATGGTGGGCTGGTGGGAATTCGCAGGGTTTCGGGAGAACCTCTAGCTACGATTCTGTGCAATTCGGAGAAGACCCAAATCCCACTCCTGGCTGGCCCCTCCCACCTCTCCCCTCCCAGGAGTCCCCACGCAGCCTGTTTTGGATGCAGGTAAGTTCAGGGTGCCCGCGGAGGCTCGGGGAGGGCAAAAAATAGGCCTACTGGAAATTCAGGAAGGCCGAACTTCTGGAGGCCGGAAACGGGTCCGTTTCCGGCCTCCAGAGGGCCTCCGGAGCCTGGGGAGGCAGTTTTCGCCCTTCTGGAGGCTCCAGGAAATATTCTGGAGCCTGGGGAGGGCAAAAACATCCCACCACCACCTGTGGTGCAGGAGGCTAACTAGGCCTCGCCCACCATGGCCACGCCCACCCAGCAACTGGGCAGTGAACCCCTTGCTAAAATTTTTGAAGCCCACCCCTGAATTTAGCTTATGTAGCCCCAGCGTGCTAGCTGGGGAATTCTGGGAATTGAAGTCCACAGGTCTTAAAGTTGACAAGGTTGGACATGCCCAACATCGATTTTCTACATGATAATCTGTCCCTAACCTGGTTTTTCAAGTCTCCCAGGGGTGCACACATCGCCACCATAACTCAGTCCGTCCGCCTTATTGCTACTCATACTCTTCTTCTCCTTCCTTCCACCTTTCTTGGTATTAATGTTTTCTCCAGAAAGTTAGGTCTTTGCAAAAGATGTTCAAAGTAGGATTATTATTATTATTATTATTTATTGAATTTGTATACCACCCTACTCCCAAAGGACTCTGCGCGTAGGTCCGGGATCCTCCGTATCTCCGGGGGGGGAGCTCATTCCAGATGGCGGGTGCCCCCACAGAGAAGGCTCTCCCCCTGGGGGCCGCCAGTTGACATTGTTTGGCCGACGGCACCCTGAGGAGCCCCTCTCTATGGGAGTGTACTGGTCGGTGAGAGGCTACTGGTGGCAGAAGGTGGTCTCGTAAATACCCCGGTCCTAAGCCATGGAGCGCTCTAAAGGTGGCATTGCCTTTTAAAAGCATTTTTTCTACAACGTCTTCGGTCGAAGAGGTTATAGAAAAAATGCTTTTAAAAGTTTTTAAAAAAGTTGGCCATACCCACCCAGTCACATTATCCCCCATCACCACCAAGCCACGCCCACAGAACCGGTAGTAGCATATTTTACATTTCACCACTGGTCAGTATGTTATGTGAATGCAGGGGTGAAATGCTCCCGGTTCGGATCGGATCGCCTGATCCGGTAGCGATGGTGGCGGGTGGTTTGGAGAACCGGTAGCAAAAATCCCTGTGCCCCCCACACCATGCCCAGCTGAGCTGCCCGATCATCAGAGGCTTTTTTTTTTTTACTTTTAAAAGCATTTTTTCTACAACCTCTTCCGACGAAAAAATGCTTTTAAAAGTAAAAAAAAAGAAAGCATCTGATGATCCCGCAGCTCAGCTGGGATTGTCAGAGGCTTTTCAAAGCATTTTTTTCTGCAACCTCTTGGCCGAAGAGGTGGTAAAAAAAAAAATGCTTTGAAAAGTCTCTGACGATCCCAGCTGAGTTGCCTGATCGGCAGAGAGGCTTTTCAAAGCATTTTAAAAAAAGCCTCTCTGACGATCCCAGCTGAGTTGCCTGATCGCCAGAGAGGCTTTTCAAAGCATTTTTTAAAAAACCTCTCTGACGATCCCAGCTGAGTTGCCTGATCGCCAGAGAGGCTTTTCAAAGCATTTTTTAAAAAGCCTCTCTGACGATCCCAGCTGAGTTGCCTGATCGTCAGAGGCTTTTCAGAGCATTAGAAAAAAAAATGCTTTGAAAAGTTTTTTTTTTAAAAAGTTGTCCACGCCCACCCACTCACATTACCCCCACCACCACCAAGCCACGCCCACAGAACCGGTAGTAACAAATTTTACATTTCACCCTGTGTGAATGTAACAGTTCAAGGCACGTTAGGGAAACACAGCTGTAGATTTGAAGACTGTAGTGCTGGGTGGTTTTTGGTTTCCCGTCTGATCACTTCTTTCCTTTCCTTTCCGCTGTTTGCGCTTCCTCTTTACTCCTCCGCAGCTCATCAATTCCACATTCCAACGTGAAATGGAAACGGAAGGGGACTTCCTGAATAAAAAGGGCCCAAAAGAAGCTCTGCGTGACAGCCAAGCTATCTTGAATGATTACAAGAACCTGACCGATTGCAACAGAGGCCATCTCAACCCAAACGGACACCAGCCTAACTACAGTGCCAAGTCTTCCACCTTCACCCTGACGAACATCGTCCCACAGTTCATAAAACTCAACGGCGGAGCCTGGAACAACTACGAGCAAACCACCATGCTGCAGATGACCAAAGGATGCCAGGAGACTTTTGTGCTGGTGGGCGCGGTGCCAGGAGACACCTACATAGCTGGAGGGAGGGTCAACAGGCCCAGCCATATGTGGTCTGCAGCCTGCTGCGTGATAGACAACAATCATCTTCGATCCTGGGGCATCCTTGCCAGGAATGACCAGAACGTGGTGCAAAAGTTCACTCTGGGCCAGTTGGAGGCTCAGCTCGCAGAGCTGTATAATGTAAACCGTGTCTCTCTGTTTCATCGTGATTGCCCCCGGCAATAAATTATGTCCCTCTCTCTTCCGCAAATGTGGCGGATGCCAAATTGACTTGAAGTGAATTTAATAATGGGTGCATGAAAGATGGTCATCAAAATCCAGATGTTAGGGAACGATAGGGAAGGACCCTGGAAAAACAATCAGTAAGAATGAAATAGCAAACTATGTTTATTTTCTGGCAAAGAGAATAGAATAGAATAGAATAGAATAGAATAGAATAGAATAGAATAGAATAGAATAGAATAGAATAGAATAGAATAGAATAGAATACAGGGCTGTGGAGTCGGGAGATAAATGTTCCAACTCCGACTCCTCAGTTTTTTGTACTTCCGACTCCGACTCCAGGTACTCAAAATTTCCTTCGACTCCGACTCCGACTCCACAGCACTGATAGAATAGAATTCTTTATTGGCCAAGGAACACAAGGAATTTATTGGACACACAAGGAATTTGTCTTTGGTGCATATGCTGTCAGGAAGGAATAGAATAGAATAGAATAGAATAGAATAGAATAGAACAGAACAGAACAGAACAGAACAGAACAGAACAGAACAGAACAGAACAGAACAGAACAGAACAGAATATAACAGAGAAGAGAAGAGAATTCTTTATTGGCCAAGGAACACAAGGAATTTATTGGACACACAAGGAATTTGTCTTTGGTGCATATGCTCTCAGGAAGGAAGGAATAGAACAGAACAGAATAGAATAGAACAGAATAGAATAGAATATAGAGTAGAATAGAATATAACAGAATAGAATAGAATATAGAATATAGAATAGGACAGGACAGGATACGTTATTTGGCCATGTGTGAATAGACACACAAGGAATTTGTCTCCGGTGCAGAAGCTCCCTATATTTGCAAAACAACAGAGTTATCATAATCATCATAATCATACCAACAAGAGAAGGTACTATAAAAGGTAAGAAGGATAATAATAATACAGCCATACCACATGGGTAGCTATACTTAGACCTAAAACAGTACTGTGGGGATTAAGTCTTCAGCAAAGTAAATGGGAGAATAAACTGTTTCTGGTGTCTTAATTGTTTCGACCTGCAATGACCCTGTACAGCATCGTCCCAAGGGGAGGGGTTGGGACCGTTTATCTCCAGGATGCGAGGGGTCTGTAGATATTTTCTCAGCCCTCTTTCTGGCTCCTGCAGTATACAGGTCCTCCATGAAAAGCAGGCTGGTTGCAACAGCTTTCCTTTCTGCAGTCCTAACTATCCGTTGAAGTTTTTTTTTTTTTTTTAATTTGATTTATATGCCGCCCTTCTCCGGAGACTCAGGGCAGCTTACAATGCGTTAAGCAATAGCCTTCATCCTTTTTGTATATTTATACAAAGTCAGCTTATTGGCCCCACAACTGGGTCCTCAATTTACCTACCTTAGAAAGGATGGAAGGCTGAGTCAACCTTGAGCCTGGCGAGATTCGAACCTGCAATAATTGCAGGCAGCTGGTCTTAATAACAGGGTACTTTAGACCACTGTACTACCAAGGCTCGAAGTTTTGTCTTCCTGTTTGGTTGCTGTACCAAACCAGACAGATATTAAAAGTACAGATGACATACTCAGAAGTTTCAGGCCGTGGTCCTTGACTTACAATCATTCACTTAGTGACTATTCAAAGTTAAAACCTCAGTGAATAGAATGACTTACCATAGCTCCTTGCACTTATGACTGTTGCAGTCAGGGGTGGGCTTCAAAAATTTTAGCAAGGGGTTCTCTGCCTGGTTGCTGAGTGGGCGTGGCCATGGTGGACGTGGCCTAGTCAGCCTATTGCACCATGGTGGACGGGGCATTTTTGCCCTCCCCAGGCTCTGGAGGCTTTTCTTGAGCTTCCGGGAGGGCGAAAACAGCCTCCCCGGGCTCCGGAGGCCCTCTGGAGGCTGGAAACAGACCTGTTTCCAGTAGGGGTGGGTTCTAAATTTTTTTACTACTGGTTCTGTGGGCGTGGCTTATTTTGTGGGTGTGGCTTGGAGGTCATGTGACTAGGTAGGCGTGGCTAGCTGGTCAGAGTCATTTCTGGAAGGTCCTCGCACTTACGACCCGACTCATTTGTTTGCTTTTAACACTGGTCAGCTGTAGGACGGCCCTTTGAAGCCCCGTGGCAAGAGTTTAAACAGTTTTTTTCCCTCTAGCCATCAGCTGGGACTCAGGAGGCAGCAATAGATTGGGGGTGGGACCAAATAAAAGGTAAGAATAACGTGGGTGGGGGGGAGAACCGGTTCAGTGATGTCATATCGTCACCGCTACCGGCTCGGCCGAACCGGGAAGAACCCACCACTGGTTTCCAGCCTTCCTGAACTTCTGTTAGGCCCGTTTTTCACCCTTTCCGAGCCTCTGCGCGTGCACTGCACTTACCTGCATCCAAAACAGGCCGCGTGGGAAAGGCGGGGCCAGCCAGGAGTGGCCCGAATCTTAGCTAGAGGTTCTCCCGAACCCCTGCGAACCCACAACCTTCACAACCAGTTTCTGACCAGTAAAGTCAATGAGGGAAGCTGGATTCACTTAATGACTGCATCAGGGGTCCCCAATCCCTGGTCCATGGACTGGACACCGCATGCCAAAAACTGAGCCACACAAAAAAGAGAAGCCCCATCCGTGGGATGCAGGCAGCGCGTGAAACCACGTTTCCTCTGGTCCACGGAAAAACCTCTCTCCATGGAACCAGTCCCTGGTGCCCAAAAGGTTGCCCTGCACGATTCATTTAACAGTAGCAATGATTTGCTTAACAAAGAGTGGTGCGGTGCCCTAGGGGTGGAGCTCACACCTCACAGTCAGGAGGCTGTGAGTTCGATCCTAGGTAGAGGTAGATAATTCTCTTTCTGGGCACAATGAGAATATATCTGCTGAACAAAACTCCATTAAACGCTCTGCTACCTCCATTCAGTTGCCCAGACTCCACCCCGCAAGGGAATATGGGGTCGTTAAATGATGAGGATGAATGATTTGCTTAACTGGGGCAAAACAAATGGTCATAAAGTTAGATACTACTCACTTAGCAACCACTTTGGTTAGCCATGGAAATGGTGGCTCCAGTCGTGGTTGTAAGATCAAGGAACTCAGCTGGGATCGTCAGAGACTTTTCAAAGCATTTTTTTTACCACCTCTTCAGCCAAGAGGTTGCAGAAAAAAATGCTTTGAAAAGCCTCTGACGATCCCAGCTGAGTTCCTTGATCATCAGAGGCTTTTTTTTTTTTTTTTACTTTTAAAAGCATTTTTTCATCGGAAGAGGTTGTAGAAAAAATGCTTTTAAAAGTTTTTTTTAAAAAAGCCTCTGATGATCGGGCGGCTCAGCTGGGATCGTCAGAGGCTTTTCAAAGCATTTTTTTCTGTAACCTCTTGGCTGAAGGGATTTTTGCTACCGGATCAGGCGATCCGGTCCGAACTGGGAGCATTTCACCCCTGGGTTGGACTATCAATCAGAATAGAGCTGGAAGGGACCACAATTTCTGTTGGTATGTGAACCATTTTTTAAAGTGAATTTTGCCCCATTTTACGACCTTTCGTGCCGCCGCTGTTAAGCGAATAACTGCAGGCGTTATGTTAGTAGCACGGTTGTTAAGTGAATCTGGTTGACCCCCACTGACTTTGCTTGTCAGAAGGTCGCAAAACATGACCTGGGACACTGCAACCGTCATAAATACGAGTCATAAAAAAGTGACTTGTGGCCTTTTTCACGCTGCTGATCATTGCAGCATCCGCACGGTGACGGGATCAAAATTCAGATGTTTGGCAACTGTTTCAAGTTTATGACGGTTGAAGTATCCCGGGGTGATGTGATCCCCGTTTAAATTTTGTATGCATGTAATTTATTGTTGGCTGTTCACCGCCCTGAGTCCTTCGGGAATAGGGCGGTATACAAATCAAATCAAAGTAAAGTATTTATTTATTTATTTATTAAATTTTTATACCGCCCCCTCTCCCGAAGGACTCGGGGCGGTGAACAGCCAGAATTAAAAACACACAATACAAATATTAAAATACATTAAAACGAAATTAAATTATCTTTGGCTTCTCCAATTTAAAACCCCTTACCCATAAAATTCCCCAATTAAAAAATTTTTTTTAACCCAGCCCGGCTTGCTGAAATAAAAAAGTCTTCAGGGCTCGGCGGAAGGTCCGGAGGTCCGGGATCAGTCGTATCCCTGGGGGCAGCTCATTCCAGAGGGCGGGTGCCCCCACAGAGAAGGCTCTTCCCCGAGGGGTCGCCAGCCGACATTGCCTGACAGACGGCACCCTGAGGAGGCCCTCTCTGTGGGAGCGTGTTGGCCGGTGGGAGGTTATCGGAGGCAGAAGGTGGTCTCGTAAGTAACCGGGTCCTAAGCCATGGAGCGCTTTGAAGATGAGAACCAACACCTTGAAGCGCACTCGGAAGACCACTGGAAGCGAATGCAGCTCGCGCAGGAGAGGTGTCACGTGGGAGCGCCATGTCGCCCCCATAAGTACCCGAAAGTAAAGTTTTACGACCTTCCGACAAGCAAAGTTAAGGGGGAAGCCAGATTCACTTCATAACGGGGTTATTAATTTAATAATTGCAGCGATTCACCTATCTAGGACAGGGGTCAGCAACCTGCGGCTCTGGAGCCGCATGCAGCTCTTTGGGCCCTCTGCTGTGGCTCCCCGTCAGGTGATCCCACTACTGGCTCGCCCCGCCCCTTGCCCTCCCCTCCGAGTCACTCCTTGCCTGGCCTGAGAAGGTAACGGCGATGGCGGGGGGTGGAGAAGCAACCAGGGCAGAGAAAGGGAGATACAGAGAGAGCGGGAGAGAGAGAGAGAGAGACAGAGAGAGATACAGAGAGAGAGGGAGGGAGGGAGATGTCAAAAGGATTTTGTGGCTCCCGGTGTTTTTTAACAACTGGTTATCTGCCTTAAGGACCGGCTGTGTAGGCGTGGCTAGGGGGGGTCATGTGACTGGTGGAAGTGAGTGACATCGAGTTGGCCACGCCCACCCAGGTTTTGTGGCTCCCGGTGTTTTCTGTGGGAAACGGGTCCAAATGACTCCTTGAGTATTTAAGGTTGCAGACCCCTGACCTAGCAGTTGCGGCAAGAAAGGTCGTAAAATGAAACAAACCTCACTTAAGGAATGTCTCGCTTAGCCACAGAAATTTCGGGCTCCATTGTGGGTCGTAAGTCAAGGACTACTCGGACCAATTCCAAGCCATGTAATTCAGGTGGGACCTCCGGAGCGGGTGACTCTCTGTAGATCTTGCAGTAAGGCAACTGTCTCAGGAAGGATGCCCGTTGACTTTGGGTGAGGATAGAGCAGTTTAATAAATAAATAAATAATCAATTAAATCAATTAAACAAATAAATAAAACCTACGTGTTCCAAAATATAACTAACGTTTATGGTATCTATCATGGTTCTTGTTTCCTGGAGGTGTTTTAAGAATTCTGGAACAGCAGAGGAATCGTTAAGGGATGCAGAAGCAAACACCGTACATGGTTACTCTAAACGTAGAAAGGGTTCTGGGGAGACAGTGTGGCCACTCAAGATGGACAGCTGCCTCTGGAGAGGTCTGAACCAGAAAGGAACATCTGGAACCACATTTTGACAATGTTCCTCTGGCGCACATGGGGAGCAGTTGTCTCTCAAGCACTATTTGAAGAATATGTTGGATGACGGGTGGTCAGTTGAGCAAGATTTCTAGGGGGGGGAATGGTCATCTTTCTTCCAGAGAGTCAGATGTATCTGGAGGAAAGTATGGATACGCTGGTGGGAGTATATAGTTGCTCAATGGACGGAGAAGTCTTTGAGACATCTTGGAGAAATATACGGAGGCTCCATCTTGCTGGTCGCTGAAGGAATAATAGGAGGATCATGAAGAATATAGGACAGGTCCAGAGAAGTAGTGGTGTTTAGAATAATGTTCTTGAGTCTTCAGTGGAGGAAATTCTAGAGGAGCAGGATTTTCTTGAGGAGCAGGGGTCTCTGGCTGTTCTGGTGGGAGTGGGATTTCCAGGGGGATATATGGGGGCTCTAAGGGAGTAGATGATTCTGAAGATATGAATGGAGATTCTAGAGGAGCAGGAGTTTCTGGGGGTATGTATGGAGAGATGCATGGAGGGTTTATAGGAGCAGGATTTCCTGGAGATGTGTTTAGAGTTTCTAGAGGTATGCATGGAGTTTCTAGAGGAGCAGGAGTTTCTGGGGCTATATACGGAGGTTTTGGAGAAGTATGAGCTTCTGGAGGTTTGTATGGAGGTTCTAGAGGAGCAGGAGTTTCTGGAGGTTTGTATGGAGGTTCTAGAGGAGCAGGAGTTTCTGGAGGTGTGTATGGAGGTTCTAGAGGAGCAGGAGTTTCTGGAGGTCTGTATGGAGGTTCTAGAGGGGGAGGAGTTTCTGGAGGTGTGTAGGGAGGTTCTAGAGGAGCAGAAGTTTCTGGAGGCGTGTAGGGAGGTTCTAGAGGAGCAGGAGTTTCTGGAAGTGTGTATGGAGGTTCTAGATTAGCAGGAGTTTCTGGGGGTATATATGGAGGTTTTAGAGAAGCATGAGCTTCTGTGGGTGTGTATGGGGGTTCTAGAGTAGCAGGAGTTTCTGGAGGTGTGTATGGAAGTTCTAGAGTAGGATAAGTCTCTGGAGAATTGTAGGGTGCCTCAAGAGATGGAGGGATTTCCTCAGGTACATAGGGTGGTTTTAGAGTAGCCGAGGTCTCTGAAGGTATATATGGATTTTCTAGAGGAACAGAAGTCTCCGTGGGGGTATATGGAAGTTCCAGAGGAATTGTCGTCTCCTGGGGAGTATATGGTAGCTCTAGAGCAGCAGTGGTTTCCAGAAGGATGTATGGAGGTTCCACGGAGACAAATGTCTCTGGAGGGATGTACGGAGCCTCTAGATGACCAGGGGTCTCTAGAGGGATATATGGGGGTTCCAGAGTGACTTCTGCTTCTGGAGGAACATACTCGGGGGGCAAAACAGTTGTGTTTAGAAAGGGATATTGCATTGAGCTATCAACTGATTTGGGTCCCGAGTGACTTGGCTTGTCAACCGATGGAGGCTCCAGAATTAATTTTGTCTCTGTAGGAATGAAAGGAGACACTGGAGGTGAAGGAGTTGTTTCTTCTGGCACATACGGAGGTTCTAGAAGAGTGGGAACCGTTTCTTGAGGGATGAATGGCGGTTCTATGACAAGCGTATCCTTAGGGACTTCGGTGATTGAAGTTGAGCTGCTGTCCTCAGTATTATGGTCTAATTTCTCCTTTGGGATCTCTTCGCTTCTCATCTTTTTGGAAATCCATTCCAGGAACTGCTGAACGGAGGTGTAAATTTTGGGGTACTCTACCTTGTCACAATCCTTCTCCAAGTTGGAAATTCCAACTATGTAGTATGGGGACTTCGGCAATGTTTTACACATTAAAAGCCCTCCACCGTGTCCCTGCAGGAAAAAAAAAGATGAAAGAAGGAGGTTCAACAACATTTTCACAACTGTATGGCAAGACAATCGGGGTGCTTTTAATAGCGAACGTTTTGCTTTGAGCATTTGTTTATACAACACATTTAATCAAACGCCGCATTCACACAAAAATAGTAAATTTAATATATATTTTTAATGGCTTAGCACGTAGCTGATGAGTGGTGCGGTGGCCTAGAGGTGGAGCTCTCGCCTCACAATCAGGAGGCTGTGAGTTCGATCCTAGGTAGAGGCAGATATTTCTTTCTCTGGGCACCATGAGAATATATCTGCTGAACAAAACTCTGCATTGGTGACAGGAAGGGCATCCGGCCAGTAAATACTCAGCTCCATTCAGTTACCCAGACTCCACCCCGCAAAGAGATGATGGGGGTCATTAAAAGGAGATTATGATGATGTAGCTAACCTCGGAAAACTTGGTAGAGTGATACCTGGTTAGTGATGGATGGGATACTACTTACACATCTCAAACTACAAAAAATATTTTGGAAGAAGGTTAAAAACAAGCCACTTTCATACTGCTGGCAAAAAATAATAATAATGCACAGATGGTGAGGCAGCAGCCCAAAAAACTCACTTGTGGTCGTAATTTGAGAACTACCTGAAGTTAAGGAGAATTCGGTCATCCGGTCATGTTATCTATCTGGCCTACCTTGCAAGGCTGATAGAAACTGAACCAAAGGAAACAGTTCTTGCTGTTCTTGTTGCCGATGGGCAACGATATTTACCTGGCAAAAGTGGTCATTCTTGTCCTTCAAACTTGCACAGAGCGTGTGCGGATTCATTCCCCCGTGGTACCACTCGCTGCCGTTGCATGTCATCGTCTCGAGAATGTTTGCTCTGGCTTCATACACTACGGCGGAGATACCTGAGGGCAAAGCACAGACTTCAGATGGATGATCGCCTCCTCTTGTTTTTTGTAGCACTTCCTTCCAAAACACACACACACACACACATACACAGATACACAAAACCACAATCCATTTCCCAATTCAGAATCTGTAGCCTCCTTGGCACAAACTCTACTAAAAGAGAGACAGAGACAGAGAAACAGAGAGACAAAGACACACAGAGAAACAGAGAGACAGACAGAAAGAGACAGAGAGAGAGAGAGAGAGAGAGAGTAAGAGAAAAAAAGAGAGAGAGAGAGAGACAGACAGAGAGACAGAGAAACAGAGACACACACAGAGAGAGAGAGACAAAGAGACAGAGAGAGAAACACACACAGAGGAAGAGAAACAAAGAGAGACAGAGAGACACAGAGAGAGAGAGAGACAGAGAAACAGAGAGAGACAGACAGACAGACAGAGAAACACACACAGAGGAAGAGAAACAAAGAGAGACAGAAACAGAGACACAGAAAGAGAGACAGAGAGAAAGACAGACAGACAGAGACACACACAGAGAGAGGAAGAGAAACAAAGAGACAGAGACACACACACACAGAGAGACACACACACAGACACACACGCACACACAGGAAGAGAAACAAAGAGACAGAGAAACAGAGACAGACAGACAGACAGAAACAGAGAGAGAGAGACGGAGAGAAAGAGAAATGCAGAGAGAATATCCTAGCATTACTTGTGAATTGGTCCTTACAGGTAGTTGTTGTGACTCCGACCCCCGAGCCCGTCTTATCGGAGGGAGAAGACTCCGAAAGTGAAGGAGAGGAGTTGGCAAGGCCTCCCTCTCCAGGACCCTCCTCTCTGGCAATGCCTCAGGTGTCTTCCGAAGGAGAAGAGATAGGCCAGGAGCCAGGCACTTCCGAGCAGCCGCAGTTAGACAGCGACGGAGATAAGTCTTGGCTGGATCCCCGACAGCGTCGGAAAGAGAAGCGCGCACAGCAGAGAAGGAGGCATGCCAGAAATTAAGCTGAGTCACTGGACCACACCCCACAGGGGATAAAAGGGGGTGTGGTGGCCATTTAGGCTTTGTGACGGACAAAACTGAAAAGCTAGCAAGTCATACTGCGTTTCTGGAACTTCGTTATATGCCTTCCTTGGATTTATTATGGACTGGACTTGACAATTCTTTGGCTTTGTGGAATTATTTTGGTTTATCCGACGGAGGAGGAAAACCTCCCTTTGTGAGTAAAGTTTTTGGCAAGCAGCTACTGGGTTGCTGCCAATGCTGTTATCTCAAAGAAATTCCTGACTGCTGGTTTTATTAACTCCTGGCTGACTGTTTGTGTGCGTGTGTGAGTCGGGGACAGAACAGTAGTCCTCGACTTACAACCATTCATTTAGCGACGGTTTGAAGTTACAACAGCACTGGAAAAAGTGACTTATGACCATTTTCCACACGTACAACCATTGCAGCATCCCCATGATCATGTAATCAAAATTAGACACTCGGCAACTGGACACTTAGTTCATATTTATGAAGGTTGCAGTATCTCAGGGTCATGGTTTCCCTTTTGTGACCTTCTGACAACCAAAGTCAGTGGAGAAGCCAGATTCATTTAACAACTGTCTTACTACCTTAACAACTGCACTGTTTTGCTTAACAACTGTGACAAAATGGGGCAAAGCTCATTGAACTGTCTCGCTTAGCAACAGAAATTTGGGGCTCAATTGTGGTCATAAGTCGAGGATGACCGGAAGTCTTCTAAGGCAATGATCCCTGTTAGGAAATGGCTATTGTCTAACTAGTTGGTCAGGCAATATATAAACTATCCATACATGTTTGTCAAAAGGTATTATATTGCTTTAAGACTGTATTGCATCATCCTGTATCCTGATTGGCTAAGCTCTGTAGCCAATGCACTTAAGGGGAAGCCTGAATCATGGCTTGTGGACACTACACCATTTTATCTGCTTATTTGCTGTTACTCTCTACTTGTTCTCTCTGCATGATCACTGTTTGATCATTGATACTTGTAGCTTTCTACTATTTATTGAATGTTTTAATACTGAACTTGTTCCTGTTTGAAACTCAAGAACTGTTTTATTGTGTAATGACAACAACTGGTAAGAAGACTTTCTACTTAGAATATCCCTGAATTGATATTTTAATTATCGCCTTATCTGTGTATGACTTGGATTGTTATTGGACTTTGCTTTACTTTTTTCTAAAAGTAAAAAGACTACCACAACTCAGTGTGTCAGTATATTAACTGTGGTTATTCACTCTCAGCCGTTTTCATGTGCATACTCAAGGGGTACTCTGCTCAATAACCCATAACATCAGTTATGAGCCAAGAATATCCTTAACAATCCCAAACCTTTTGGGCATCAGGGAGCTGTTCCATGGAAAACAATTCTTTGGTGAATTGGTGCGCGCTACCCAGATCCCCCATAGGTACAGACTTATAACAGTTTTTCACACTTACAATCATTGCGGCATCCCCATGGTCACATGATCAAAATTGGCAATTGACTCATATTTATGGAATTGACTCATATTTATGACCGTTGCAGTGTCCTGAGGTCACGTGATTCCCTTTTGCGACCTTCTGACAAGCAAAGTCAATGGGGAAGCCAGATTCACTGAACCAACTATCTTACTAATTTAACGACTGCAGTGATTCACTGAAGAAATTTGGCAAGAAAGGTCGTAAAATGGGGCAAAACTCACTTAACAAATGTCTCGCTTAGCAACAGAAATTTTGGCCTCAAGTGTAAGTCGTACGTCGAGGATTACCTGTATAAGAACCAATCCCATCCTATCAGAAACAGAAACGGGTTAACAGAGTTGGAAGGGACCTTGCAGGTCATCTAGTCCAACCCCCTGCCCAAGCAGGAGACCCTACATCTGCCTCTACCTAGGATTGAACTCTGATTGTGAGGCAAGAGCTCCACCTGTAGGTCACCGGGTCTGATATAGGAAGAGAAACTGGAAGCTCCAAGATACAAATCCTGAAACTTGAGGGAAAGGTTAACTAATCTTTCCCTAACCACCCCCCACAACATTGTTCAAGAACGGATGAAGCTTCTTGGCTGAGAAGTGAAACTTCTTTTCCTTCTCCTCTGCAAGGGAAAAAAATAATCCCGCTTCCGTGACCGTGACCGGGAGGATTTTTCATCAGGTTCGCCTGATTCGCCAGTTGCGTCCCTTTCTGGATTGGGACTCCTTACGCACGGTCACTCATGCCCTCGTCACCTCCTGCCTGGATTATTGTAACGCTCTCTACATGGGGCTCCCCTTGAGGAGCACCCGGAGGCTCCAACTGGCGCAGAGTGCGGCCGCGCTGGTGGTAATGGGAGCGACATGGCGTTCCCATGTAACACCCCTCCTGCGCGAGCTGCACTGACTCCCGGTGGTCTTCTGGGTGCGCTTCAAGGTTTTGGTTACCACCTTTAAAGCACTCCATGGCTCAGGACCTGGGTACTTGCAGGACCGCCTACTACCACCAATAGCCTCCCACCGGCCGGTACACTCTCATAGAGAGGGGCTCCTCCGGGTGCCATCAGCCAAACAATGTCGACTGGCGGCCCCCAGAGGGAGAGCCTTCTCTGTGGGGGCACCTACTATCTGGAACGAGCTCCCCCCGGAGATACGGAGGATCCCGGATCTGCGCACCTTCCGCCGCGCTCTAAAGACCTTTTTATTTCACCAGGCGGGCCTGGCCTAACTTTCTCCCTCTTTTTAAACATTCTTAATATTTTTTAATACTTTTTAGTATTTTTAATATTCAAAGTTTAAATTGTTTTAAATTGATTGGGGTTTTAAATTTATCTGGGCCAAACTGCTTAATTCGATTTTATCTCTGCTTTTTAAATTTTGTATGTATGTATTTTATTGTTGGCTGTTCACCGTCCTGAGTCCTTCGGGAGTAGGGCGGTATATAAATTAAATAAAAGTAAGTAAAGTAAAAGTAAAGTTTCCTTTTGGAAAAAAAAACACCTTTGAGATTATGAACCAACCCTTTCCGGTGTCTCCCTCCATTCCGACTCCCTCACCGCTTGAGTTCCAGCCACTGACGTAACAGATGGAGAAGGCTTCAGAGTCCAAGCTGACCAGCGGCAAACAGATGGGCTGCACGTAGTCATTGAAAGTCACAGGATGGTCCAGTTCTATCAACGCAACGTCATTGATCTTTGTGGATGGGTTGTAATCCTGGTGGAAGACGATTCGTTTTATTGAGCGTATCTGGGCTATGTCCGGCAATCGAGAAAGATCTGTGGCACCCAACACGATCTTCCAAACTTTCAGAGAGCTGCAAATAAAACAAAGACACAAAGAAAAAACAGAGCATTGGATCTGTAGCACCCAAAGAAATCTCTAGAGATTCTCAGTCATCCAGGTCGTGGTTGTCCCAAAAGTGCTTTTTTCAGGAGGCAACTCAACTTGTTTTTTTTTTTCTTTGAAGATGTTTTGCTTCTCATCCAAGAAGCTTCTTCAGCTCTGACTGGATGGTGGTGAATGGGAAGGATTTATACTCCTTGCAGACAGCTGGTCATTTGCATTCTTTTTAGAGTGTCGTTGAGGCCACTTGGAGGTTTGTCTGTGTCCTCAGGCTTTGCACCACTCAGGTGACCCCGAGGACACAGACAAAGCTCCAAATGGCCTCAACGACCCTCTAAAAGGATGCAAATGACCAGCTGTCTGCAAGGAGTATACATCCTTCCATTCCCCATCATCCTGTCAGTGCTGAAGGAGCTTCTTGGATGAGAAGTGCAACATCTTCGAAGAAAAAACAAGAAAGTCCAGTTGCCTCCTGAAAAAAGCACCTTTGGGATGCCCAAAGAAATCTTTCAGACCCAGCTATATCAGATTCCTAAAAATGTGGAACCTTATGCCCCCCTCCAAACAGAAAAATCTAAACCACAACGTGCAACATATGAACCTCCCTGATCTGTACTCGGCCACAACGTGGTCTCCGTATATTCCTGATCTTCTGTTTGGAAGATCTGAGGAGGATCTTACGAGTTCTGAAATCCACACGACTGTGTTACTAATTTAACAACTGCAGTGATTCAATTAACACTGCAGAATTGCAGAACTGCAGAAAAAACCATTGCTACCAACCTGCCTTCCATTGAGGACCTGTATACTGCATGAGTCAAAAAAGAGGGCTGGGAAAATATCTACAGACCCCTCGCATCCTGGACATAAACTGTTTCAACTCCTCCCCTCAAAACGACGCTATAGAGCACTGCACACCAGAACAACTAGACACAAGGACAGTTTTTTCCCGAATGCCATCACTCTGCTAAACAAATAATTCCCTCAACACCGTCAAACTAGTTACTAAGACTGCACTACTATTAATCTTCTCATCGTTCCTATCGCCCATCTCCTCCCACTTATGACTTTATGACTGTAACCTTGTTGCTGGTATCCTTACTATTTATATTGACTGTTTCCTAATATGATTTGATTGCTTATTTGTTCCCTATTGCTATCATTAAGTGTTGTACCTTATGATTCTTGACGAATGTCTCTTTTCTTTTATGTACACCGAGAGTGTATGCACCAAGCCAAATTCCTTGTGTGTCCAATCACACTTGGCCAATAAAGAAGTCTATTCTATTCTATTCTATTCTATTCTATTCTATTCTATTCTATTCTATTCTATTCTATTCTATTCTACTCTACTCTACTCTACTCTACTCTACTCTACTCTACTCTACTCTACTCTATTCCATTCTAACAAATGTGGCAAGAAAACTTGTATAATGGAGCAAAACTCACTTAACATGTTTCTCACTTAGCAACAGAAATTTTGGGCTCAGTTGTAGGTCGTAAGTCCAGAACCACCTGTAAACTCTTCCACCTATTTTGCACCAGCCCTCAACCTAATGTGGTGCTCAGTTCCCCCCAAAAACATTAAACACGTCAAGGAAAAACGAAGTCCAATTTCCTTTTGAAAAAACACCTTTAGGATAAATAATCTATTGTGTACCACTCTAGGCTCTGAAGGTTGGACAGATAGCTTACAAATAAAATAAATGAAAGCAGCATCCTCTCTTCTTCTTCTTTGTCACTTAATGACCCCATAATCCCTTGGGGGGTGGAGTCTGGGCAACTGAATGGAGTTGAGTGTTAACTGGCCGGATGCCCTTCCTGTCACCAAGCAGATATATTCTACATTGTGCCTCTATCTGCCTCTACCTAGGATTGAACTCACAGCCTCCTGATTGTGAGGCAAGAGCGCCACCTCTAGGCCACCACATCACTCAAAGAAACATCCTCTCTGTTCCACAAATACTCAGCAAGTAGATGCTGCTTTCTTTCTTACTTTTCCTTTGCACTGAAACAGTGTGCTGCAGTGAGGATCCATCGAACATCAACTACGGCGCCATCACAAGAATGCTTTGGTCCCTTGGGAGTGTAGATCTGGATGCTGATGAGCCAAGGCCAGGTTCCAGGTAAGGCATGATGGCCATCGGTCACATCCTTCCCGCTTTGGTGTTTGGGGTGCATCCCACAGTCTGAGAAGAAGCCGAGACAGAAAAGAGCAGTGGTTTAAAAAGTCTTGGTCCCACCTGATTGTGATCAGTGTCAGGGTTCCGACAGATGCCCTAATTAAATCATGAGCCTCGAGCCAAGCTTCAAAAGAAATCCAGTTATTTATTTGGAGATTCATGTCGGCATGTTCCCAAGTGAAGCCAGCTCTGACCCTACGTAATTTATGCCCCAATCATGACCCTGTTTCCCCCCCTCCCCCAGGGTGTCATCAATCAAATTCGCCAACAGAGCAATTTTGCAGGTTGTAGAGGTCGCTCCCTTCCAGCCGCTGGGGGTAACCCTGGGATACAGCCTTGAGCGAGATAAGTCTGGAATGTGCATCTGTCTTTGGCTGCCATGCTGTTTCACCTGATTCTCATCCCCCCTGGCCTATGGCAACTCGAGAGTAGGCCAGGGATGCTTTGCAAGTTGACAATCAGGCTGGAGCTGGTAGAAATGGCCTTTCAAGAAGTTCTCACAATGTGTGGGTGGAGAAACCGTGGAGGTGATTTGTCAGTGTTCTCTGGAGGAAGCAACATATCTCCAAGGGCAGGACTTTTCCTTGACCCTTGATCATTGCCTCACTTCTGGACAAAAACAAAAAGGGACAGGAGCGGTCTACAGGTCTACTGGTTACTACTAGTTCGCAACAGGGCCGTGCACTCTTCTGCACATTTTCATGACGTCAGGGTCAGTGGGCGGAGCTTCCTGCCGGTTTTACTATTGGTTCTATAGAACTGGTGCGAACCGGGGGCAACCCACCACTGGAGCGGTCCCTTCAATTTTCCTCTTGGAATTGCATAGAAATACGGGCCGCTAAGGAGGCTGCAGATTGCTGGAGAGAAGGCTGCAGAATAAACAAATAAATAAAAAAGGACATCTCCATCCCCCCACTCCTTGGGCATCCTCACTAATAACGAGAAGAGCATCCCACTTCACCTGTGTCCCAAATTCACCCAAATTCCTCATCTCCTTTGAGAGAATTTCCTAGAGCCATTGAAATGTAAATTCCCGAGTGTCGCACAGGATCAGTTTCAACACCCCATTCCTTAAATCAGAGGTGGTATTCAGCCGGTTTGAACAGGTTCACCCGAACCGGTAGCGGAAATCACAAATGGCCCCGCCCACCCGCCCCGGGTTCTATGCCATCCTATTTAGGCTTTTTGAGGCTAAGTGCATGCACGGTAGGCATGTGCATCAGTAAAGCACATGCACGGAAGACCGGGCACATGCATGGATGTGCGTGCCTGCTCACATTTGCGAATCAGTAGGGAAAGTAAGTGAATACCAGCCCTGCCTTAAATGCATAACTAAATACAACCACTATGTTCTATTCCCTGCTCAAGGCAAGAATCCTTATACCATCCCAGATAAATGGTTGTCCAATTGTTTCTTGAAAGCCTCCAGAGATGGAGCACCCACAATTTCTGGAGGCAAGCTGTTCCATTGATTAATTGTTCTTACTGTCAGGAAATTTCTTCTTGTTTACAGATTGGATCTCTTGCAGGTGTTATGGAGAATGAATGGACCCCCTCCTCCTCCGACAGCCTCTCCGTTGAGGGTCATTTTCGAGCATATAATAATTTTCCCGCTAGATTCCAGTGTTCCTTTTTATATCTGCCCCTTTAATTCAGCCTCATTGTACAGTAGTGGCCAAAATTATGGAAACCTTTGGGGGAAATGTATTTTTGAGGTTTGATGGCTAATAACACCACTTTTTTTTTTTTTTGGAGTTTCAAGATCATCCTATTCCACTGCTGGAATGGCCTGGGAATAGCCCAGACCTTCACCCAATTGAAAATCTATGGAGCCGACTAAAGAAACTTGCTAGTCAGAAGCGACCCAGCAATAAAAACCCAGTTAATAGAAGCCATCATTCAATCTTGGCTTCACATTAGAATAGCTGCCAAGACTTGGTTCACTCCATGGGAAGATGTTATAAGGCCGTCATTCATGCTAAAGGTTACCCAACTAAGTATTAACTGACATGGTGAAAATTTTGGTATATCTCGTTTTTTCTATGGTGATAATTTTTCTATATCTCATTTTTTCTATGTGTCTCCCTTTTTCTCTTTAAACTGTAACTGCTATTCTAATAGCAAATCCTTCATAAAAGTTATTGCATTACATTCCTGATTAAATTATCTTTCCATTGATATATAATTTTATGGTACTACTCAGTGGTGGAATTCAACTTCTTTAACAACCGGTTCTCTGTCCTAATGATTTCTTCCAACAACCAGTTCACCAAACTGCTCAGAAATTTAACAACCGGTTCTTCCGAAGTGGTGCAAACTGGCTGAATCCCACCACTCCAAAAAAAAAAAAAAAAAAAGTGGTGTTATTAGCTTAGTTTTAAACTTTTCCCAAAAGGTTTTCACAATTTTGGCCACTACTGTATCAGTTGTACTTATTCCCAGGTAAGTTCTGAATTTTGCAATTTTAGGCCAAGTATTGCAGAGGTGAAATGCTCCCGGTTCAGACCGGCTCGCCCGATCCGGTAGTGATGGCGGCGGTTGGTTCAGAGAACTGGTAGCAAAAATCCCTGAACCCTCCCCTCCCCCATGCCCAGCTGAGCTGCACGATCATTAGAGGCTTTTTTTTTCTTTTTTTACTTTTAAAAGCATTGTTTCTTCGGCTGATGATTGCGCAGCTCAGCTGGGATCGTCAGAGCCTTTTAACAGCATTTTCAGTTGAAGAGGTTGTAGAAAAAATGCTTTTAAAAGTTAAAAAAAAAAGTTGGCCACGCCCACCCAGTCACATTACCCCTCCAAGCCACGCCCACAGAACCGGTAGTAACAAATTTTACATTTCAACCACGGAAGTGTTGTCAAGTGGACAATTGCTTTGAAGACCAGCATGGTTCCAGATGGCGAGACATGACTGTGAAAAGCCCTTATGGTAGACCCTGTCAATGGATGTCCTGGAGAACCCCCTATTCCACCCTTCCCCAGCCCCCCCTCCCCTCTTACACTTCAGGTCGAAACCACGTAGCCCCAACAACGACAGGAAAACTACAACTGCTTGGATTAGCCGGCCCAAGCAGGGCTTCGATCCTGGGCTACAGTCCATGGCGAAGAATCCTGCTCTCTATTGTTCAGACCAAGGTGGCAACATCAGTGGGCCTTGCTTCTGCGTTGCTAGGAGACAGGCCTGGGTTTGACCAATGGAGTTGGACTGGAATGAAGAAGTCATCCCTTAGCTAATAGTCCAGGGAGGTGGGGCTGGAGGGGCCATCAACTATGGTGGGCTTCAAAAAATTTTTACTACCAGTTCTGTGGGCATGGCTTGGTGGGCGTGGCGGGGGAAGGATACTGTAAAATCTCCATTCCCACCCCACTCCAGGGGGAAGGTTACTGCAAAATCCCCATTTCCTCCCAATCAGCTGGGATTTGGGAGGCAGAGAATAGATGGGGGCGGGGCTATTACTACCGTTTCTCCGAACTACTCCAAATTTCCGCTACTGGTTCGCCAGAACTGGTCAGAACCTGCTGAAAGCCACCTCTGCACCAACCTTATGGATGCTTCTCATTAAAAATAGAGCTGGCATCACAGTTGGGCCCGTGGAATGTCTACAGATAGAGCTTCTGGAGGTTCAGCCAGGCCTTTTCTCTCTGAGATGGGTTCTTACCTGGAATCCCAAAGGTGCTTTTTCAAGAAGCAAGAAGGTTCTTATTTCCTGTCAGTGAGAACAATAAACCAGTGCCTCCATAAGGTGTGAATGCTGCCTCAGTGGAGGTTTTTAAGAAGAGATTGGACGGCATAGGACAGTGGTGGCAAACCTTTTACTCACCGAGTACCAAACAGGTACATGCTTCGGAACCTTCGCGTATGCACATGCTTGTTGTGGCTCCGTTACCTGAGCCTGTGTCGTCGGCAGGAGAGGACTCTGAGAGTGAAGGAGAGGAGTTGGAAAGGCCTCCCTCTCCAGGACCCTCCTCTCTGGCAATGCCTTCGGTGTCCGCCGAAAGGCAAGAGATAGGGCCGGGGCCAAGCACGTCCATGCAGCCACAGGTGGACAGTGATGAGGGAAATGAGTCTTGGCTGGATCCCCGGCAGCGTAGCAGAGATAAGCGCGCGCAACAGAAGAAAAGGCATGCCAGAGATTAAGCTGAGTCACTGGACCACACCCCACAGGGTATAAAAGGGGGTGAGGTGGCATTCAGACTCTGTGACGGACAAAACTAACTACTATCAAGTCACATTGCATCTTTGGAAACAACATTATCGGCCTTGGATTTATTTTATGAACTGGACAATTCTTGACTGTGTGTATTTTGTTTTATGAGTAAAGTTCTTGGCAAGCAGCTACTGGGTTGCTGCCAAGCTTCTTATCGGAAGAATTGGTTGTCTGCCAGTTTATTTAACCCCCGGCTGTCTGTTTGTGTGCGTGTGTGAGACGGGGACAGAACAATGCTGTCTACCCTAACCTTCGGTTCCTCCCCCGTGCACTGCGTGCACAACTGCACCATTTGCACATGCGCATGGCTTTTTTGTGGCTCCCCATGCGCTGCGTGTGCAATTGCACCATCTGCACATGCGTACAGGTTTTGTGTGATTCCCCCCTGCGCTGTGCACGAAAATCACATGTGCTCGGTTTTCCCGCATGCAATGCATGCATGTGAATGCCATCTACACATGTGCACGCTGAGCGCAAGCACGCTTACACACATGCTCCAACCCAGGAGAGTGCCGAAGACCAGCTGAGTCTCCTGAATTGCGTGCATGAACACCGGAGGCCTGAACACCAGCTGGGGTGTGCGCAGCTGCAGGTGAGTTGGGCAACAGCTCGCGTGCCTGGAAAGATGGCTCTGCGTGCCACCTCAGGCAAGCCTGCCACCTCGGGTACGCATGCCACCTCGGGCACGCGCGCCATAGGTTCGCCATCACGGGTATAGGATCTCCTGCTGGAGCAAGAGGTTGGACTAGGAGATTAGCATCAGAATAGAGCTGGAAGGGCTCATGGAGGTCTTCTAGTCCAGCCCCCTGCTTAAGCAGCAGACACTATACCATTTCAGAGAAGGGCTGTCCAGTCTCTTCTTACAAACCTCCAATGTTGCAGCCCCCACAACATCTGAAGGCAAGCTTTTCCACTGGTTAATTGTCTTCACTGTTAGGAAGTGTCTCCTCAACTCCAGGTTGCTTCTCTCCTTGATTAGTTTGCCTCCATTGTTTTCTCTCCTGACAACAGAATGTTTTGGAAAATAAATACGTGAATCTCCGACGTGCCTTCCAACTCAGTTATTCTGTTATTTTGTTATTCTGTTAACGGCCGGTACGCTCTCATAGAGAGGGGCTCCTCCGGGTGCCGTCAGCTAAACAATGTCGACTGACGGCCCCCAGGGGGAGGGCCTTCTCTGTGGGGGCACCCACTATCTGGAACAAGCTCCCCCCAGAGATACGGAGGATCCCGGATCTGCACACTTTCCGCCGTGCTCTTAAGACCCTCCTATTCCAGCAAGCCGGCCTGGCCTAATTTTCTCCCCTGTTTTAAAATTTCTTTTAATCAAAATTTTAATCTGTTTTAAATTATTGGGATTTTTAATTGTCTCGGGCTAAATTATTTAATCTGGTTTTAATTATGTTTTTTAACTTTTGTATCTGTATTTTATTTTGTGCCTGTTCACTGCCCTGAGTCCTTCGGGAGTAGGGTGGTATATAAATCTAATAAAACTAAACTAGGTATCTAGTTTCTAGTCTAAGTATCTAGTCCTCTTGCTACCAGGATTTTCAGGATTTCTTCATGATGCACAGATAGGAAACAGGCCCCTACCTCTCTGGTGTCTGGATTTCTTGTCTGTGGATTTGTTAGACACGAAGACAATAGAACTGCAGAATTCATGCAAAATTATGGTCATAAATTGAGAACTAGCTGTAGTGCAAAACTCTTTTGTAGCTGAGCTTTCAGAACAAAAGGTAAAACCTCCTCTCAAGGACGGTAGTAACAGATGTACCATAACAGAATGACTGCTGAAAAAATTGAAGAGAATATTTTCCACAATAAAAAGTGAATAGAAATAAAAGGTAAATTCCCATCAGAGATTAAAAGAAATAAGACCACAGCCTTCAAAAACTAATAGAATACAAAATCCTTGTAGCAAAAATCCAGTGTAAATGTAAAGCAAATCAGATCTCTTTCACTCTCACCATCGACTTCCATTTGGTGAAAGCGAAAATGATTCAGAACCCCAAAATAAAGCAGTAAAAAGATGCAAAAAAAAAATACACATTAAAATCCAGCAAAGGGTTAGCATGAATCAGCATTCAGCCAAACAATTAACAGTTGAAAATGAAAATCAAAAAGAAAAAGTAAACTTTAAAATGTGCGGGTAAAACCGAGGTGAGCTTAAAAAAAATAACAGCTGAAAGGAAAAGGTGGAGACCCCACCTTCCAACTACTCTGGTTGAAATTTTTAACCATTCCTCTTCCCGGGCAGGCACTGCACACAACTAGACACATGGACAGTTTTTTCCTGAACTCTGCTAAACAAATAATTCCCTCAACACTGTCAAACTATTTACGAAGTCTGCACTACTATCAATCTTCTCATCATTCCCACCACCCATCTCCTCCCACTTATGACTGTATGACTGTAACTTTGTTGCTTGTATCCTTACGATTTATAATGATATTGTTTCCTAATTGCTTATTTGTACCCTATGACTATCATTAAGTGCTGTACCTTATGATTCTTGATGAACGTATCTTTTCTTTTATGCACACTAAGAGCATATGCACCAAGACAGATTCCTTGTGTGTCCAATCACACTTGGCCAATAAAAAAAAAAATCTATTCTTCTCTGGAATTGAAGAAGAGAGGGTTCAAATATAGACAATCTGTGGGCTGCTTTTTAGTTTCATGTTGTTGGCTTCCAAAACTTGAACTGCTTCCTCCATTTACGCACAGAGGCAGTTCCACGGAAATGACCTTCTAATCAAGTATATCTCAAGATCCATCAAAAGAACAGTCAAGCGTTCATTTCTTCAGAAAGGTACCAGGAAATAGCCAGAAATTAAATCTTGGAGCAGAGGCCTCCATCTGTACTGTGAATCTTTTCTTTCTACACGGCTTCATGCTTGTCTACAAGTAAGAGGCTAATCAGGCCCAGCTGCATTGATGAGCCTTCTGCTGGATAAAGATAAAGCAATGTGTGATGTTTTCTTATTGGTTGTCACTGTTGCAGGACACATGCTTGACCTATGCTCTTTCAACCCTGGATATAGTCACCTTGTCAACTCTGAAGCTGACTTGACCAAAGCCATGGTGAAGCTTCAATGTTGCCACACTGGAGCTGAGGAATAGGGAGGGGGGGTTAGAGATAGCTGGAGTTTTGTAGCCAAAACAAAATACTTTCTCTTGGGAACCAAGGTCATTCTCACACCTGGCCTGAGGAAGGGGGAGTGAGGTCACCAGGCAACCAGAGAGTATCTTGATTGAACCATGTGACTGATTGTTTGGGGTTGGGGGAAAACTTTTACTTTTAATTAGGTGAAAACCGTGGGAAACTTCAGAGTCGGTTTTCACCAGATCTGTGCCAATATGATATATCCAATAAAGCTGTTCTTTGAGGAGTCCACCTGCCTCAAAGTTTTTCTTGCTAGGGGTCTATTACTTGGAACCCTGACACATCTGTTGTTTGCCCAGATGTCAGCTTTTGGTTACTACAACTCGATAATCTATTAGAAGCATGTGCAAAAGCACTAGCAAAAGCCCTTAGACTTATACAGCCCTCTCTAAGTGGTTTACAGCTTATTGCCCCCAACAATCTGGGTCCTCATTTTACCAACCTCAGAAGGATGGAAGGCTGAGTCAACCTTGAGCCAGTCAGGATTAGATTACACCAGAACAGAGTTGGAAGGGACATTGGAGGATTTCTAGTCCAGCTCCCTGCTCAAGCAGGAGATTGATACATTAGTTATGGTTAATGTAGGCAAAGAGGTTTAAGCATGTAGTCCTCTTGCTACGAGGATTTTCAATACTCCTTCATGAATCAGAGAAAGGAAACAGACTCCAATATCTGGGTTTCCTGCCTATGGATTTGTCAGTCCCAGAGGCGATTGAACTGCTGCAACAGAATTCATGCACACTTGGGTTGAGTCCATAGAAATGCAATGTCATGCACATTAGAAACAAGGGTCTTATCACTGCTGAGCGAGTCACATTTGGAATTTCGGAATGAAGTCTAAAGAGTTGCACATCCCTGGTTTAGAGGGCACAGACTAATATTCATTGAAGAGTGGTTAAGAAATTGGTCCTTGGTCCATCAGCAACATGGAAAAGTATGATAACAGAGCTCCAGGAAAGCAGAAATAATTTCATAGGCATCTTATTTATTTTTTATTTCTTTATAAATAACTGAAAGCGGCAAACGTATCTAATACTCCTTCCTCCTGTTTTCCCAACAATGACATCCCCATGAGTTGAGTTGGGTTGGGCTGAGACAGAATGATTGATGCAAAGTCATCCAGTCAGCTTTTATGCCTAAGGTGGGACTAAAACTCGTCATCTCCTGATGATTGGCCCAAAGTCACGCAGCTGGCTTTCATGCCTAAGGCAGGACTAGAACTCACTGTCTCCTGGTGATTGGCCCAAAGTCACCCAGCTAGGTTTCATGCCTAAGGCAGGACTAGAATTCACTATCTCCTGTTGATTGGCCTAAAGTCACTCAGCCAGCTTTCATGCCTAAGGCAGGACTAGAACTCACTGTCTCCTGGTAATTGGCCCAAAATCACGCAGCTGGCTTTCATGCCTAAGGCAGGACTAGAACTCACTGTCTCCTGGTAATTGGCCCAAAATCACGCAGCTGGCTTTCATGCCTAAGGCAGGACTAGAACTCACTGTCTCCTGGTGATTGGCCCAAAGTCACCCAGCTAGGTTTCATGCCTAAGGCAGGACTAGAATTCACTATCTCCTGTTGATTGGCCTAAAGTCACTCAGCCAGCTTTCATGCCTAAGGCAGGACTAGAACTCACAGTCTCCTGGTTTCTAGGCCAGCATCTAAACTACAACACTACACTGGCTCTCTCTATTACCTCAGTGGCCATTTTGTTGGCTTGTTGAAAAATTCTGTCTAGTCATAATACTGAAGAAGGGAGTTGGGCTTGATTACCAAAATGAGCCCTTAAAAATAGAATAATAGAGTTGGAAGGGACCCCCAGTTTAGGAAGGAAACCCTATAATACCATTTCAGGCAAATGGTTGTCCAATCTCTTCTTTTTTTTTTTTATTGAAAAGTTTTATAAGAAATACAAACATTTTCTCCCCGCCCCACCCTTTCCCCCTCCCCTCCCTAGACTTCCCAGAACAGGCACATAGCGTTCACAAACACAAAGCTAAGATATGCTAACAAATTATTGCATTCATATTCTCCCTAAATCTTTAACTCCTTATAACTCAAAAACTATAAACATAAACTACTTAAAAATATTTCATTCATAAGCTATGTGAATCTTCTTGTTCGGATACTTTTTTTGCATATAGTCAATCCATCTTCTCCATTCTGATAAGTATCTTTCATTTGAATGATCTTTAAGATATGATGAAATTTTTGCCATCTCTGCCAGATGCACAACTTTTAATGTCCATTCCTCAATAGTGGGTGGATCTTCCTTCTTCCAGTACTGTGCCACCAGTAACCTGGCAGCTGTTATTAAATTCAAAACCAACTTAGTCTCTATTACAGTACAATCCGTGACTATTCCCAACAAAAAAAACCTGTGGTGTAAATTTAATTTTTTCCCCTTAAAATATTTTGAATAATCCACCATATTTTTATCCAAAAAGCCTTAATTTTTTTACATGTCCACCATATATGAAAATATGTAGCATCTTCACACTCACATCGCCAACACTTGGGTTGTAAATTTGGATACATGCAGGCTAGTTTTTTTGGGGTCTAAATGCCATCTATAAAACATTTTGTAAAAGTTCTCTCTTAAGAACCTTGATAGTACAGTGGTCTAAGCACCCTGTTATTAACACAGCTGCCTGCAATTTCTGCTGGTTCGAATCTCTCCAAGGCTCAAGGTTGACTCAGCCTTCCATCCTTTCTAAGGTAGGTGAAATGAGGACCCAGTTTGTGGGGGCAATAAGCTGACTTTGTATAAAATATACAAAAGTATGAAGGCTATTGCTTAACGCATTGTAAGCCGCCCTGAGTCTCCGGAGAAGGGCGGCATATAAATCAAATTAAAAAAAAAAAAGTTTTGAGCTTGTGTGAATCTTACATTTCTAACCCATATCTTTTCCCATGTATCCAACATTATTGGTTCACCTATGTTTCTATCTTGCAATCTCTTCTTAAAAACTTCCTTCTAACTATAGAGTAGAGTAGAATGGACAGAGGAGGAATAATCCTGGTGCTGTGGAATTCTTTTCTATCTTTGCATGAATAATATTTCAAAGTTCAAAGTTCCACTTGAAGGACCGACTGACAAAGCGCACGGTCGTATTGCTGCTATGGACCTTCTCCCTGGCTGCCTCTTTTCTCCTGCCTGCCACTGGGGAGGTGGTAGTGAACAGTTTCAGATGCTGCGGTCAGTTCTTATTGGTTGGAAAAGCCCCCAAACTGAAGTCAATAAATCCAGCCAGAATTTGCCAGTAGTGTAGCAACGAGTAGCAACCTGCCACAATCTATGAGCGAGACCAATGCATCCCCATATTCTCAGCATATAGCAATAGCAATAGCACTTAGTCATTATATACCGCTTCATAGTGCTTTCCAGCCCTCTCTAAAAGGTTTACAGAGTCAGCCTATTGCCCCCAACAATCTGTGTCCTCATTTTACCCACATCGGAAGGATGGAAGGCTGAGTCAACCTTGAGCCAGTCAGGATCGAACTCCTGGCAGTGGGCAGAATTAACCTACAACACTGCATTCTAACCACTGCCCCACCAGGAAGAAGAATGAGAAAGGGAATAAGAGAAGAAGGAAGGAAGATAAGGAAGGAAGGAAGGAAGGAAGGAAGGAAGGAAGGAAGGAAGGAAGGAAGATAGGGCAATAGCTCTTGGACTTATCTACTGCTTTTCAGTACTTTCCAACTCTCTATAAGCAGCTTGGAGAGTCAGCCTATTGCCCCCAACAATCTGTGTCCTCATTTTACCCACATCGGAAGGATGGAAGGCTGAGTCAACCTTGAGCCAGTCAGGATCGAACTCCTGGCAGTGGGCAGAATTAACCTACAATACTGCATTCTAACCACTGCCCCACCAGGAAGAAGAATGAGAAAGGGAATAGGAGAAGAAGGAAGGAAGATAAGGAAGATAAGGAAGATAAGGAAGGAAGGAAGGAAGGAAGAAAGGAAGGAAGGAAGGAAGGAAGGAAGGAAGGAAGGAAGGAAGGAAGGAAGGAGATGGAAGGAAGAAAGGAAGATAGGGCAATAGCTCTTAGACTTATTGACTGCTTTTCAGTACTTTCCAACTCTCTATAAGCAGCTTGGAGAGTCAGCCTATTGCCCCTAACAATCTGGCTCCTCATTCTACCAACCTTGGAAGGATGGAAGGCTGAGTCAACCTTGAGCCTGGTTAGATTCGATCTGCCAAACTGCTGGCAGATCAGTGATCAGCAGAAGTAGCCGGCAGTACTGCACTCTTAACAACTGCGCCACCGCAGCTCTTTTATAAATATCAACCTGGTGGGACCGGAAGAAGAAATGACTGGAAGATTGAACTGCAGTAAAAGCAGTTTCTAGTTTATGTTAAACATTCATGAAATGGAGGTGAACTTAGAGGAGCTATCAGAGGTGAGGAAATATGGCAAGATGGTGAAGTTAAGAATTATTTGCACTTTATTAATTCCAGTCTTCAATAAGAGCTAGACTATAAGAATTTTGTTGGCCTCATTGTTGACTGCACCTTATATTATATTTCCCCTATTTTTGGTTTTTATTTCGCTCTTGGAAATTGTCTTTTCTTTAGGTTTGCTCTTTGCAACATGGCTGATATCCAAAACCCCTTGCTGATATTTGCTGTCCCCTTCTCTGGAATTGAACGGGACGGGGGCCAAATGTCGAGAATCTGTGGGCTACTTTTTAGTTTCGAGTTGTTGGCTTCCAAAACTGTAACATGAACTGCTTCCTCCATTTACAGACAGAGGCAGTTCCACAGAAATGGCCCTCTAGATCAAGTATCTCTCAAGCCATCAAAAGTTTATCTTGAGTATCTGTCAAGCCATCCAAAAACGGTCAAGGGTTCATTTCTTTAGAAAGGTAACAGGAAATAGCCAAAATATAAATCTTGGAGCAGGGGCCTCGATCTGCATTGTGACTCTCCTCTGTCTACCTGACTTCTTCTGGTCTACAAGTAAGACACTGGTTTCAATTGTGAGTATTTTGCAGGGTAAGTTACTATGTGATGTTTTGTTATGGGCTGCAGCCAGTGGTGGGATTCAGCCAGTTCGCACCACTTCCGGAGAACCGGTTGTTAACCTTCTGAGCAGTTTGGTGAACTGATTGTTGGAAAAAAATCATTAGGTCAGAGAACCAGTTGTTAAATTACTTGAATCCCACCATTGGCTCTAGCCACTGTAGAAGCCATCTTGTGCAAATGCTTGAATTACGCTCTTCCCATCCTGGATATCGTCACCTGTTGTTTGCATCTTTGGGTTACTACAACTCGACCTTTGGTCAGAAGCACAAGGATTGTTAAATTAATGATGGTTAATGTAGGCAAAGAGGTTTAAGATTTGTTGGAAGGAAAATCCCTCTGGTTCAGTTCCAAGCTGGGAGAAAGGCATTGGAAATAAATAAAATAGAGGCTGGAGGCTGATTGGAAAGAGGGTCCGTGAATTGATGAAGCAGAACAAACCACATGTAATTCTGGGAGAGCTGACAAAATGGAGTTTAGACTGGGTAGGTTTTTATACCTTCTGGATTCCTATGGGGTCATGTAGGGGTCACGAGCCTTCCCTGCCCTGCCCTTCCTTCTCTTCTATCTAGAAATGTAAACAATCTGGTTGGCCTCCATCTGAACATGTGGAAAAGCTGGTCTTTATTAGCCATTGGCTATATTCAACCTCAAACGAATTCTTTGCTAAATTAAAGTGTTTCTTCTTCTTCTTCTTCTTCTTCTTCTTCTTCTTCTTCTTCTTCTTCTTCTTCTTCTTCTTCTTCTTCTTCTTCTTCTTCTTCTTCTCCTCCTCCTCCTCCTCCTCCTCCTCCTCCTCCTCCTCCTCCTTCCCCTTCCTCCTCTTCCTCCTCTTCCTCCTTCTCTCTCTCTCTCTCTCTCAGCAGAAAAGTTCTACTTGAAGGACCAACCGACCAATTGCACAGCCATGTTGCTGCTATGGATCCTCTCCCTGGCTGCCTCCTTTCTCCTGCCTGCAACTGGGGAGGTGGTACAAAGTTTCAGTACATGCAGTCAGTTCTTTTTGGATGAAAAGCCCCCTAACCTGGAGCCAGAGAATTTGGCCAGAATCTGCCAGAGGTATAACAACAGGTATCATTTTGCCACAATGTACGACACAGATCGGCGCATCCCCGTGTTCTCAGCGTATAAATATCAGCCTGGTAAGGCTCCAAGATGGGACGAGTGGATGATTGAACCGCAGGTAAGAGAAGTTCCTATCCTGAAGCTAAACATTCATCAAATGGGGGCCACCTTAAAGGAACAGTCAGTAGTTAGGAAATAAAGCAAGACAGTGCATTTAAGAATTATTTGTATATAATTATTTCCAGGATTCATCCGGTGCTAGGCTGGAAGGATTCTGTTCACCTCATTGTCTACCTTGGCAAGGTCTTACTTCCATCTGATTCTTTCCCAAAATGTTGTGGCCCGTCAGCGGCCAGTGCAGCTAGTAGCTGATTCCGACAACGAGGAGGCTGGTGTGGTGCTGCGCCAGCAGCCTGTGCAGCTGGCACTCGAATCGGACAATGAGGAGGTTGGAGAAGATGTGGTGCCAGAGGCAGGGATTCAGCCAGGGCCTTCATAACCTCCAGAAGTTCCCTTAAGTGAAGAGGACGAAGAGGAGGAGCCTCTTCTCGATGCACGGGTGCGCAGAGCTGCCAAAAGGCAGGAGTGGTGCCTCAAGAGGAGGTCTCCTCGAGAGTAAGGCTTGGGGCTAATTGGCCACTCCCTTAGCCTATTTAAGGAGGAACGCCAACTGGAAGCAATTTGCAGGGAACAACTCAGTTCACATACCTTCGTGTCTTGTCTTGCTTATCTTATCAGCTTCCTGCAAATTGCTTCTGGGCATTCTGCCAACCACAGTAAGCTTTCAGTATTATTCTTTGAATTCTTGGCGGCTTTTAATGCAGTTAATTAACAGCCGTTGTTGTACAAAACTGGTTTATTTAGTAAACTAAGGTTGGAACGGACTTCGTGTGTGCTGCGTTCTTTGGGGTCCGTAGCTGGGGCAGAACAGAAAAGAATCAAGTTCAGAGATCACCCCAAACCCAATATTTCACGCTCAATCAATGTGTGCTCTCTACTAGAAGATGGTTTAAAGTGGGCTTCTCAAGAGCATCAATCTGGGGTTTCAATTTCCAGAATCCTTACAAACTTCCCTGTGGGCTCGGATGCCTGGAAGATGCCATCCAACCTGCCATTGCAGAGTATCCCACACCCCATTCCCTGGCTGACTCACTGTAGATCTTTCCCCAGATTCAAGATCTTTGACTCAGTGTTGTGTAAATGCTAACCAGTCACGTTGCTTGTCTTTTCTTATTCCTAGCTTGCCCTGCCTGGGGATGATAATCGAAAGAGCATGGAACTAGAAGCCGATTGCGGAATCGACATCAATGTCCTTGAAAACAGCCAGGCTGTTGAACGGGATTACAAAGAGGGCGTTCTTTACGACAAGGGACACTTAACACCACCGTCCCATCAACCGGACCAGGCTAGCAAAGATGCAACCTTCACTTTAACCAACATTGTGCCCCAGTTACGCCAACTCAATACTGGAGAATGGAGATTATATGAGGAAAGTATGAAGAAATCTACTAAAGGGTGCCTTGATACATATGTCATTGTGGGTGTGGTGCCCGGCAATAAATCCATCAATGACAGAGTGAATGTACCCAGTCATATCTGGGCTGCAGCTTGTTGTGTGTTAAAAAACAATGAGAGAAAGTCCTGGGCAGTCCTTGCACAAAATGATAAGAATAAGGTAGTCCATCATAGCTTGGTGGACCTGCAAGCACAACTTGCTAATCTCTATGGGAAGGAAGTTGATCTTTTCGATAATGGTTGTAATGCACCGGATGTCTCGCAAAACTGAACTCACACAGCAAATAAAAGCAAAGTACAAATGTAGTAGCTTACTTGTTCAGCCTATGGAATGAAAGCGGTTAATTGTAATCCTGGCTTGTTCTGTGTGATTGTATTCCTCAGGGTGGCAAAAATCCAGGCCGCTTGATTAGTTTACGGTAATGATTATTATGGGAATCCAGCAAATAAATTAATCCAGTAGCCAGATTAAGGGTCTAGAGTTGACAGAGCTAAAATGGTTATCTCAATTTACAGGTTGTATAGGATTGATCATTTCAACACATGTACAATATAACCAGTGGTGGGTTGCTCCTGGTTTGGTCCGGTTCTATAGAACTGGTGGTAAAACCGATGGGAGGCTCCGCCCACCCACCATGATGTCATCATGGGGGAATCTGCGCATGCCCGCATGTGCTCCCTTTGCGAACTGGTAATAAAGGTACTTGAGTATAAATTGTGAAAAAGGGAAGTGCAGTGAGAAGGAATGAGCACTGATGCTGAACAGGAGTTATGCTTGATACAGATAATCCTCGAATTATGACTGTTAAATGAGTGTTCTGACAGTGCTGAAAAAAAGTAATTTACAACCAGTTCTTGCACTTAAGGACCATCGCAGTGTCAACACAGTCAGCTCAAAATTGGGGTGATTGGCAACTGGCATGTGTTTACGATGGCTGCAGTGCAGAGGTAGGTTTCAGCAGGTTCTGACCAGTTCTGGAGAACCAGTAGCGGAAATTTTGAGTAGTTCGGAGAACCGGTAGTGAAAATTCTGACTGGCCCCGGCCCCATCTATTCTCTGCCTCCCGAGTCCCAGCTGATCGGGAGGAAATGGGGATTTTGCAGTAACCTTCCCCTGGAGGGGGGTGGGAATGGAGATTTTACAGTATCCGTCCCCTGCCACGCCCACCAAGCCACACCCACAGAACCAGTAGTAAAAAATTTTGAAACCCACCACTGCTGCAGTGTCCGAAGATCACCATTTGCAACCATCCCGGGGGGCTCCTGATAGGTAAAGTCAAAAGGGGGAGCTGGTTTTGTTTAATGACCTCAACAACAAAGGTTGTAAAAGCAGGTCTGACTCACTTAATGGTTACATTGCTTAGTGACAGAGATTCTGGTCGCAATTGTGATTGCAAATTGATGCCTTCCTGTATTTACCTGCTTCTGATGCTTTGTCAATAAATGCTTTTTCTTAGTTCTTGCAATAAACTTGCTTATCAAAGATCTGTGTCCTTGTGTCACTTTCAGTAAATCAACCTGGAAAAGCTTGATCATTCTGTTTTATCAGTCAAACGAGTATGGGGCAGGGAGAAGGCGTATTGCTAAATAATTTCATTCCTCCCCCACTATTTTGTCCTTGTTGATTGATTGATTAACTGCCATTAAGTGCCATCAATTTTTTTTTATGGACAAAGGATGGATGTTTGGTGTTGTAATTTAGGTCCAACAGTCCTGAATTCTTGAGTTCTTCACTTAAAAGCCTCTGGATCCAATATGGCTTAATTCTAAATAAGTATTAATTAATTAATTGATTGATTGATTTTTAATTAATTAATTTTTAATTAATTTTAAATTAATTAATTCTAAATTCATTCTAAATAAATAAATAAACATCGAATTGTTAACTAGGGCATACAAAACCTTTGCCAGACCAATTCTCGAATACAGCTCGTCTGCCTGGAATCCACACTGTATAACAGACATTAATACAATTGAGCGAGTCCAGAGGTATTTCACGAGAAGAGTACTCCACTCCTCTGCTCACCATAGAATCCCTTATGCCTCCAGGCTCAAAATTTTAGGCTTGGACAACCTAGAACTACGCTGACTACGGTCTGACTTAAGCGTAGTACACAAAATTGTCTGCTACAACATCCTACCTGTCAATGACTACTTCAGCTTCAACCTCAATAAGACACGGGCAAACAATCAATACAAACTTAAAGTAAACCACTCCAAACTCGATTGCAGAAAATACGACTTCAGCAACAGAGTGGTCAATGTCTGGAATGCACTACCTGACTCTGTTGTTATGTCCTCAAACCCCCCAAACTTTAACCTTAAACTGTCTACTGTGGACCTCACCCCATTCCTAAGAGGTCCGTAAAGGGAGCGTGCATAAGCGCACCAGCGTGCCTTCCGTCCCTGTCCTACTGTCCCCATTTATTCGTACTCATTTCCTGTGTTCATGTCCATAAGTTTATACTTACACCTGTTTTCTTGTACATGTTTGGCAAACTAGATTTATATATATATATATAAAATTTATATTTTGCTGATAAAGAAATAGGTGTCTTGATAGAAAAACACTTAATATACTGTATATATATATTAAGTGTTTTTCTGGCCTTGGAAAAGATCCTGGCGGAGGCCAAAAGCAAATCAGTTTCACACTGTTGCTTAAAAAAGGCATTGATTTGCCCATATCCTCAGCTGAGGGCTTTATATCCCTCTCCGAGCTGATTTACAGAATCAGCATCTTGCCTCCACAATCTGGGTCCTCATTTTACTGACCTCAGAAGGATGGAAGGCCGAGTCAACCTTGAGCCGGTCAGGATTGAACTCCTGGCAGTGGGCAGAATTAACCTACAATACTGCATTCTAACCACTGCCCCACCAGGAAGAAGAATGAGAAAGGGAATAGGAGAAGAAGGAAGGAAGATAAGGAAGATAAGGAAGGAAGGAAGGAAGGAAGGAAGGAAGGAAGGAAGGAAGGAAGGAAGGAGATGGAAGGAAGAAAGGAAGATAGGGCAATAGCTCTTAGACTTATCGACTGCTTTTCAGTACTTTCCAACTCTCTATAAGCAGCTTGGAGAGTCAGCCTATTGCCCCTAACAATCTGGCTCCTCATTCTACCAACCTTGGAAGGATGGAAGGCTGAGTCAACCTTGAGCCTGGTTAGATTCGATCTGCCAAACTGCTGGCAGATCAGTGATCAGCAGAAGTAGCCGGCAGTACTGCACTCTTAACGTCTGCGCCACTGCAGCTCTTTTATAAATATCAACCTGGTGGGACCGGAAGAAGAAATGACTGGAAGATTGAACTGCAGTAAAAGCAGTTTCTAGTTTTTGTTAAACATTCATGAAATGGAGATGAACTTAGAGGAGCTATCAGAGGTGAGGAAATATGGCAAGATGGTGAAGTTAAGAATTATTTGCACTTTATTAATTCCAGTCTTCAATAAGAGCTAGACTATAAGAATTTTGTTGGCCTCATTGTTGACTGCACCTTATATTATATTTCCCCTATTTTTGGTTTTTATTTCGCTTTTGGAAATTGTCTTTTCTTTAGGTTTGCTCTTTGCAACATGGCTGATATCCAAAACACCTTGCTGATATTTGCTGTCCCCTTCTCTGGAATTGAACGGGACGGGGGCCAAATGTCGAGAATCTGTGGGCTACTTTTTAGTTTCGAGTTGTTGGCTTCCAAAACTGTAACATGAACTGCTTCCTCCATTTACAGACAGAGGCAGTTCCACAGAAATGGCCCTCTAGATCAAGTATCTCTCAAGCCATCAAAAGTTTATCTTGAGTATCTGTCAAGCCATCCAAAAACAGTCAAGGGTTCATTTCTTTAGAAAGGTAACAGGAAATAGCCAAAATATAAATCTTGGAGCAGGGGCCTCGATCTGCATTGTGACTCTCCTCTGTCTACCTGACTTCTTCTGGTCTACAAGTAAGACACTGGTTTCAATTGTGAGTATGTTGCAGGGTAAGTTACTATGTGATGTTTTGTTATGGGCTGCAGCCAGTGGTGGGATTCAGCCAGTTCGCACCACTTCCGGAGAACCAGTTGTTAACCTTCTGAGCAGTTTGGTGAACTGATTGTTGGAAAAAAATCATTAGGTCAGAGAACCAGTTGTTAAATTACTTGAATCCCACCATTGGCTCTAGCCACTGTAGAAGCCATCTTGTGCAAATGCTTGAATTACGCTCTTCCCATCCTGGATATCGTCACCTGTTGTTTGCATCTTTGGGTTACTACAACTCAACCTTTGGTCAGAAGCACAAGGATTGTTAAATTAATAATGGTTAATGTAGGCAAAGAGGTTTAAGATTTGTTGGAAGGAAAATCCCTCTGGTTCAGTTCCAAGCTGGGAGAAAGACATTGGAAATAAATAAAATAGAGGCTGGAGGCTGATTGGAAAGAGGGTCCGTGAATTGATGAAGCAGAACAAACCACATGTAATTCTGGGAGAGCTGACAAAATGGAGTTTAGACTGGGTAGGTTTTTATACCTTCTGGATTCCTATGGGGTCATGTAGGGGTCACGAGCCTTCCCTTCCCTGCCCTTCCTTCTCTTCTATCTAGAAACGTAAACAATCTGGTTGGCCTCCATCTGAACATGTGGAAAAGCTGGTCTTTATTAGCCATTGGCTATATTCAACCTCAAACTAATTCTTTGCTAAATTAAAGTGTTTCTTCTTCTTCTTCTTCTTCTTCTTCTTCTTCTTCTTCTTCTTCTTCTTCTTCTTCTTCTTCTTCTTCTTCTTCTTCTTCTTCTCCTCCTCCTCCTCCTCCTCCTCCTCCTCCTCCTCCTCCTCCTCCCCCTTCCTTCTCTTCCTCCTCTTCCTCCTCCTCTCTCTCTCTCTCTCTCAGCAGAAAAGTTCTACTTGAAGGACCAACCGACCAATTGCACAGCCATGTTGCTGCTATGGATCCTCTCCCTGGCTGCCTCCTTTCTCCTGCCTGCAACTGGGGAGGTGGTACAAAGTTTCAGTACATGCAGTCAGTTCTTTTTGGATGAAAAGCCCCCTAACCTGGAGCCAGAGAATTTGGCCAGAATCTGCCAGAGGTATAACAACAGGTATCATTTTGCCACAATGTACGACACAGATCGGCGCATCCCCGTGTTCTCAGCGTATAAATATCAGCCTGGTAAGGCTCCAAGATGGGACGAGTGGATGATTGAACCGCAGGTAAGAGAAGTTCCTATCCTGAAGCTAAACATTCATCAAATGGGGGCCACCTTAAAGGAACAGTCAGTAGTTAGGAAATAAAGCAAGACAGTGCATTTAAGAATTATTTGTATATAATTATTTCCAGGATTCATCCGGTGCTAGGCTGGAAGGATTCTGTTCACCTCATTGTCTACCTTGGCAAGGTCTTACTTCCATCTGATTCTTTCCCAAAATGTTGTGGCCCGTCAGCGGCCAGTGCAGCTAGTAGCTGATTCCGACAGCGAGGAGGCTGGTGTGGTGCTGCGCCAGCAGCCTGTGCAGCTGGCACTCGAATCGGACAATGAGGAGGTTGGAGAAGATGTGGTGCCAGAGGCAGGGATTCAGCCAGGGCCTTCATAACCTCCAGAAGTTCCCTTAAGTGAAGAGGACGAAGAGGAGGAGCCTCTTCTCGATGCACGGGTGCGCAGAGCTGCCAAAAGGCAGGAGTGGCGCCTCAAGAGGAGGTCTCCTCGAGAGTAAGGCTTGGGGCTAATTGGCCACTCCCTTAGCCTATTTAAGGAGGAACGCCAACTGGAAGCAATTTGCAGGGAACAACTCAGTTCACATACCTTCGTGTCTTGTCTTGCTTATCTTATCAGCTTCCTGCAAATTGCTTCTGGGCATTCTGCCAACCACAGTAAGCTTTCAGTATTATTCTTTGAATTCTTGGCGGCTTTTAATGCAGTTAATTAACAGCCGTTGTTGTACAAAACTGGTTTATTTAGTAAACTAAGGTTGGAACGGACTTCGTGTGTGCTGCGTTCTTTGGGGTCCGTAGCTGGGGCAGAACAGAAAAGAATCAAGTTCAGAGATCACCCCAAACCCAATATTTCACGCTCAATCAATGTGTGCTCTCTACTAGAAGATGGTTTAAAGTGGGCTTCTCAAGAGCATCAATCTGGGGTTTCAATTTCCAGAATCCTTACAAACTTCCCTGTGGGCTCGGATGCCTGGAAGATGCCATCCAACCTGCCATTGCAGAGTATCCCACACCCCATTCCCTGGCTGACTCACTGTAGATCTTTCCCCAGATTCAAGATCTTTGACTCAGTGTTGTGTAAATGCTAACCAGTCACGTTGCTTGTCTTTTCTTATTCCTAGCTTGCCCTGCCTGGGGATGATAATCGAAAGAGCATGGAACTAGAAGCCGATTGCGGAATCGACATCAATGTCCTTGAAAACAGCCAGGCTGTTGAACGGGATTACAAAGAGGGCGTTCTTTACGACAAGGGACACTTAACACCACCGTCCCATCAACCGGACCAGGCTAGCAAAGATGCAACCTTCACTTTAACCAACATTGTGCCCCAGTTACGCCAACTCAATACTGGAGAATGGAGATTATATGAGGAAAGTATGAAGAAATCTACTAAAGGGTGCCTTGATACATATGTCATTGTGGGTGCGGTGCCCGGCAATAAATCCATCAATGACAGAGTGAATGTACCCAGTCATATCTGGGCTGCAGCTTGTTGTGTGTTAAAAAACAATGAGAGAAAGTCCTGGGCAGTCCTTGCACAAAATGATAAGAATAAGGTAGTCCATCATAGCTTGGTGGACCTGCAAGCACAACTTGCTAATCTCTATGGGAAGGAAGTTGATCTTTTCGATAATGCTTGTAATGCACCGGATGTCTCGCAAAACTGAACTCACACAGCAAATAAAAGCAAAGTACAAATGTAGTAGCTTACTTGTTCAGCCTATGGAATGAAAGCGGTTAATTGTAATCCTGGCTTGTTCTGTGTGATTGTATTCCTCAGGGTGGCAAAAATCCAGGCCGTTTGATTAGTTTACGGTAATGATTATTATGGGAATCCAGCAAATAAATTAATCCAGTAGCCAGATTAAGGGTCTAGAGTTGACAGAGCTAAAATGGTTATCTCAATTTACAGGTTGTATAGGATTGATCATTTCAACACATGTACAATATAACCAGTGGTGGGTTGCTCCTGGTTTGGTCCGGTTCTATAGAACTGGTGGTAAAACCGATGGGAGGCTCCGCCCACCCACCATGATGTCATCATGGGGGAATCTGCGCATGCCCGCATGTGCTCCCTTTGCGAACTGGTAATAAAGGTACCTGAGTATAAATTGTGAAAAAGGGAAGTGCAGTGAGAAGGAATGAGCACTGATGCTGAACAGGAGTTATGCTTGATACAGATAATCCTCGAATTATGACTGTTAAATGAGTGTTCTGACAGTGCTGAAAAAAAGTAATTTACAACCAGTTCTTGCACTTAAGGACCATCGCAGTGTCAACACAGTCAGCTCAAAATTGGGGTGATTGGCAACTGGCATGTGTTTACGATGGCTGCAGTGCAGAGGTAGGTTTCAGCAGGTTCTGACCAGTTCTGGAGAACCAGTAGCGGAAATTTTGAGTAGTTCGGAGAACCGGTAGTGAAAATTCTGACTGGCCCCGGCCCCATCTATTCTCTGCCTCCCGAGTCCCAGCTGATCGGGAGAAAATGGGGATTTTGCAGTAACCTTCCCCTGGAGGGGGGTGGGAATGGAGATTTTACAGTATCCGTCCCCTGCCACGCCCACCAAGCCACACCCACAGAACCAGTAGTAAAAAATTTTGAAACCCACCACTGCTGCAGTGTCCAAAGATCACCATTTGCAACCATCCCGGGGGGCTCCTGATAGGTAAAGTCAAAAGGGGGAGCTGGTTTTGTTTAATGACCTCAACAACAAAGGTTGTAAAAGCAGGTCTGACTCACTTAATGGTTACATTGCTTAGTGACAGAGATTCTGGTCGCAATTGTGATTGCAAATTGATGCCTTCCTGTATTTACCTGCTTCTGATGCTTTGTCAATAAATGCTTTTTCTTAGTTCTTGCAATAAACTTGCTTATCAAAGATCTGTGTCCTTGTGTCACTTTCAGTAAATCAACCTGGAAAAGCTTGATCATTCTGTTTTATCAGTCAAACGAGTATGGGGCAGGGAGAAGGCGTATTGCTAAATAATTTCATTCCTCCCCCACTATTTTGTCCTTGTTGATTGATTGATTAACTGCCATTAAGTGCCATCAATTTTTTTTTATGGACAAAGGATGGATGTTTGGTGTTGTAATTTAGGTCCAACAGTCCTGAATTCTTGAGTTCTTCACTTAAAAGCCTCTGGATCCAATATGGCTTAATTCTAAATAAGTATTAATTAATTAATTAATTGATTGATTGATTTTTAATTAATTAATTTTTAATTAATTTTAAATTAATTAATTCTAAATTCATTCTAAATAAATAAATAAACATCGAATTGTTAACTAGGGCATACAAAACCTTTGCCAGACCAATTCTCGAATACAGCTCGTCTGCCTGGAATCCACACTGCATAACAGACATTAATACAATTGAGCGAGTCCAGAGGTATTTCACGAGAAGAGTACTCCACTCCTCTGCTCACCATAGAATCCCTTATGCCTCCAGGCTCAAAATTTTAGGCTTGGACAACCTAGAACTACGCTGACTACGGTCTGACTTAAGCGTAGTACACAAAATTGTCTGCTACAACATCCTACCTGTCAATGACTACTTCAGCTTCAACCTCAATAAGACACGGGCAAACAATCAATACAAACTTAAAGTAAACCACTCCAAACTCGATTGCAGAAAATACGACTTCAGCAACAGAGTGGTCAATGTCTGGAATGCACTACCTGACTCTGTTGTTATGTCCTCAAACCCCCCAAACTTTAACCTTAAACTGTCTACTGTGGACCTCACCCCATTCCTAAGAGGTCCGTAAAGGGAGCGTGCATAAGCGCACCAGCGTGCCTTCCGTCCCTGTCCTACTGTCCCCATTTATTCGTACTCATTTCCTGTGTTCATGTCCATAAGTTTATACTTACACCTGTTTTCTTGTACATGTTTGGCAAACTAGATTTATATATATATATATAAAATTTATATTTTGCTGATAAAGAAATAGGTGTCTTGATAGAAAAACACTTAATATACTGTATATATATATTAAGTGTTTTTCTGGCCTTGGAAAAGATCCTGGCGGAGGCCAAAAGCAAATCAGTTTCACACTGTTGCTTAAAAAAGGCATTGATTTGCCCATATCCTCAGCTGAGGGCTTTATATCCCTCTCCGAGCTGATTTACAGAATCAGCATCTTGCCTCCACAATCTGGGTCCTCATTTTACTGACCTCAGAAGGATGGAAGGCCGAGTCAACCTTGAGCCGGTCAGGATTGAACTCCTGGCAGTGGGCAGAATTAACCTACAATACTGCATTCTAACCACTGCCCCACCAGGAAGAAGAATGAGAAAGGGAATAGGAGAAGAAGGAAGGAAGATAAGGAAGATAAGGAAGGAAGGAAGGAAGGAAGGAAGGAAGGAAGGAAGGAAGGAAGGAAGGAAGGAAGGAGATGGAAGGAAGAAAGGAAGATAGGGCAATAGCTCTTAGACTTATCGACTGCTTTTCAGTACTTTCCAACTCTCTATAAGCAGCTTGGAGAGTCAGCCTATTGCCCCTAACAATCTGGCTCCTCATTCTACCAACCTTGGAAGGATGGAAGGCTGAGTCAACCTTGAGCCTGGTTAGATTCGATCTGCCAAACTGCTGGCAGATCAGTGATCAGCAGAAGTAGCCGGCAGTACTGCACTCTTAACGACTGCGCCACCGCAGCTCTTTTATAAATATCAACCTGGTGGGACCGGAAGAAGAAATGACTGGAAGATTGAACTGCAGTAAAAGCAGTTTCTAGTTTTTGTTAAACATTCATGAAATGGAGGTGAACTTAGAGGAGCTATCAGAGGTGAGGAAATATGGCAAGATGGTGAAGTTAAGAATTATTTGCACTTTATTAGTTCCAGTCTTCAATAAGAGCTAGACTATAAGAATTTTGTTGGCCTCATTGTTGACTGCACCTTATATTATATTTCCCCTATTTTTGGTTTTTATTTCGCTCTTGGAAATTGTCTTTTCTTTAGGTTTGCTCTTTGCAACAAGGCCTGATTTCCAAAACCCCTTGCTGATATTTGCTGTCCCCTTCTCTGGAATTGAACGGGACGGGGGCCAAATGTCGAGAATCTGTGGGCTACTTTTTAGTTTCGAGTTGTTGGCTTCCAAAACTGTAACATGAACTGCTTCCTCCATTTACAGACAGAGGCAGTTCCACAGAAATGGCCCTCTAGATCAAGTATCTCTCAAGCCATCAAAAGTTTATCTCGAGTATCTGTCAAGCCATCCAAAAACAGTCAAGGGTTCATTTCTTTAGAAAGGTAACAGGAAATAGCCAAAATATAAATCTTGGAGCAGGGGCCTCGATCTGCATTGTGACTCTCCTCTGTCTACCTGACTTCTTCTGGTCTACAAGCAAGAGACTGGTTTCAATTGTGAGTATTTTGCAGGGTAGGTTACTATGTGATGTTTTTTTTATGGGCTGCAGCCAGTGGTGGGATTCAGCCAGTTCGCACCACTTCCGGAGAACCGGTTGTTAACCTTCTGAGCAGTTTGGTGAACTGATTGTTGGAAAAAAATCATTAGGTCAGAGAACCAGTTGTTAAATTACTTGAATCCCACCATTGGCTCTAGCCACTGTAGAAGCCATCTTGTGCAAATGCTTGAATTACGCTCTTCCCATCCTGGATATCGTCACCTGTTGTTTGCATCTTTGGGTTACTACAACTCGACCTTTGGTCAGAAGCACAAGGATTGTTAAATTAATGATGGTTAACGTAGGCAAAGAGGTTTAAGATTTGTTGGAAGGAAAATCCCTCTGGTTCAGTTCCAAGCTGGGAGAAAGACATTGGAAATAAAATAGAGGCTGGAGGCTGATTGGAAAGAGGGTCCGTGAATTGATGAAGCAGAACAAACCAACGACATGTAATTCTGGGAGAGCTGACAAAATGGAGTTTAGACTGGGTAGGTTTTTATACCTTCTGGATTCCTATGGGGTCATGTAGGGGTCACGAGCCTTCCCTTCCCTGCCCTTCCTTCTCTTCTATCTAGAAATGTAAACAATCTGGTTGGCCTCCATCTGAACATGTGGAAAAGCTGGTCTTTATTAGCCATTGGCTATATTCAACCTCAAACTAATTCTTTGCTAAATTAAAGTGTTTCTTCTTCTTCTTCTTCTTCTTCTTCTTCTTCTTCTTCTTCTTCTTCTTCTTCTTCTTCTTCTTCTTCTTCTTCTTCTTCTTCTTCTTCTTCTTCTTCTCCTTCTTCTTCTTCTCCTCCTCCTCCCCCTCCTCCTCCTCCTCCTCCTCCTCCTTCCCCTTCCTCCTCTTCCTCCTCTTCCTCCTTCTCTCTCTCTCTCTCTCTCAGCAGAAAAGTTCTACTTGAAGGACCAACCGACCAATTGCACAGCCATGTTGCTGCTATGGATCCTCTCCCTGGCTGCCTCCTTTCTCCTGCCTGCAACTGGGGAGGTGGTACAAAGTTTCAGTACATGCAGTCAGTTCTTTTTGGATGAAAAGCCCCCTAACCTGGAGCCAGAGAATTTGGCCAGAATCTGCCAGAGGTATAACAACAGGTATCATTTTGCCACAATGTACGACACAGATCGGCGCATCCCCGTGTTCTCAGCGTATAAATATCAGCCTGGTAAGGCTCCAAGATGGGACGAGTGGATGATTGAACCGCAGGTAAGAGAAGTTCCTATCCTGAAGCTAAACATTCATCAAATGGGGGCCACCTTAAAGGAACAGTCAGTAGTTAGGAAATAAAGCAAGACAGTGCATTTAAGAATTATTTGTATATAATTATTTCCAGGATTCATCCGGTGCTAGGCTGGAAGGATTCTGTTCACCTCATTGTCTACCTTGGCAAGGTCTTACTTCCATCTGATTCTTTCCAAAAATGTTGTGGCCCGTCAGCGGCCAGTGCAGCTAGTAGCTGATTCTGACAGTGAGGAGGTTGGTGTGGTGCTGCGCCAGCAGCCTGTGCAGCTGGCACTCGAATCGGACAATGAGGAGGTTGGAGAAGATGTGGTGCCAGAGGCAGGGATTCAGCCAGGGCCTTCATAACCTCCAGAAGTTCCCTTAAGTGAAGAGGACGAAGAGGAGGAGCCTCTTCTCGATGCACGGGTGCGCAGAGCTGCCAAAAGGCAGGAGTGGCGCCTCAGGAGGAGGTCTCCTCGAGAGTAAGGCTTGGGGCTAATTGGCCACTCCCTTAGCCTATTTAAGGAGGAACGCCGACTGGAAGCAATTTGCAGGGAACAACTCAGTTTACATACCTTCGTGTCTTGTCTTGCTTATCTTATCAGCTTCCTGCAAATTGCTTCTGGGCATTCTGCCAACCACAGTAAGCTTTCAGTATTATTCTTTGAATTCTTGGCGGCTTTTAATGCAGTTAATTAACAGCCGTTGTTGTACAAAACTGGTTTATTTAGTAAACTAAGGTTGGAACGGACTTCGTGTGTGCTGCGTTCTTTGGGGTCCGTAGCTGGGGCAGAACAGAAAAGAATCAAGTTCAGAGATCACCCCAAACCCAATATTTCACGCTCAATCAATGTGTGCTCTCTACTAGAAGATGGTTTAAAGTGGGCTTCTCAAGAGCATCAATCTGGGGTTTCAATTTCCAGAATCCTTACAAACTTCCCTGTGGGCTCGGATGCCTGGAAGATGCCATCCAACCTGCCTTTGCAGAGTATCCCACACCCCATTCCCTGGCTGACTCACTGTAGATCTTTCCCCAGATTCAAGATCTTTGACTCAGTGTTGTGTAAATGCTAACCAGTCACGTTGCTTGTCTTTTCTTATTCCTAGCTTGCCCTGCCTGGGGATGATAATCGAAAGAGCATGGAACTAGAAGCCGATTGCGGAATCGACATCAATGTCCTTGAAAACAGCCAGGCTGTTGAACGGGATTACAAAGACGGCGTTCTTTACGACAAGGGACACTTAACACCACCGTCCCATCAACCGGACCAGGCTAGCAAAGATGCAACCTTCACTTTAACCAACATTGTGCCCCAGTTACGCCAACTCAATACTGGAGAATGGAGATTATATGAGGAAAGTATGAAGAAATCTACTAAAGGGTGCCTTGATACATATGTCATTGTGGGTGTGGTGCCCGGCAATAAATCCATCAATGACAGAGTGAATGTACCCAGTCATATCTGGGCTGCAGCTTGTTGTGTGTTAAAAAACAATGAGAGAAAGTCCTGGGCAGTCCTTGCACAAAATGATAAGAATAAGGTAGTCCATCATAGCTTGGTGGACCTGCAAGCACAACTTGCTAATCTCTATGGGAAGGAAGTTGATCTTTTCGATAATGCTTGTAATGCACCGGATGTCTCGCAAAACTGAACTCACACAGCAAATAAAAGCAAAGTACAAATGTAGTAGCTTACTTGTTCAGCCTATGGAATGAAAGCGGTTAATTGTAATCCTGGCTTGTTCTGTGTGATTGTATTCCTCAGGGTGGCAAAAATCCAGGCCGTTTGATTAGTTTACGGTAATGATTATTATGGGAATCCAGCAAATAAATTAATCCAGTAGCCAGATTAAGGGTCTAGAGTTGACAGAGCTAAAATGGTTATCTCAATTTACAGGTTGTATAGGATTGATCATTTCAACACATGTACAATATAACCAGTGGTGGGTTGCTCCTGGTTTGGTCCGGTTCTATAGAACTGGTGGTAAAACCGATGGGAGGCTCCGCCCACCCACCATGATGTCATCATGGGGGAATCTGCGCATGCCCGCATGTGCTCCCTTTGCGAACTGGTAATAAAGGTACCTGAGTATAAATTGTGAAAAAGGGAAGTGCAGTGAGAAGGAATGAGCACTGATGCTGAACAGGAGTTATGCTTGATACAGATAATCCTCGAATTATGACTGTTAAATGAGTGTTCTGACAGTGCTGAAAAAAAGTAATTTACAACCAGTTCTTGCACTTAAGGACCATCGCAGTGTCAACACAGTCAGCTCAAAATTGGGGTGATTGGCAACTGGCATGTGTTTACGATGGCTGCAGTGCAGAGGTAGGTTTCAGCAGGTTCTGACCAGTTCTGGAGAACCAGTAGCGGAAATTTTGAGTAGTTCGGAGAACCGGTAGTGAAAATTCTGACTGGCCCCGGCCCCATCTATTCTCTGCCTCCCGAGTCCCAGCTGATCGGGAGAAAATGGGGATTTTGCAGTAACCTTCCCCTGGAGGGGGGTGGGAATGGAGATTTTACAGTATCCGTCCCCTGCCACGCCCACCAAGCCACACCCACAGAACCAGTAGTAAAAAATTTTGAAACCCACCACTGCTGCAGTGTCCAAAGATCACCATTTGCAACCATCCCGGGGGGCTCCTGATAGGTAAAGTCAAAAGGGGGAGCTGGTTTTGTTTAATGACCTCAACAACAAAGGTTGTAAAAGCAGGTCTGACTCACTTAATGGTTACATTGCTTAGTGACAGAGATTCTGGTCGCAATTGTGATTGCAAATTGATGCCTTCCTGTATTTACCTGCTTCTGATGCTTTGTCAATAAATGCTTTTTCTTAGTTCTTGCAATAAACTTGCTTATCAAAGATCTGTGTCCTTGTGTCACTTTCAGTAAATCAACCTGGAAAAGCTTGATCATTCTGTTTTATCAGTCAAACGAGTATGGGGCAGGGAGAAGGCGTATTGCTAAATAATTTCATTCCTCCCCCACTATTTTGTCCTTGTTGATTGATTGATTAACTGCCATTAAGTGCCATCAATTTTTTTTTATGGACAAAGGATGGATGTTTGGTGTTGTAATTTAGGTCCAACAGTCCTGAATTCTTGAGTTCTTCACTTAAAAGCCTCTGGATCCAATATGGCTTAATTCTAAATAAGTATTAATTAATTAATTAATTGATTGATTGATTTTTAATTAATTAATTTTTAATTAATTTTAAATTAATTAATTCTAAATTCATTCTAAATAAATAAATAAACATCGAATTGTTAACTAGGGCATACAAAACCTTTGCCAGACCAATTCTCGAATACAGCTCGTCTGCCTGGAATCCACACTGCATAACAGACATTAATACAATTGAGCGAGTCCAGAGGTATTTCACGAGAAGAGTACTCCACTCCTCTGCTCACCATAGAATCCCTTATGCCTCCAGGCTCAAAATTTTAGGCTTGGACAACCTAGAACTACGCTGACTACGGTCTGACTTAAGCGTAGTACACAAAATTGTCTGCTACAACATCCTACCTGTCAATGACTACTTCAGCTTCAACCTCAATAAGACACGGGCAAACAATCAATACAAACTTAAAGTAAACCACTCCAAACTCGATTGCAGAAAATACGACTTCAGCAACAGAGTGGTCAATGTCTGGAATGCACTACCTGACTCTGTTGTTATGTCCTCAAACCCCCCAAACTTTAACCTTAAACTGTCTACTGTGGACCTCACCCCATTCCTAAGAGGTCCGTAAAGGGAGCGTGCATAAGCGCACCAGCGTGCCTTCCGTCCCTGTCCTACTGTCCCCATTTATTCGTACTCATTTCCTGTGTTCATGTCCATAAGTTTATACTTACACCTGTTTTCTTGTACATGTTTGGCAAACTAGATTTATATATATATATATAAAATTTATATTTTGCTGATAAAGAAATAGGTGTCTTGATAGAAAAACACTTAATATACTGTATATATATATTAAGTGTTTTTCTGGCCTTGGAAAAGATCCTGGCGGAGGCCAAAAGCAAATCAGTTTCACACTGTTGCTTAAAAAAGGCATTGATTTGCCCATATCCTCAGCTGAGGGCTTTATATCCCTCTCCGAGCTGATTTACAGAATCAGCATCTTGCCTCCACAATCTGGGTCCTCATTTTACTGACCTCAGAAGGATGGAAGGCCGAGTCAACCTTGAGCCGGTCAGGATTGAACTCCTGGCAGTGGGCAGAATTAACCTACAATACTGCATTCTAACCACTGCCCCACCAGGAAGAAGAATGAGAAAGGGAATAGGAGAAGAAGGAAGGAAGATAAGGAAGATAAGGAAGGAAGGAAGGAAGGAAGGAAGGAAGGAAGGAAGGAAGGAAGGAAGGAGATGGAAGGAAGAAAGGAAGATAGGGCAATAGCTCTTAGACTTATCGACTGCTTTTCAGTACTTTCCAACTCTCTATAAGCAGCTTGGAGAGTCAGCCTATTGCCCCTAACAATCTGGCTCCTCATTCTACCAACCTTGGAAGGATGGAAGGCTGAGTCAACCTTGAGCCTGGTTAGATTCGATCTGCCAAACTGCTGGCAGATCAGTGATCAGCAGAAGTAGCCGGCAGTACTGCACTCTTAACGACTGCGCCACCGCAGCTCTTTTATAAATATCAACCTGGTGGGACCGGAAGAAGAAATGACTGGAAGATTGAACTGCAGTAAAAGCAGTTTCTAGTTTTTGTTAAACATTCATGAAATGGAGGTGAACTTAGAGGAGCTATCAGAGGTGAGGAAATATGGCAAGATGGTGAAGTTAAGAATTATTTGCACTTTATTAGTTCCAGTCTTCAATAAGAGCTAGACTATAAGAATTTTGTTGGCCTCATTGTTGACTGCACCTTATATTATATTTCCCCTATTTTTGGTTTTTATTTCGCTCTTGGAAATTGTCTTTTCTTTAGGTTTGCTCTTTGCAACAAGGCCTGATTTCCAAAACCCCTTGCTGATATTTGCTGTCCCCTTCTCTGGAATTGAACGGGACGGGGGCCAAATGTCGAGAATCTGTGGGCTACTTTTTAGTTTCGAGTTGTTGGCTTCCAAAACTGTAACATGAACTGCTTCCTCCATTTACAGACAGAGGCAGTTCCACAGAAATGGCCCTCTAGATCAAGTATCTCTCAAGCCATCAAAAGTTTATCTCGAGTATCTGTCAAGCCATCCAAAAACAGTCAAGGGTTCATTTCTTTAGAAAGGTAACAGGAAATAGCCAAAATATAAATCTTGGAGCAGGGGCCTCGATCTGCATTGTGACTCTCCTCTGTCTACCTGACTTCTTCTGGTCTACAAGCAAGAGACTGGTTTCAATTGTGAGTATTTTGCAGGGTAGGTTACTATGTGATGTTTTTTTTATGGGCTGCAGCCAGTGGTGGGATTCAGCCAGTTCGCACCACTTCCGGAGAACCGGTTGTTAACCTTCTGAGCAGTTTGGTGAACTGATTGTTGGAAAAAAATCATTAGGTCAGAGAACCAGTTGTTAAATTACTTGAATCCCACCATTGGCTCTAGCCACTGTAGAAGCCATCTTGTGCAAATGCTTGAATTACGCTCTTCCCATCCTGGATATCGTCACCTGTTGTTTGCATCTTTGGGTTACTACAACTCGACCTTTGGTCAGAAGCACAAGGATTGTTAAATTAATGATGGTTAACGTAGGCAAAGAGGTTTAAGATTTGTTGGAAGGAAAATCCCTCTGGTTCAGTTCCAAGCTGGGAGAAAGACATTGGAAATAAAATAGAGGCTGGAGGCTGATTGGAAAGAGGGTCCGTGAATTGATGAAGCAGAACAAACCAACGACATGTAATTCTGGGAGAGCTGACAAAATGGAGTTTAGACTGGGTAGGTTTTTATACCTTCTGGATTCCTATGGGGTCATGTAGGGGTCACGAGCCTTCCCTTCCCTGCCCTTCCTTCTCTTCTATCTAGAAATGTAAACAATCTGGTTGGCCTCCATCTGAACATGTGGAAAAGCTGGTCTTTATTAGCCATTGGCTATATTCAACCTCAAACTAATTCTTTGCTAAATTAAAGTGTTTCTTCTTCTTCTTCTTCTTCTTCTTCTTCTTCTTCTTCTTCTTCTTCTTCTTCTTCTTCTTCTTCTTCTTCTTCTTCTTCTTCTTCTCCTTCTTCTTCTTCTCCTCCTCCTCCCCCTCCTCCTCCTCCTCCTCCTCCTCCTTCCCCTTCCTCCTCTTCCTCCTCTTCCTCCTTCTCTCTCTCTCTCTCTCTCAGCAGAAAAGTTCTACTTGAAGGACCAACCGACCAATTGCACAGCCATGTTGCTGCTATGGATCCTCTCCCTGGCTGCCTCCTTTCTCCTGCCTGCAACTGGGGAGGTGGTACAAAGTTTCAGTACATGCAGTCAGTTCTTTTTGGATGAAAAGCCCCCTAACCTGGAGCCAGAGAATTTGGCCAGAATCTGCCAGAGGTATAACAACAGGTATCATTTTGCCACAATGTACGACACAGATCGGCGCATCCCCGTGTTCTCAGCGTATAAATATCAGCCTGGTAAGGCTCCAAGATGGGACGAGTGGATGATTGAACCGCAGGTAAGAGAAGTTCCTATCCTGAAGCTAAACATTCATCAAATGGGGGCCACCTTAAAGGAACAGTCAGTAGTTAGGAAATAAAGCAAGACAGTGCATTTAAGAATTATTTGTATATAATTATTTCCAGGATTCATCCGGTGCTAGGCTGGAAGGATTCTGTTCACCTCATTGTCTACCTTGGCAAGGTCTTACTTCCATCTGATTCTTTCCCAAAATGTTGTGGCCCGTCAGCGGCCAGTGCAGCTAGTAGCTGATTCTGACAGTGAGGAGGTTGGTGTGGTGCTGCGCCAGCAGCCTGTGCAGCTGGCACTCGAATCGGACAATGAGGAGGTTGGAGAAGATGTGGTGCCAGAGGCAGGGATTCAGCCAGGGCCTTCATAACCTCCAGAAGTTCCCTTAAGTGAAGAGGACGAAGAGGAGGAGCCTCTTCTCGATGCACGGGTGCGCAGAGCTGCCAAAAGGCAGGAGTGGCGCCTCAGGAGGAGGTCTCCTCGAGAGTAAGGCTTGGGGCTAATTGGCCACTCCCTTAGCCTATTTAAGGAGGAACGCCGACTGGAAGCAATTTGCAGGGAACAACTCAGTTTACATACCTTCGTGTCTTGTCTTGCTTATCTTATCAGCTTCCTGCAAATTGCTTCTGGGCATTCTGCCAACCACAGTAAGCTTTCAGTATTATTCTTTGAATTCTTGGCGGCTTTTAATGCAGTTAATTAACAGCCGTTGTTGTACAAAACTGGTTTATTTAGTAAACTAAGGTTGGAACGGACTTCGTGTGTGCTGCGTTCTTTGGGGTCCGTAGCTGGGGCAGAACAGAAAAGAATCAAGTTCAGAGATCACCCCAAACCCAATATTTCACGCTCAATCAATGTGTGCTCTCTACTAGAAGATGGTTTAAAGTGGGCTTCTCAAGAGCATCAATCTGGGGTTTCAATTTCCAGAATCCTTACAAACTTCCCTGTGGGCTCGGATGCCTGGAAGATGCCATCCAACCTGCCTTTGCAGAGTATCCCACACCCCATTCCCTGGCTGACTCACTGTAGATCTTTCCCCAGATTCAAGATCTTTGACTCAGTGTTGTGTAAATGCTAACCAGTCACGTTGCTTGTCTTTTCTTATTCCTAGCTTGCCCTGCCTGGGGATGATAATCGAAAGAGCATGGAACTAGAAGCCGATTGCGGAATCGACATCAATGTCCTTGAAAACAGCCAGGCTGTTGAACGGGATTACAAAGACGGCGTTCTTTACGACAAGGGACACTTAACACCACCGTCCCATCAACCGGACCAGGCTAGCAAAGATGCAACCTTCACTTTAACCAACATTGTGCCCCAGTTACGCCAACTCAATACTGGAGAATGGAGATTATATGAGGAAAGTATGAAGAAATCTACTAAAGGGTGCCTTGATACATATGTCATTGTGGGTGTGGTGCCCGGCAATAAATCCATCAATGACAGAGTGAATGTACCCAGTCATATCTGGGCTGCAGCTTGTTGTGTGTTAAAAAACAATGAGAGAAAGTCCTGGGCAGTCCTTGCACAAAATGATAAGAATAAGGTAGTCCATCATAGCTTGGTGGACCTGCAAGCACAACTTGCTAATCTCTATGGGAAGGAAGTTGATCTTTTCGATAATGCTTGTAATGCACCGGATGTCTCGCAAAACTGAACTCACACAGCAAATAAAAGCAAAGTACAAATGTAGTAGCTTACTTGTTCAGCCTATGGAATGAAAGCGGTTAATTGTAATCCTGGCTTGTTCTGTGTGATTGTATTCCTCAGGGTGGCAAAAATCCAGGCCGTTTGATTAGTTTACGGTAATGATTATTATGGGAATCCAGCAAATAAATTAATCCAGTAGCCAGATTAAGGGTCTAGAGTTGACAGAGCTAAAATGGTTATCTCAATTTACAGGTTGTATAGGATTGATCATTTCAACACATGTACAATATAACCAGTGGTGGGTTGCTCCTGGTTTGGTCCGGTTCTATAGAACTGGTGGTAAAACCGATGGGAGGCTCCGCCCACCCACCATGATGTCATCATGGGGGAATCTGCGCATGCCCGCATGTGCTCCCTTTGCGAACTGGTAATAAAGGTACCTGAGTATAAATTGTGAAAAAGGGAAGTGCAGTGAGAAGGAATGAGCACTGATGCTGAACAGGAGTTATGCTTGATACAGATAATCCTCGAATTATGACTGTTAAATGAGTGTTCTGACAGTGCTGAAAAAAAGTAATTTACAACCAGTTCTTGCACTTAAGGACCATCGCAGTGTCAACACAGTCAGCTCAAAATTGGGGTGATTGGCAACTGGCATGTGTTTACGATGGCTGCAGTGCAGAGGTAGGTTTCAGCAGGTTCTGACCAGTTCTGGAGAACCAGTAGCGGAAATTTTGAGTAGTTCGGAGAACCGGTAGTGAAAATTCTGACTGGCCCCGGCCCCATCTATTCTCTGCCTCCCGAGTCCCAGCTGATCGGGAGGAAATGGGGATTTTGCAGTAACCTTCCCCTGGAGGGGGGTGGGAATGGAGATTTTACAGTATCCGTCCCCTGCCACGCCCACCAAGCCACACCCACAGAACCAGTAGTAAAAAATTTTGAAACCCACCACTGCTGCAGTGTCCAAAGATCACCATTTGCAACCATCCCGGGGGGCTCCTGATAGGTAAAGTCAAAAGGGGGAGCTGGTTTTGTTTAATGACCTCAACAACAAAGGTTGTAAAAGCAGGTCTGACTCACTTAATGGTTACATTGCTTAGTGACAGAGATTCTGGTCGCAATTGTGATTGCAAATTGATGCCTTCCTGTATTTACCTGCTTCTGATGCTTTGTCAATAAATGCTTTTTCTTAGTTCTTGCAATAAACTTGCTTATCAAAGATCTGTGTCCTTGTGTCACTTTCAGTAAATCAACCTGGAAAAGCTTGATCATTCTGTTTTATCAGTCAAACGAGTATGGGGCAGGGAGAAGGCGTATTGCTAAATAATTTCATTCCTCCCCCACTATTTTGTCCTTGTTGATTGATTGATTAACTGCCATTAAGTGCCATCAATTTTTTTTTATGGACAAAGGATGGATGTTTGGTGTTGTAATTTAGGTCCAACAGTCCTGAATTCTTGAGTTCTTCACTTAAAAGCCTCTGGATCCAATATGACTTAATTCTAAATAAGTATTAATTAATTAATTGATTGATTGATTTTTAATTAATTAATTTTTAATTAATTTTAAATTAATTAATTCTAAATTCATTCTAAATAAATAAATAAACATCGAATTGTTAACTAGGGCATACAAAACCTTTGCCAGACCAATTCTCGAATACAGCTCGTCTGCCTGGAATCCACACTGTATAACAGACATTAATACAATTGAGCGAGTCCAGAGGTATTTCACGAGAAGAGTACTCCACTCCTCTGCTCACCATAGAATCCCTTATGCCTCCAGGCTCAAAATTTTAGGCTTGGACAACCTAGAACTACGCTGACTACGGTCTGACTTAAGCGTAGTACACAAAATTGTCTGCTACAACATCCTACCTGTCAATGACTACTTCAGCTTCAACCTCAATAAGACACGGGCAAACAATCAATACAAACTTAAAGTAAACCACTCCAAACTCGATTGCAGAAAATACGACTTCAGCAACAGAGTGGTCAATGTCTGGAATGCACTACCTGACTCTGTTGTTATGTCCTCAAACCCCCCAAACTTTAACCTTAAACTGTCTACTGTGGACCTCACCCCATTCCTAAGAGGTCCGTAAAGGGAGCGTGCATAAGCGCACCAGCGTGCCTTCCGTCCCTGTCCTACTGTCCCCATTTATTCGTACTCATTTCCTGTGTTCATGTCCATAAGTTTATACTTACACCTGTTTTCTTGTACATGTTTGGCAAACTAGATTTATATATATATATATAAAATTTATATTTTGCTGATAAAGAAATAGGTGTCTTGATAGAAAAACACTTAATATACTGTATATATATATTAAGTGTTTTTCTGGCCTTGGAAAAGATCCTGGCGGAGGCCAAAAGCAAATCAGTTTCACACTGTTGCTTAAAAAAGGCATTGATTTGCCCATATCCTCAGCTGAGGGCTTTATATCCCTCTCCGAGCTGATTTACAGAATCAGCATCTTGCCTCCACAATCTGGGTCCTCATTTTACTGACCTCAGAAGGATGGAAGGCCGAGTCAACCTTGAGCCGGTCAGGATCGAACTCCTGGCAGTGGGCAGAATTAACCTACAATACTGCATTCTAACCACTGCCCCACCAGGAAGAAGAATGAGAAAGGGAATAGGAGAAGAAGGAAGGAAGATAAGGAAGATAAGGAAGGAAGGAAGGAAGGAAGGAAGGAAGGAAGGAAGGAAGGAAGGAAGGAGATGGAAGGAAGGAAGGAAGATAGGGCAATAGCTCTTAGACTTATCGACTGCTTTTCAGTACTTTCCAACTCTCTATAAGCAGCTTGGAGAGTCAGCCTATTGCCCCTAACAATCTGGCTCCTCATTCTACCAACCTTGGAAGGATGGAAGGCTGAGTCAACCTTGAGCCTGGTTAGATTCGATCTGCCAAACTGCTGGCAGATCAGTGATCAGCAGAAGTAGCCGGCAGTACTGCACTCTTAACAACTGCGCCACCGCAGCTCTTTTATAAATATCAACCTGGTGGGACCGGAAGAAGAAATGACTGGAAGATTGAACTGCAGTAAAAGCAGTTTCTAGTTTATGTTAAACATTCATGAAATGGAGGTGAACTTAGAGGAGCTATCAGAGGTGAGGAAATATGGCAAGATGGTGAAGTTAAGAATTATTTGCACTTTATTAATTCCAGTCTTCAATAAGAGCTAGACTAAAAGAATTTTGTTGGCCTCATTGTTGACTGCACCTTATATTATATTTCCCCTATTTTTGGTTTTTATTTCGCTCTTGGAAATTGTCTTTTCTTTAGGTTTGCTCTTTGCAACATGGCTGATATCCAAAACACCTTGCTGATATTTGCTGTCCCCTTCTCTGGAATTGAACGGGACGGGGGCCAAATGTCGAGAATCTGTGGGCTACTTTTTAGTTTCGAGTTGTTGGCTTCCAAAACTGTAACATGAACTGCTTCCTCCATTTACAGACAGAGGCAGTTCCACAGAAATGGCCCTCTAGATCAAGTATCTCTCAAGCCATCAAAAGTTTATCTTGAGTATCTGTCAAGCCATCCAAAAACGGTCAAGGGTTCATTTCTTTAGAAAGGTAACAGGAAATAGCCAAAATATAAATCTTGGAGCAGGGGCCTCGATCTGCATTGTGACTCTCCTCTGTCTACCTGACTTCTTCTGGTCTACAAGTAAGACACTGGTTTCAATTGTGAGTATTTTGCAGGGTAAGTTACTATGTGATGTTTTGTTATGGGCTGCAGCCAGTGGTGGGATTCAGCCAGTTCGCACCACTTCCGGAGAACCAGTTGTTAACCTTCTGAGCAGTTTGGTGAACTGATTGTTGGAAAAAAATCATTAGGTCAGAGAACCAGTTGTTAAATTACTTGAATCCCACCATTGGCTCTAGCCACTGTAGAAGCCATCTTGTGCAAATGCTTGAATTACGCTCTTCCCATCCTGGATATCGTCACCTGTTGTTTGCATCTTTGGGTTACTACAACTCGACCTTTGGTCAGAAGCACAAGGATTGTTAAATTAATGATGGTTAACGTAGGCAAAGAGGTTTAAGATTTGTTGGAAGGAAAATCCCTCTGGTTCAGTTCCAAGCTGGGAGAAAGACATTGGAAATAAAATAGAGGCTGGAGGCTGATTGGAAAGAGGGTCCGTGAATTGATGAAGCAGAACAAACCAACCACATGTAATTCTGGGAGAGCTGACAAAATGGAGTTTAGACTGGGTAGGTTTTTATACCTTCTGGATTCCTATGGGGTCATGTAGGGGTCACGAGCCTTCCCTTCCCTGCCCTTCCTTCTCTTCTATCTAGAAATGTAAACAATCTGGTTGGCCTCCATCTGAACATGTGGAAAAGCTGGTCTTTGTTAGCCATTGGCTATATTCAACCTCAAACTAATTCTTTGCTAAATTAAAGTGTTTCTTCTTCTTCTTCTTCTTCTTCTTCTTCTTCTTCTTCTTCTTCTTCTTCTTCTTCTTCTTCTTCTTCTTCTTCTTCTTCTTCTTCTTCTCCTCCTCCTCCTCCTCCTCCTCCTCCCCCTTCCTCCTCTTCCTCCTCTTCCTCCTTCTCTCTCTCTCTCTCTCTCTCAGCAGAAAAGTTCTACTTGAAGGACCAACCGACCAATTGCACAGCCATGTTGCTGCTATGGATCCTCTCCCTGGCTGCCTCCTTTCTCCTGCCTGCAACTGGGGAGGTGGTACAAAGTTTCAGTACATGCAGTCAGTTCTTTTTGGATGAAAAGCCCCCTAACCTGGAGCCAGAGAATTTGGCCAGAATCTGCCAGAGGTATAACAACAGGTATCATTTTGCCACAATGTACGACACAGATCGGCGCATCCCCGTGTTCTCAGCGTATAAATATCAGCCTGGTAAGGCTCCAAGATGGGACGAGTGGATGATTGAACCGCAGGTAAGAGAAGTTCCTATCCTGAAGCTAAACATTCATCAAATGGGGGCCACCTTAAAGGAACAGTCAGTAGTTAGGAAATAAAGCAAGACAGTGCATTTAAGAATTATTTGTATATAATTATTTCCAGGATTCATCCGGTGCTAGGCTGGAAGGATTCTGTTCACCTCATTGTCTACCTTGGCAAGGTCTTACTTCCATCTGATTCTTTCCCAAAATGTTGTGGCCCATCAGCGGCCAGTGCAGCTAGTAGCTGATTCCGACAGCGAGGAGGCTGGTGTGGTGCTGCGCCAGCAGCCTGTGCAGCTGGCACTCGAATCGGACAATGAGGAGGTTGGAGAAGATGTGGTGCCAGAGGCAGGGATTCAGCCAGGGCCTTCATAACCTCCAGAAGTTCCCTTAAGTGAAGAGGACGAAGAGGAGGAGCCTCTTCTCGATGCACGGGTGCGCAGAGCTGCCAAAAGGCAGGAGTGGTGCCTCAGGAGGAGGTCTCCTCGAGAGTAAGGCTTGGGGCTAATTGGCCACTCCCTTAGCCTATTTAAGGAGGAACGCTGACTGGAAGCAATTTGCAGGGAACAACTCAGTTCACATACCTTCGTGTCTTGTCTTGCTTATCTTATCAGCTTCCTGCAAATTGCTTCTGGGCATTCTGCCAACCACAGTAAGCTTTCAGTATTATTCTTTGAATTCTTGGCGGCTTTTAATGCAGTTAATTAACAGCCGTTGTTGTACAAAACTGGTTTATTTAGTAAACTAAGGTTGGAACGGACTTCGTGTGTGCTGCGTTCTTTGGGGTCCGTAGCTGGGGCAGAACAGAAAAGAATCAAGTTCAGAGATCACCCCAAACCCAATATTTCACGCTCAATCAATGTGTGCTCTCTACTAGAAGATGGTTTAAAGTGGGCTTCTCAAGAGCATCAATCTGGGGTTTCAATTTCCAGAATCCTTACAAACTTCCCTGTGGGCTCGGATGCCTGGAAGATGCCATCCAACCTGCCATTGCAGAGTATCCCACACCCCATTCCCTGGCTGACTCACTGTAGATCTTTCCCCAGATTCAAGATCTTTGACTCAGTGTTGTGTAAATGCTAACCAGTCACGTTGCTTGTCTTTTCTTATTCCTAGCTTGCCCTGCCTGGGGATGATAATCGAAAGAGCATGGAACTAGAAGCCGATTGCGGAATCGACATCAATGTCCTTGAAAACAGCCAGGCTGTTGAACGGGATTACAAAGACGGCGTTCTTTACGACAAGGGACACTTAACACCACCGTCCCATCAACCGGACCAGGCTAGCAAAGATGCAACCTTCACTTTAACCAACATTGTGCCCCAGTTACGCCAACTCAATACTGGAGAATGGAGATTATATGAGGAAAGTATGAAGAAATCTACTAAAGGGTGCCTTGATACATATGTCATTGTGGGTGTGGTGCCCGGCAATAAATCCATCAATGACAGAGTGAATGTACCCAGTCATATCTGGGCTGCAGCTTGTTGTGTGTTAAAAAACAATGAGAGAAAGTCCTGGGCAGTCCTTGCACAAAATGATAAGAATAAGGTAGTCCATCATAGCTTGGTGGACCTGCAAGCACAACTTGCTAATCTCTATGGGAAGGAAGTTGATCTTTTCGATAATGCTTGTAATGCACCGGATGTCTCGCAAAACTGAACTCACACAGCAAATAAAAGCAAAGTACAAATGTAGTAGCTTACTTGTTCAGCCTATGGAATGAAAGCGGTTAATTGTAATCCTGGCTTGTTCTGTGTGATTGTATTCCTCAGGGTGGCAAAAATCCAGGCCGTTTGATTAGTTTACGGTAATGATTATTATGGGAATCCAGCAAATAAATTAATCCAGTAGCCAGATTAAGGGTCTAGAGTTGACAGAGCTAAAATGGTTATCTCAATTTACAGGTTGTATAGGATTGATCATTTCAACACATGTACAATATAACCAGTGGTGGGTTGCTCCTGGTTTGGTCCGGTTCTATAGAACTGGTGGTAAAACCGATGGGAGGCTCCGCCCACCCACCATGATGTCATCATGGGGGAATCTGCGCATGCCCGCATGTGCTCCCTTTGCGAACTGGTAATAAAGGTACCTGAGTATAAATTGTGAAAAAGGGAAGTGCAGTGAGAAGGAATGAGCACTGATGCTGAACAGGAGTTATGCTTGATACAGATAATCCTCGAATTATGACTGTTAAATGAGTGTTCTGACAGTGCTGAAAAAAAGTAATTTACAACCAGTTCTTGCACTTAAGGACCATCGCAGTGTCAACACAGTCAGCTCAAAATTGGGGTGATTGGCAACTGGCATGTGTTTACGATGGCTGCAGTGCAGAGGTAGGTTTCAGCAGGTTCTAACCAGTTCTGGAGAACCAGTAGCGGAAATTTTGAGTAGTTCGGAGAACCGGTAGTGAAAATTCTGACTGGCCCCGGCCCCATCTATTCTCTGCCTCCCGAGTCCCAGCTGATCGGGAGGAAATGGGGATTTCGCAGTAACCTTCCCCTGGAGGGGGGTGGGAATGGAGATTTTACAGTATCCGTCCCCTGCCACGCCCACCAAGCCACACCCACAGAACCAGTAGTAAAAAATGTTGAAACCCACCACTGCTGCAGTGTCCGAAGATCACCATTTGCAACCATCCCGGGGGGCTCCTGATAGGTAAAGTCAAAAGGGGGAGCTGGTTTTGTTTAATGACCTCAACAACAAAGGTTGTAAAAGCAGGTCTGACTCACTTAATGGTTACATTGCTTAGTGACAGAGATTCTGGTCGCAATTGTGATTGCAAATTGATGCCTTCCTGTATTTACCTGCTTCTGATGCTTTGTCAATAAATGCTTTTTCTTAGTTCTTGCAATAAACTTGCTTATCAAAGATCTGTGTCCTTGTGTCACTTTCAGTAAATCAACCTGGAAAAGCTTGATCATTCTGTTTTATCAGTCAAACGAGTATGGGGCAGGGAGAAGGCGTATTGCTAAATAATTTCATTCCTCCCCCACTATTTTGTCCTTTTTGATTGATTGATTAACTGCCATTAAGTGCCATCAATTTTTTTTTATGGACAAAGGATGGATGTTTGGTGTTGTAATTTAGGTCCAACAGTCCTGAATTCTTGAGTTCTTCACTTAAAAGCCTCTGGATCCAATATGGCTTAATTCTAAATAAGTATTAATTAATTAATTGATTGATTGATTTTTAATTAATTAATTTTTAATTAATTTTAAATTAATTAATTCTAAATTCATTCTAAATAAATAAATAAACATCGAATTGTTAACTAGGGCATACAAAACCTTTGCCAGACCAATTCTCGAATACAGCTCGTCTGCCTGGAATCCACACTTTATATCGGACATTAATACAATTGAGTGAGTCCAGAGGTATTTCACGAGAAGAGTACTCCACTCCTCTGCTCACCATAGAATCCCTTATGCCTCCAGGCTCAAAATTTTAGGCTTGGACAACCTAGAACTACGCTGACTACGGTCTGACTTAAGCGTAGTACACAAAATTGTCTGCTACAACATCCTACCTGTCAATGACTACTTCAGCTTCAACCTCAATAAGACACGGGCAAACAATCAATACAAACTTAAAGTAAACCACTCCAAACTCGATTGCAGAAAATACGACTTCAGCAACAGAGTGGTCAATGTCTGGAATGCACTACCTGACTCTGTTGTTATGTCCTCAAACCCCCCAAACTTTAACCTTAAACTGTCTACTGTGGACCTCACCCCATTCCTAAGAGGTCCGTAAAGGGAGCGTGCATAAGCGCACCAGCGTGCCTTCCGTCCCTGTCCTACTGTCCCCATTTATTCGTACTCATTTCCTGTGTTCATGTCCATAAGTTTATACTTACACCTGTTTTCTTGTACATGTTTGGCAAACTAGATTTATATATATATATATATAAAATTTATATTTTGCTGATAAAGAAATAGGTGTCTTGATAGAAAAACACTTAATATACTGTATATATATATTAAGTGTTTTTCTGGCCTTGGAAAAGATCCTGGCGGAGGCCAAAAGCAAATCAGTTTCACACTGTTGCTTAAAAAAGGCATTGATTTGCCCATATCCTCAGCTGAGGGCTTTATATCCCTCTCCGAGCTGATTTACAGAATCAGCATCTTGCCTCCACAATCTGGGTCCTCATTTTACTGACCTCAGAAGGATGGAAGGCCGAGTCAACCTTGAGCCGGTCAGGATTGAACTCCTGGCAGTGGGCAGAATTAACCTACAATACTGCATTCTAACCACTGCCCCACCAGGAAGAAGAATGAGAAAGGGAATAGGAGAAGAAGGAAGGAAGGAAGGAAGGAAGGAAGGAAGGAAGGAAGGAAGGAAGGAAGGAGATGGAAGGAAGAAAGGAAGATAGGGCAATAGCTCTTAGACTTATCGACTGCTTTTCAGTACTTTCCAACTCTCTATAAGCAGCTTGGAGAGTCAGCCTATTGCCCCTAACAATCTGGCTCCTCATTCTACCAACCTTGGAAGGATGGAAGGCTGAGTCAACCTTGAGCCTGGTTAGATTCGATCTGCCAAACTGCTGGCAGATCAGTGATCAGCAGAAGTAGCCGGCAGTACTGCACTCTTAACAACTGCGCCACCGCAGCTCTTTTATAAATATCAACCTGGTGGGACCGGAAGAAGAAATGACTGGAAGATTGAACTGCAGTAAAAGCAGTTTCTAGTTTATGTTAAACATTCATGAAATGGAGGTGAACTTAGAGGAGCTATCAGAGGTGAGGAAATATGGCAAGATGGTGAAGTTAAGAATTATTTGCACTTTATTAATTCCAGTCTTCAATAAGAGCTAGACTAAAAGAATTTTGTTGGCCTCATTGTTGACTGCACCTTATATTATATTTCCCCTATTTTTGGTTTTTATTTCGCTCTTGGAAATTGTCTTTTCTTTAGGTTTGCTCTTTGCAACATGGCTGATATCCAAAACACCTTGCTGATATTTGCTGTCCCCTTCTCTGGAATTGAACGGGACGGGGGCCAAATGTCGAGAATCTGTGGGCTACTTTTTAGTTTCGAGTTGTTGGCTTCCAAAACTGTAACATGAACTGCTTCCTCCATTTACAGACAGAGGCAGTTCCACAGAAATGGCCCTCTAGATCAAGTATCTCTCAAGCCATCAAAAGTTTATCTTGAGTATCTGTCAAGCCATCCAAAAACGGTCAAGGGTTCATTTCTTTAGAAAGGTAACAGGAAATAGCCAAAATATAAATCTTGGAGCAGGGGCCTCGATCTGCATTGTGACTCTCCTCTGTCTACCTGACTTCTTCTGGTCTACAAGTAAGACACTGGTTTCAATTGTGAGTATTTTGCAGGGTAAGTTACTATGTGATGTTTTGTTATGGGCTGCAGCCAGTGGTGGGATTCAGCCAGTTCGCACCACTTCCGGAGAACCAGTTGTTAACCTTCTGAGCAGTTTGGTGAACTGATTGTTGGAAAAAAATCATTAGGTCAGAGAACCAGTTGTTAAATTACTTGAATCCCACCATTGGCTCTAGCCACTGTAGAAGCCATCTTGTGCAAATGCTTGAATTACGCTCTTCCCATCCTGGATATCGTCACCTGTTGTTTGCATCTTTGGGTTACTACAACTCGACCTTTGGTCAGAAGCACAAGGATTGTTAAATTAATGATGGTTAACGTAGGCAAAGAGGTTTAAGATTTGTTGGAAGGAAAATCCCTCTGGTTCAGTTCCAAGCTGGGAGAAAGACATTGGAAATAAATAAAATAGAGGCTGGAGGCTGATTGGAAAGAGGGTCCGTGAATTGATGAAGCAGAACAAACCAACCACATGTAATTCTGGGAGAGCTGACAAAATGGAGTTTAGACTGGGTAGGTTTTTATACCTTCTGGATTCCTATGGGGTCATGTAGGGGTCACGAGCCTTCCCTTCCCTGCCCTTCCTTCTCTTCTATCTAGAAATGTAAACAATCTGGTTGGCCTCCATCTGAACATGTGGAAAAGCTGGTCTTTGTTAGCCATTGGCTATATTCAACCTCAAACTAATTCTTTGCTAAATTAAAGTGTTTCTTCTTCTTCTTCTTCTTCTTCTTCTTCTTCTTCTTCTTCTTCTTCTTCTTCTTCTTCTTCTTCTTCTTCTTCTTCTCCTCCTCCTCCTCCTCCTCCTCCTCCTCCTCCCCCTTCCTCCTCTTCCTCCTCTTCCTCCTTCTCTCTCTCTCTCTCTCTCTCTCAGCAGAAAAGTTCTACTTGAAGGACCAACCGACCAATTGCACAGCCATGTTGCTGCTATGGATCCTCTCCCTGGCTGCCTCCTTTCTCCTGCCTGCAACTGGGGAGGTGGTACAAAGTTTCAGTACATGCAGTCAGTTCTTTTTGGATGAAAAGCCCCCTAACCTGGAGCCAGAGAATTTGGCCAGAATCTGCCAGAGGTATAACAACAGGTATCATTTTGCCACAATGTACGACACAGATCGGCGCATCCCCGTGTTCTCAGCGTATAAATATCAGCCTGGTAAGGCTCCAAGATGGGACGAGTGGATGATTGAACCGCAGGTAAGAGAAGTTCCTATCCTGAAGCTAAACATTCATCAAATGGGGGCCACCTTAAAGGAACAGTCAGTAGTTAGGAAATAAAGCAAGACAGTGCATTTAAGAATTATTTGTATATAATTATTTCCAGGATTCATCCGGTGCTAGGCTGGAAGGATTCTGTTCACCTCATTGTCTACCTTGGCAAGGTCTTACTTCCATCTGATTCTTTCCCAAAATGTTGTGGCCCGTCAGCGGCCAGTGCAGCTAGTAGCTGATTCCGACAGCGAGGAGGCTGGTGTGGTGCTGCGCCAGCAGCCTGTGCAGCTGGCACTCGAATCGGACAATGAGGAGGTTGGAGAAGATGTGGTGCCAGAGGCAGGGATTCAGCCAGGGCCTTCATAACCTCCAGAAGTTCCCTTAAGTGAAGAGGACGAAGAGGAGGAGCCTCTTCTCGATGCACGGGTGCGCAGAGCTGCCAAAAGGCAGGAGTGGCGCCTCAAGAGGAGGTCTCCTCGAGAGTAAGGCTTGGGGCTAATTGGCCACTCCCTTAGCCTATTTAAGGAGGAACGCCAACTGGAAGCAATTTGCAGGGAACAACTCAGTTCACATACCTTCGTGTCTTGTCTTGCTTATCTTATCAGCTTCCTGCAAATTGCTTCTGGGCATTCTGCCAACCACAGTAAGCTTTCAGTATTATTCTTTGAATTCTTGGCGGCTTTTAATGCAGTTAATTAACAGCCGTTGTTGTACAAAACTGGTTTATTTAGAAAACGAAGGTTGGAACGGACTTCGTGTGTGCTGCGTTCTTTGGGGTCCGTAGCTGGGGCAGAACAGAAAAGAATCAAGTTCAGAGATCACCCCAAACCCAATATTTCACGCTCAATCAATGTGTGCTCTCTACTAGAAGATGGTTTAAAGTGGGCTTCTCAAGAGCATCAATCTGGGGTTTCAATTTCCAGAATCCTTACAAACTTCCCTGTGGGCTCGGATGCCTGGAAGATGCCATCCAACCTGCCTTTGCAGAGTATCCCACACCCCATTCCCTGGCTGACTCACTGTAGATCTTTCCCCAGATTCAAGATCTTTGACTCAGTGTTGTGTAAATGCTAACCAGTCACGTTGCTTGTCTTTTCTTATTCCTAGCTTGCCCTGCCTGGGGATGATAATCGAAAGAGCATGGAACTAGAAGCCGATTGCGGAATCGACATCAATGTCCTTGAAAACAGCCAGGCTGTTGAACGGGATTACAAAGACGGCGTTCTTTACGACAAGGGACACTTAACACCACCGTCCCATCAACCGGACCAGGCTAGCAAAGATGCAACCTTCACTTTAACCAACATTGTGCCCCAGTTACGCCAACTCAATACTGGAGAATGGAGATTATATGAGGAAAGTATGAAGAAATCTACTAAAGGGTGCCTTGATACATATGTCATTGTGGGTGTGGTGCCCGGCAATAAATCCATCAATGACAGAGTGAATGTACCCAGTCATATCTGGGCTGCAGCTTGTTGTGTGTTAAAAAACAATGAGAGAAAGTCCTGGGCAGTCCTTGCACAAAATGATAAGAATAAGGTAGTCCATCATAGCTTGGTGGACCTGCAAGCACAACTTGCTAATCTCTATGGGAAGGAAGTTGATCTTTTCGATAATGCTTGTAATGCACCGGATGTCTCGCAAAACTGAACTCACACAGCAAATAAAAGCAAAGTACAAATGTAGTAGCTTACTTGTTCAGCCTATGGAATGAAAGCGGTTAATTGTAATCCTGGCTTGTTCTGTGTGATTGTATTCCTCAGGGTGGCAAAAATCCAGGCCGTTTGATTAGTTTACGGTAATGATTATTATGGGAATCCAGCAAATAAATTAATCCAGTAGCCAGATTAAGGGTCTAGAGTTGACAGAGCTAAAATGGTTATCTCAATTTACAGGTTGTATAGGATTGATCATTTCAACACATGTACAATATAACCAGTGGTGGGTTGCTCCTGGTTTGGTCCGGTTCTATAGAACTGGTGGTAAAACCGATGGGAGGCTCCGCCCACCCACCATGATGTCATCATGGGGGAATCTGCGCATGCCCGCATGTGCTCCCTTTGCGAACTGGTAATAAAGGTACCTGAGTATAAATTGTGAAAAAGGGAAGTGCAGTGAGAAGGAATGAGCACTGATGCTGAACAGGAGTTATGCTTGATACAGATAATCCTCGAATTATGACTGTTAAATGAGTGTTCTGACAGTGCTGAAAAAAAGTAATTTACAACCAGTTCTTGCACTTAAGGACCATCGCAGTGTCAACACAGTCAGCTCAAAATTGGGGTGATTGGCAACTGGCATGTGTTTACGATGGCTGCAGTGCAGAGGTAGGTTTCAGCAGGTTCTGACCAGTTCTGGAGAACCGGTAGCGGAAATTTTGAGTAGTTCGGAGAACCGGTAGTGAAAATTCTGACTGGCCCCGGCCCCATCTATTCTCTGCCTCCCGAGTCCCAGCTGATCGGGAGGAAATGGGGATTTTGCAGTAACCTTCCCCTGGAGGGGGGTGGGAATGGAGATTTTACAGTATCCGTCCCCTGCCACGCCCACCAAGCCACACCCACAGAACCAGTAGTAAAAAATTTTGAAACCCACCACTGCTGCAGTGTCCGAAGATCACCATTTGCAACCATCCCGGGAGGCTCCTGATAGGTAAAGTCAAAAGGGGGAGCTGGTTTTGTTTAATGACCTCAACAACAAAGGTTGTAAAAGCAGGTCTGACTCACTTAATGGTTACATTGCTTAGTGACAGAGATTCTGGTCGCAATTGTGATTGCAAATTGATGCCTTCCTGTATTTACCTGCTTCTGATGCTTTGTCAATAAATGCTTTTTCTTAGTTCTTGCAATAAACTTGCTTATCAAAGATCTGTGTCCTTGTGTCACTTTCAGTAAATCAACCTGGAAAAGCTTGATCATTCTGTTTTATCAGTCAAACGAGTATGGGGCAGGGAGAAGGCGTATTGCTAAATAATTTCATTCCTCCCCCACTATTTTGTCCTTGTTGATTGATTGATTAACTGCCATTAAGTGCCATCAATTTTTTTTTATGGACAAAGGATGGATGTTTGGTGTTGTAATTTAGGTCTAACAGTCCTGAATTCTTGAGTTCTTCACTTAAAAGCCTCTGGATCCAATATGGCTTAATTCTAAATAAGTATTAATTAATTAATTGATTGATTGATTTTTAATTAATTAATTTTTAATTAATTTTAAATTAATTAATTCTAAATTCATTCTAAATAAATAAATAAACATCGAATTGTTAACTAGGGCATACAAAACCTTTGCCAGACCAATTCTCGAATACAGCTCGTCTGCCTGGAATCCACACTGTATAACAGACATTAATACAATTGAGCGAGTCCAGAGGTATTTCACGAGAAGAGTACTCCACTCCTCTGCTCACCATAGAATCCCTTATGCCTCCAGGCTCAAAATTTTAGGCTTGGACAACCTAGAACTACGCTGACTACGGTCTGACTTAAGCGTAGTACACAAAATTGTCTGCTACAACATCCTACCTGTCAATGACTACTTCAGCTTCAACCTCAATAAGACACGGGCAAACAATCAATACAAACTTAAAGTAAACCACTCCAAACTCGATTGCAGAAAATACGACTTCAGCAACAGAGTGGTCAATGTCTGGAATGCACTACCTGACTCTGTTGTTATGTCCTCAAACCCCCCAAACTTTAACCTTAAACTGTCTACTGTGGACCTCACCCCATTCCTAAGAGGTCCGTAAAGGGAGCGTGCATAAGCGCACCAGCGTGCCTTCCGTCCCTGTCCTACTGTCCCCATTTATTCGTACTCATTTCCTGTGTTCATGTCCATAAGTTTATACTTACACCTGTTTTCTTGTACATGTTTGGCAAACTAGATTTATATATATATATATAAAATTTATATTTTGCTGATAAAGAAATAGGTGTCTTGATAGAAAAACACTTAATATACTGTATATATATATTAAGTGTTTTTCTGGCCTTGGAAAAGATCCTGGCGGAGGCCAAAAGCAAATCAGTTTCACACTGTTGCTTAAAAAAGGCATTGATTTGCCCATATCCTCAGCTGAGGGCTTTATATCCCTCTCCGAGCTGATTTACAGAATCAGCATCTTGCCTCCACAATCTGGGTCCTCATTTTACTGACCTCAGAAGGATGGAAGGCCGAGTCAACCTTGAGCCGGTCAGGATTGAACTCCTGGCAGTGGGCAGAATTAACCTACAATACTGCATTCTAACCACTGCCCCACCAGGAAGAAGAATGAGAAAGGGAATAGGAGAAGAAGGAAGGAAGATAAGGAAGATAAGGAAGATAAGGAAGGAAAGAAGGAAGGAAGGAAGAAAGGAGATGGAAGGAAGAAAGGAAGATAGGGCAATAGCTCTTAGACTTATCGACTGCTTTTCAGTACTTTCCAACTCTCTATAAGCAGCTTGGAGAGTCAGCCTATTGCCCCTAACAATCTGGCTCCTCATTCTACCAACCTTGGAAGGATGGAAGGCTGAGTCAACCTTGAGCCTGGTTAGATTCGATCTGCCAAACTGCTGGCAGATCAGTGATCAGCAGAAGTAGCCGGCAGTACTGCACTCTTAACGTCTGCGCCACTGCAGCTCTTTTATAAATATCAACCTGGTGGGACCGGAAGAAGAAATGACTGGAAGATTGAACTGCAGTAAAAGCAGTTTCTAGTTTTTGTTAAACATTCATGAAATGGAGATGAACTTAGAGGAGCTATCAGAGGTGAGGAAATATGGCAAGATGGTGAAGTTAAGAATTATTTGCACTTTATTAATTCCAGTCTTCAATAAGAGCTAGACTATAAGAATTTTGTTGGCCTATTGTTGACTGCACCTTATATTATATTTCCCCTATTTTTGGTTTTTATTTCGCTCTTGGAAATTGTCTTTTCTTTAGGTTTGCTCTTTGCAACAAGGCCTGATATCCAAAACCCCTTCCTGATATTTGCTGTCCCCTTCTCTGGAATTGAACGGGACGGGGGCCAAATGTCGAGAATCTGTGGGCTACTTTTTAGTTTCGAGTTGTTGGCTTCCAAAACTGTAACATGAACTGCTTCCTCCATTTACAGACAGAGGCAGTTCCACTGAAATGGCCCTCTAGATCAAGTATCTCTCAAGCCATCAAAAGTTTATCTCGAGTATCTGTCAAGCCATCCAAAAACAGTCAAGGGTTCATTTCTTTAGAAAGGTAACAGGAAATAGCCAAAATATAAATCTTGGAGCAGGGGCCTCGATCTGCATTGTGACTCTCCTCTGTCTACCTGACTTCTTCTGGTCTACAAGTAAGACACTGGTTTCAATTGTGAGTATGTTGCAGGGTAAGTTACTATGTGATGTTTTGTTATGGGCTGCAGCCAGTGGTGGGATTCAGCCAGTTCGCACCACTTCCGGAGAACCAGTTGTTAACCTTCTGAGCAGTTTGGTGAACTGATTGTTGGAAAAAAATCATTAGGTCAGAGAACCAGTTGTTAAATTACTTGAATCCCACCATTGGCTCTAGCCACTGTAGAAGCCATCTTGTGCAAATGCTTGAATTACGCTCTTCCCATCCTGGATATCGTCACCTGTTGTTTGCATCTTTGGGTTACTACAACTCAACCTTTGGTCAGAAGCACAAGGATTGTTAAATTAATAATGGTTAATGTAGGCAAAGAGGTTTAAGATTTGTTGGAAGGAAAATCCCTCTGGTTCAGTTCCAAGCTGGGAGAAAGACATTGGAAATAAATAAAATAGAGGCTGGAGGCTGATTGGAAAGAGGGTCCGTGAATTGATGAAGCAGAACAAACCAACCACATGTAATTCTGGGAGAGCTGACAAAATGGAGTTTAGACTGGGTAGGTTTTTATACCTTCTGGATTCCTATGGGGTCATGTAGGGGTCACGAGCCTTCCCTTCCCTGCCCTTCCTTCTCTTCTATCTAGAAATGTAAACAATCTGGTTGGCCTCCATCTGAACATGTGGAAAAGCTGGTCTTTATTAGCCATTGGCTATATTCAACCTCAAACTAATTCTTTGCTAAATTAAAGTGTTTCTTCTTCTTCTTCTTCTTCTTCTTCTTCTTCTTCTTCTTCTTCTTCTTCTTCTTCTTCTTCTTCTTCTTCTTCTTCTCCTCCTCCTCCCCCTTCCTCCTCTTCCTCCTCTTCCTCCTTCTCTCTCTCTCTCTCTCTCAGCAGAAAAGTTCTACTTGAAGGACCAACCGACCAATTGCACAGCCATGTTGCTGCTATGGATCCTCTCCCTGGCTGCCTCCCTTCTCCTGCCTGCAACTGGGGAGGTGGTACAAAGTTTCAGTACATGCAGTCAGTTCTTTTTGGATGAAAAGCCCCCTAACCTGGAGCCAGAGAATTTGGCCAGAATCTGCCAGAGGTATAACAACAGGTATCATTTTGCCACAATGTACGACACAGATCGGCGCATCCCCGTGTTCTCAGCGTATAAATATCAGCCTGGTAAGGCTCCAAGATGGGACGAGTGGATGATTGAACCGCAGGTAAGAGAAGTTCCTATCCTGAAGCTAAACATTCATCAAATGGGGGCCACCTTAAAGGAACAGTCAGTAGTTAGGAAATAAAGCAAGACAGTGCATTTAAGAATTATTTGTATATAATTATTTCCAGGATTCATCCGGTGCTAGGCTGGAAGGATTCTGTTCACCTCATTGTCTACCTTGGCAAGGTCTTACTTCCATCTGATTCTTTCCCAAAATGTTGTGGCCCGTCAGCGGCCAGTGCAGCTAGTAGCTGATTCCGACAGCGAGGAGGCTGGTGTGGTGCTGCGCCAGCAGCCTGTGCAGCTGGCACTCGAATCGGACAATGAGGAGGTTGGAGAAGATGTGGTGCCAGAGGCAGGGATTCAGCCAGGGCCTTCATAACCTCCAGAAGTTCCCTTAAGTGAAGAGGACGAAGAGGAGGAGCCTCTTCTCGATGCACGGGTGCGCAGAGCTGCCAAAAGGCAGGAGTGGCGCCTCAAGAGGAGGTCTCCTCGAGAGTAAGGCTTGGGGCTAATTGGCCACTCCCTTAGCCTATTTAAGGAGGAACGCCAACTGGAAGCAATTTGCAGGGAACAACTCAGTTCACATACCTTCGTGTCTTGTCTTGCTTATCTTATCAGCTTCCTGCAAATTGCTTCTGGGCATTCTGCCAACCACAGTAAGCTTTCAGTATTATTCTTTGAATTCTTGGCGGCTTTTAATGCAGTTAATTAACAGCCGTTGTTGTACAAAACTGGTTTATTTAGTAAACTAAGGTTGGAACGGACTTCGTGTGTGCTGCGTTCTTTGGGGTCCGTAGCTGGGGCAGAACAGAAAAGAATCAAGTTCAGAGATCACCCCAAACCCAATATTTCACGCTCAATCAATGTGTGCTCTCTACTAGAAGATGGTTTAAAGTGGGCTTCTCAAGAGCATCAATCTGGGGTTTCAATTTCCAGAATCCTTACAAACTTCCCTGTGGGCTCGGATGCCTGGAAGATGCCATCCAACCTGCCATTGCAGAGTATCCCACACCCCATTCCCTGGCTGACTCACTGTAGATCTTTCCCCAGATTCAAGATCTTTGACTCAGTGTTGTGTAAATGCTAACCAGTCACGTTGCTTGTCTTTTCTTATTCCTAGCTTGCCCTGCCTGGGGATGATAATCGAAAGAGCATGGAACTAGAAGCCGATTGCGGAATCGACATCAATGTCCTTGAAAACAGCCAGGCTGTTGAACGGGATTACAAAGACGGCGTTCTTTACGACAAGGGACACTTAACACCACCGTCCCATCAACCGGACCAGGCTAGCAAAGATGCAACCTTCACTTTAACCAACATTGTGCCCCAGTTACGCCAACTCAATACTGGAGAATGGAGATTATATGAGGAAAGTATGAAGAAATCTACTAAAGGGTGCCTTGATACATATGTCATTGTGGGTGCGGTGCCCGGCAATAAATCCATCAATGACAGAGTGAATGTACCCAGTCATATCTGGGCTGCAGCTTGTTGTGTGTTAAAAAACAATGAGAGAAAGTCCTGGGCAGTCCTTGCACAAAATGATAAGAATAAGGTAGTCCATCATAGCTTGGTGGACCTGCAAGCACAACTTGCTAATCTCTATGGGAAGGAAGTTGATCTTTTCGATAATGCTTGTAATGCACCGGATGTCTCGCAAAACTGAACTCACACAGCAAATAAAAGCAAAGTACAAATGTAGTAGCTTACTTGTTCAGCCTATGGAATGAAAGCGGTTAATTGTAATCCTGGCTTGTTCTGTGTGATTGTATTCCTCAGGGTGGCAAAAATCCAGGCCGTTTGATTAGTTTACGGTAATGATTATTATGGGAATCCAGCAAATAAATTAATCCAGTAGCCAGATTAAAGGTCTAGAGTTGACAGAGCTAAAATGGCTATCTCAATTTACAGGTTGTATAGGATTGATCATTTCAACACATGTACAATATAACCAGTGGTGGGTTGCTCCTGGTTTGGTCCGGTTCTATAGAACTGGTGGTAAAACCGATGGGAGGCTCCGCCCACCCACCATGATGTCATCATGGGGGAATCTGCGCATGCCCGCATGTGCTCCCTTTGCGAACTGGTAATAAAGGTACCTGAGTATAAATTGTGAAAAAGGGAAGTGCAGTGAGAAGGAATGAGCACTGATGCTGAACAGGAGTTATGCTTGATACAGATAATCCTCGAATTATGACTGTTAAATGAGTGTTCTGACAGTGCTGAAAAAAAGTAATTTACAACCAGTTCTTGCACTTAAGGACCATCGCAGTGTCAACACAGTCAGCTCAAAATTGGGGTGATTGGCAACTGGCATGTGTTTACGATGGCTGCAGTGCAGAGGTAGGTTTCAGCAGGTTCTGACCAGTTCTGGAGAACCAGTAGCGGAAATTTTGAGTAGTTCGGAGAACCGGTAGTGAAAATTCTGACTGGCCCCGGCCCCATCTATTCTCTGCCTCCCGAGTCCCAGCTGATCGGGAGGAAATGGGGATTTTGCAGTAACCTTCCCCTGGAGGGGGGTGGGAATGGAGATTTTACAGTATCCGTCCCCTGCCACGCCCACCAAGCCACACCCACAGAACCAGTAGTAAAAAATTTTGAAACCCACCACTGCTGCAGTGTCCGAAGATCACCATTTGCAACCATCCCGGGGGGCTCCTGATAGGTAAAGTCAAAAGGGGGAGCTGGTTTTGTTTAATGACCTCAACAACAAAGGTTGTAAAAGCAGGTCTGACTCACTTAATGGTTACATTGCTTAGTGACAGAGATTCTGGTCGCAATTGTGATTGCAAATTGATGCCTTCCTGTATTTACCTGCTTCTGATGCTTTGTCAATAAATGCTTTTTCTTAGTTCTTGCAATAAACTTGCTTATCAAAGATCTGTGTCCTTGTGTCACTTTCAGTAAATCAACCTGGAAAAGCTTGATCATTCTGTTTTATCAGTCAAACGAGTATGGGGCAGGGAGAAGGCGTATTGCTAAATAATTTCATTCCTCCCCCACTATTTTGTCCTTGTTGATTGATTGATTAACTGCCATTAAGTGCCATCAATTTTTTTTTATGGACAAAGGATGGATGTTTGGTGTTGTAATTTAGGTCCAACAGTCCTGAATTCTTGAGTTCTTCACTTAAAAGCCTCTGGATCCAATATGGCTTAATTCTAAATAAGTATTAATTAATTAATTGATTGATTGATTTTTAATTAATTAATTTTAATTAATTTTAAATTAATTAATTCTAAATTCATTCTAAATAAATAAATAAACATCGAATTGTTAACTAGGGCATACAAAACCTTTGCCAGACCAATTCTCGAATACAGCTCGTCTGCCTGGAATCCACACTGTATAACAGACATTAATACAATTGAGCGAGTCCAGAGGTATTTCACGAGAAGAGTACTCCACTCCTCTGCTCACCATAGAATCCCTTATGCCTCCAGGCTCAAAATTTTAGGCTTGGACAACCTAGAACTACGCTGACTACGGTCTGACTTAAGCGTAGTACACAAAATTGTCTGCTACAACATCCTACCTGTCAATGACTACTTCAGCTTCAACCTCAATAAGACACGGGCAAACAATCAATACAAACTTAAAGTAAACCACTCCAAACTCGATTGCAGAAAATACGACTTCAGCAACAGAGTGGTCAATGTCTGGAATGCACTACCTGACTCTGTTGTTATGTCCTCAAACCCCCCAAACTTTAACCTTAAACTGTCTACTGTGGACCTCACCCCATTCCTAAGAGGTCCGTAAAGGGAGCGTGCATAAGCGCACCAGCGTGCCTTCCGTCCCTGTCCTACTGTCCCCATTTATTCGTACTCATTTCCTGTGTTCATGTCCATAAGTTTATACTTACACCTGTTTTCTTGTACATGTTTGGCAAACTAGATTTATATATATATATATATAAAATTTATATTTTGCTGATAAAGAAATAGGTGTCTTGATAGAAAAACACTTAATATACTGTATATATATATTAAGTGTTTTTCTGGCCTTGGAAAAGATCCTGGCGGAGGCCAAAAGCAAATCAGTTTCACACTGTTGCTTAAAAAAGGCATTGATTTGCCCATATCCTCAGCTGAGGGCTTTATATCCCTCTCCGAGCTGATTTACAGAATCAGCATCTTGCCTCCACAATCTGGGTCCTCATTTTACTGACCTCAGAAGGATGGAAGGCCGAGTCAACCTTGAGCCGGTCAGGATTGAACTCCTGGCAGTGGGCAGAATTAACCTACAATACTGCATTCTAACCACTGCCCCACCAGGAAGAAGAATGAGAAAGGGAATAGGAGAAGAAGGAAGGAAGGAAGGAAGGAAGGAAGGAAGGAAGGAAGGAAGGAAGGAAGGAAGGAAGGAAGGAAGGAAGGAGATGGAAGGAAGAAAGGAAGATAGGGCAATAGCTCTTAGACTTATCGACTGCTTTTCAGTACTTTCCAACTCTCTATAAGCAGCTTGGAGAGTCAGCCTATTGCCCCTAACAATCTGGCTCCTCATTCTACCAACCTTGGAAGGATGGAAGGCTGAGTCAACCTTGAGCCTGGTTAGATTCGATCTGCCAAACTGCTGGCAGATCAGTGATCAGCAGAAGTAGCCGGCAGTACTGCACTCTTAACAACTGCGCCACCGCAGCTCTTTTATAAATATCAACCTGGTGGGACCGGAAGAAGAAATGACTGGAAGATTGAACTGCAGTAAAAGCAGTTTCTAGTTTATGTTAAACATTCATGAAATGGAGGTGAACTTAGAGGAGCTATCAGAGGTGAGGAAATATGGCAAGATGGTGAAGTTAAGAATTATTTGCACTTTATTAATTCCAGTCTTCAATAAGAGCTAGACTAAAAGAATTTTGTTGGCCTCATTGTTGACTGCACCTTATATTATATTTCCCCTATTTTTGGTTTTTATTTCGCTCTTGGAAATTGTCTTTTCTTTAGGTTTGCTCTTTGCAACATGGCTGATATCCAAAACACCTTGCTGATATTTGCTGTCCCCTTCTCTGGAATTGAACGGGACGGGGGCCAAATGTCGAGAATCTGTGGGCTACTTTTTAGTTTCGAGTTGTTGGCTTCCAAAACTGTAACATGAACTGCTTCCTCCATTTACAGACAGAGGCAGTTCCACAGAAATGGCCCTCTAGATCAAGTATCTCTCAAGCCATCAAAAGTTTATCTTGAGTATCTGTCAAGCCATCCAAAAACGGTCAAGGGTTCATTTCTTTAGAAAGGTAACAGGAAATAGCCAAAATATAAATCTTGGAGCAGGGGCCTCGATCTGCATTGTGACTCTCCTCTGTCTACCTGACTTCTTCTGGTCTACAAGTAAGACACTGGTTTCAATTGTGAGTATTTTGCAGGGTAAGTTACTATGTGATGTTTTGTTATGGGCTGCAGCCAGTGGTGGGATTCAGCCAGTTCGCACCACTTCCGGAGAACCAGTTGTTAACCTTCTGAGCAGTTTGGTGAACTGATTGTTGGAAAAAAATCATTAGGTCAGAGAACCAGTTGTTAAATTACTTGAATCCCACCATTGGCTCTAGCCACTGTAGAAGCCATCTTGTGCAAATGCTTGAATTACGCTCTTCCCATCCTGGATATCGTCACCTGTTGTTTGCATCTTTGGGTTACTACAACTCGACCTTTGGTCAGAAGCACAAGGATTGTTAAATTAATGATGGTTAACGTAGGCAAAGAGGTTTAAGATTTGTTGGAAGGAAAATCCCTCTGGTTCAGTTCCAAGCTGGGAGAAAGACATTGGAAATAAATAAAATAGAGGCTGGAGGCTGATTGGAAAGAGGGTCCGTGAATTGATGAAGCAGAACAAACCAACCACATGTAATTCTGGGAGAGCTGACAAAATGGAGTTTAGACTGGGTAGGTTTTTATACCTTCTGGATTCCTATGGGGTCATGTAGGGGTCACGAGCCTTCCCTTCCCTGCCCTTCCTTCTCTTCTATCTAGAAATGTAAACAATCTGGTTGGCCTCCATCTGAACATGTGGAAAAGCTGGTCTTTGTTAGCCATTGGCTATATTCAACCTCAAACTAATTCTTTGCTAAATTAAAGTGTTTCTTCTTCTTCTTCTTCTTCTTCTTCTTCTTCTTCTTCTTCTTCTTCTTCTTCTTCTTCTTCTTCTTCTTCTTCTCCTCCTCCTCCTCCTCCTCCTCCTCCTCCTCCTCCTCCTCCCCCTTCCTCCTCTTCCTCCTCTTCCTCCTTCTCTCTCTCTCTCTCTCTCTCAGCAGAAAAGTTCTACTTGAAGGACCAACCGACCAATTGCACAGCCATGTTGCTGCTATGGATCCTCTCCCTGGCTGCCTCCTTTCTCCTGCCTGCAACTGGGGAGGTGGTACAAAGTTTCAGTACATGCAGTCAGTTCTTTTTGGATGAAAAGCCCCCTAACCTGGAGCCAGAGAATTTGGCCAGAATCTGCCAGAGGTATAACAACAGGTATCATTTTGCCACAATGTACGACACAGATCGGCGCATCCCCGTGTTCTCAGCGTATAAATATCAGCCTGGTAAGGCTCCAAGATGGGACGAGTGGATGATTGAACCGCAGGTAAGAGAAGTTCCTATCCTGAAGCTAAACATTCATCAAATGGGGGCCACCTTAAAGGAACAGTCAGTAGTTAGGAAATAAAGCAAGACAGTGCATTTAAGAATTATTTGTATATAATTATTTCCAGGATTCATCCGGTGCTAGGCTGGAAGGATTCTGTTCACCTCATTGTCTACCTTGGCAAGGTCTTACTTCCATCTGATTCTTTCCCAAAATGTTGTGGCCCGTCAGCGGCCAGTGCAGCTAGTAGCTGATTCCGACAGCGAGGAGGCTGGTGTGGTGCTGCGCCAGCAGCCTGTGCAGCTGGCACTCGAATCGGACAATGAGGAGGTTGGAGAAGATGTGGTGCCAGAGGCAGGGATTCAGCCAGGGCCTTCATAACCTCCAGAAGTTCCCTTAAGTGAAGAGGACGAAGAGGAGGAGCCTCTTCTCGATGCACGGGTGCGCAGAGCTGCCAAAAGGCAGGAGTGGCGCCTCAAGAGGAGGTCTCCTCGAGAGTAAGGCTTGGGGCTAATTGGCCACTCCCTTAGCCTATTTAAGGAGGAACGCCAACTGGAAGCAATTTGCAGGGAACAACTCAGTTCACATACCTTCGTGTCTTGTCTTGCTTATCTTATCAGCTTCCTGCAAATTGCTTCTGGGCATTCTGCCAACCACAGTAAGCTTTCAGTATTATTCTTTGAATTCTTGGCGGCTTTTAATGCAGTTAATTAACAGCCGTTGTTGTACAAAACTGGTTTATTTAGAAAACGAAGGTTGGAACGGACTTCGTGTGTGCTGCGTTCTTTGGGGTCCGTAGCTGGGGCAGAACAGAAAAGAATCAAGTTCAGAGATCACCCCAAACCCAATATTTCACGCTCAATCAATGTGTGCTCTCTACTAGAAGATGGTTTAAAGTGGGCTTCTCAAGAGCATCAATCTGGGGTTTCAATTTCCAGAATCCTTACAAACTTCCCTGTGGGCTCGGATGCCTGGAAGATGCCATCCAACCTGCCTTTGCAGAGTATCCCACACCCCATTCCCTGGCTGACTCACTGTAGATCTTTCCCCAGATTCAAGATCTTTGACTCAGTGTTGTGTAAATGCTAACCAGTCACGTTGCTTGTCTTTTCTTATTCCTAGCTTGCCCTGCCTGGGGATGATAATCGAAAGAGCATGGAACTAGAAGCCGATTGCGGAATCGACATCAATGTCCTTGAAAACAGCCAGGCTGTTGAACGGGATTACAAAGACGGCGTTCTTTACGACAAGGGACACTTAACACCACCGTCCCATCAACCGGACCAGGCTAGCAAAGATGCAACCTTCACTTTAACCAACATTGTGCCCCAGTTACGCCAACTCAATACTGGAGAATGGAGATTATATGAGGAAAGTATGAAGAAATCTACTAAAGGGTGCCTTGATACATATGTCATTGTGGGTGTGGTGCCCGGCAATAAATCCATCAATGACAGAGTGAATGTACCCAGTCATATCTGGGCTGCAGCTTGTTGTGTGTTAAAAAACAATGAGAGAAAGTCCTGGGCAGTCCTTGCACAAAATGATAAGAATAAGGTAGTCCATCATAGCTTGGTGGACCTGCAAGCACAACTTGCTAATCTCTATGGGAAGGAAGTTGATCTTTTCGATAATGCTTGTAATGCACCGGATGTCTCGCAAAACTGAACTCACACAGCAAATAAAAGCAAAGTACAAATGTAGTAGCTTACTTGTTCAGCCTATGGAATGAAAGCGGTTAATTGTAATCCTGGCTTGTTCTGTGTGATTGTATTCCTCAGGGTGGCAAAAATCCAGGCCGTTTGATTAGTTTACGGTAATGATTATTATGGGAATCCAGCAAATAAATTAATCCAGTAGCCAGATTAAGGGTCTAGAGTTGACAGAGCTAAAATGGTTATCTCAATTTACAGGTTGTATAGGATTGATCATTTCAACACATGTACAATATAACCAGTGGTGGGTTGCTCCTGGTTTGGTCCGGTTCTATAGAACTGGTGGTAAAACCGATGGGAGGCTCCGCCCACCCACCATGATGTCATCATGGGGGAATCTGCGCATGCCCGCATGTGCTCCCTTTGCGAACTGGTAATAAAGGTACCTGAGTATAAATTGTGAAAAAGGGAAGTGCAGTGAGAAGGAATGAGCACTGATGCTGAACAGGAGTTATGCTTGATACAGATAATCCTCGAATTATGACTGTTAAATGAGTGTTCTGACAGTGCTGAAAAAAAGTAATTTACAACCAGTTCTTGCACTTAAGGACCATCGCAGTGTCAACACAGTCAGCTCAAAATTGGGGTGATTGGCAACTGGCATGTGTTTACGATGGCTGCAGTGCAGAGGTAGGTTTCAGCAGGTTCTGACCAGTTCTGGAGAACCGGTAGCGGAAATTTTGAGTAGTTCGGAGAACCGGTAGTGAAAATTCTGACTGGCCCCGGCCCCATCTATTCTCTGCCTCCCGAGTCCCAGCTGATCGGGAGGAAATGGGGATTTTGCAGTAACCTTCCCCTGGAGGGGGGTGGGAATGGAGATTTTACAGTATCCGTCCCCTGCCACGCCCACCAAGCCACACCCACAGAACCAGTAGTAAAAAATTTTGAAACCCACCACTGCTGCAGTGTCCGAAGATCACCATTTGCAACCATCCCGGGAGGCTCCTGATAGGTAAAGTCAAAAGGGGGAGCTGGTTTTGTTTAATGACCTCAACAACAAAGGTTGTAAAAGCAGGTCTGACTCACTTAATGGTTACATTGCTTAGTGACAGAGATTCTGGTCGCAATTGTGATTGCAAATTGATGCCTTCCTGTATTTACCTGCTTCTGATGCTTTGTCAATAAATGCTTTTTCTTAGTTCTTGCAATAAACTTGCTTATCAAAGATCTGTGTCCTTGTGTCACTTTCAGTAAATCAACCTGGAAAAGCTTGATCATTCTGTTTTATCAGTCAAACGAGTATGGGGCAGGGAGAAGGCGTATTGCTAAATAATTTCATTCCTCCCCCACTATTTTGTCCTTGTTGATTGATTGATTAACTGCCATTAAGTGCCATCAATTTTTTTTTATGGACAAAGGATGGATGTTTGGTGTTGTAATTTAGGTCCAACAGTCCTGAATTCTTGAGTTCTTCACTTAAAAGCCTCTGGATCCAATATGGCTTAATTCTAAATAAGTATTAATTAATTAATTGATTGATTGTTTTTTAATTAATTAATTTTAAATTAATTTTAAATTAATTAATTCTAAATTCATTCTAAATAAATAAATAAACATCGAATTGTTAACTAGGGCATACAAAACCTTTGCCAGACCAATTCTCGAATACAGCTCGTCTGCCTGGAATCCACACTGTATAACAGACATTAATACAATTGAGCGAGTCCAGAGGTATTTCACGAGAAGAGTACTCCACTCCTCTGCTCACCATAGAATCCCTTATGCCTCCAGGCTCAAAATTTTAGGCTTGGACAACCTAGAACTACGCTGACTACGGTCTGACTTAAGCGTAGTACACAAAATTGTCTGCTACAACATCCTACCTGTCAATGACTACTTCAGCTTCAACCTCAATAAGACACGGGCAAACAATCAATACAAACTTAAAGTAAACCACTCCAAACTCGATTGCAGAAAATACGACTTCAGCAACAGAGTGGTCAATGTCTGGAATGCACTACCTGACTCTGTTGTTATGTCCTCAAACCCCCCAAACTTTAACCTTAAACTGTCTACTGTGGACCTCACCCCATTCCTAAGAGGTCCGTAAAGGGAGCGTGCATAAGCGCACCAGCGTGCCTTCCGTCCCTGTCCTACTGTCCCCATTTATTCGTACTCATTTCCTGTGTTCATGTCCATAAGTTTATACTTACACCTGTTTTCTTGTACATGTTTGGCAAACTAGATTTATATATATATATATATATATATATATATATATAATTTATATTTTGCTGATAAAGAAATAGGTGTCTTGATAGAAAAACACTTAATATACTGTATATATATATTAAGTGTTTTTCTGGCCTTGGAAAAGATCCTGGCGGAGGCCAAAAGCAAATCAGTTTCACACTGTTGCTTAAAAAAGGCATTGATTTGCCCATATCCTCAGCTGAGGGCTTTATATCCCTCTCCGAGCTGATTTACAGAATCAGCATCTTGCCTCCACAATCTGGGTCCTCATTTTACTGACCTCAGACGGATGGAAGGCCGAGTCAACCTTGAGCCGGTCAGGATTGAACTCCTGGCAGTGGGCAGAATTAACCTACAATACTGCATTCTAACCACTGCCCCACCAGGAAGAAGAATGAGAAAGGGAATAGGAGAAGAAGGAAGGAAGATAAGGAAGATAAGGAAGGAAGGAAGGAAGGAAGGAAGGAAGGAAGGAAGGAAGGAAGATAGGGCAATAGCTCTTAGACTTATCGACTGCTTTTCAGTACTTTCCAACTCTCTATAAGCAGCTTGGAGAGTCAGCCTATTGCCCCTAACAATCTGGCTCCTCATTCTACCAACCTTGGAAGGATGGAAGGCTGAGTCAACCTTGAGCCTGGTTAGATTCGATCTGCCAAACTGCTGGCAGATCAGTGATCAGCAGAAGTAGCCGGCAGTACTGCACTCTTAACGTCTGCGCCACTGCAGCTCTTTTATAAATATCAACCTGGTGGGACCGGAAGAAGAAATGACTGGAAGATTGAACTGCAGTAAAAGCAGTTTCTAGTTTTTGTTAAACATTCATGAAATGGAGATGAACTTAGAGGAGCTATCAGAGGTGAGGAAATATGGCAAGATGGTGAAGTTAAGAATTATTTGCACTTTATTAATTCCAGTCTTCAATAAGAGCTAGACTATAAGAATTTTGTTGGCCTCATTGTTGACTGCACCTTATATTATATTTCCCCTATTTTTGGTTTTTATTTCGCTCTTGGAAATTGTCTTTTCTTTAGGTTGAGTGTTCTAACACTCACTCAAAGTGAGTGTTAGAACAAAAATATAGATGTTATTATAGGTAAATGTATGTTTAAGAACTGTATGTTTATATGAGTACTAATATTATTGTAAAGTGACGGAAGATGTTTGGCACCAGTGATGTCATATCTATGTCCAATGTTTTTTAAATTTTGTATTATTAACAAAAAACTTTTTAAAAATAAAAAATATATTAAAAAAGAACAAATTGTAGAATTACTACTAAAATGTTTATTAGATGATAATTTCTTATTATCCCGCCTTCTTCTTTAGTGAAAATGTATAAAGCTTTCTTAATCCTTTATTCTGGGCTCTTGGCCAGGAGCTCTCTTCCTTGGGGTACCCCAATAAAAAGCAATAAAAAACCTGCACCTCATGTCTGGCGTCCTTCATTGGCACACGCATCATGTTTCCGCACGAGTGCCAAAGAGGTTCGCCATCACTGGTCTAGGTGCTGATTCTATGGTGACACTTGAGGTGTGTGTATGTGAGTGAGTGAGTGAGTGAGTATGTGTGTGTGTATTGTTCCCAATTTGGGCCTGAGCCTGGTGCCGAAGCCAATGAAGGACGCCAGACATGAGGTGCAGGTTTTTTATTGCTTGAATCAGCTGGCTGGCGCGCATGCGCACATCGGTTTTCGGCACTGCCGCAATCGTGAAGGACAGCTGATCTTCATGTGTGTATGCATGCCAAAAACCCAGAAGACAAACAGGCAAGGCCACGTGTGCAGGGTGACGTGGCTTAGCATGCCACTTTGGGCACAGGTGGCATAGGTTTGCCATCACGGATCTAGACGCTTCCATACCAAGACAAACTCCCCTAAAAAAGTCTCTTGCTGTACCCCATTTCTTTGCTGTAAGGCCAACTGTTTGCTGTTAGGAACAAATATTTCTTCTTTCCTCACAGCTGCCTGGATCTCATTTTTATTTATTCTTGCACAACCCCGGCTCAAGTTGGAACTCCTAATTATTCTTCTGAAGCAGTTCATTTCCTCAGAAAGACCAAAAAAAAAAAAAAAAGCCAAAATATAAAGGGACAGGTGCCAAATACCCAAAGAGTCAAATCCACAGAAATCTCAGCCTAAATCAAATGTCTTTTAAGCCATCAAAACAACAGTTTCATTTTCGTTTCCTCAGAAAGACAACACAAAACAGCCAAAATCTAAAGGGACAGGTGCCAAATACCCAAATTGGCAATTCCACCGAAACCTCGCCATAAATTAAATGTCTTTTAAGCCATCAAAATAAAGAGTTTCATTTTTCTTTCTCTGGAAAGGTAACAGGAAATAGATAGAATATAAATCTTGGAGCTAGGACCTTCGTCTGCATTGTGACTCTTCTCTGACTACGTGACTTCATTCTAGTCTAGGTGCAAGAGACTGGTTGCCCTTGTGAATATTCTGGTGGGTAAGCCAATGTGTTATGTTTTGTTACTGGCTGCTGAATAGCAATATGTCTTTATGTCTTTATATTTTGTTGTAAAGGGAAAGGAAGGGGTTTCCAGAAAGAAAGATAAAAAGAATAGAATAGAATAGGACAGAGTTGGAAGGGACCTTGGAGGTCTTCTAGTCCAACCCCCTGCCCAGGCAGGAAACCCTACACCACTTCAGACAAATGGTTATCCAACATCTTCTTAAAAATTTCCAGTGTTGGAGCATTCACAACTTCTGGAGGCAAGTTGTTCCACTGATTAATTGTTCTCACTGTCAGGAGATTTCTCCTTAGTTTTAGGTTGTTTCTCTTCTTGATGAGTTTCCACCCATTGCTTCTTGTCCTGCCCTCACGTGCTTTGGAGAATAGCTTGACTCCCTCTTCTTTGGGGCAGCCCCTGAGATATTGGAACACTGCTATCATGTCCCCCTTAGTTAAGGTGACCAGATTTTAACATTGGTAAAGAGGGACATTGTGGGCGTGGCTTATTGTGTGGGCGTGGCTTGGAGGCCATGTGACTGGGTGGGCGTGGCTACCTGGTCATGTGACCGGGTGGCCATGGCTATGTGTATAGGGACTACTCAGAGGGCTGAAAAGTCATTTCTGACAGGTCCTCACACTTTTGACTGGTCCTCACACTTATGACCATCCTCACATTTATGCCCGTGCAGCATTCTTAACAACCATGTCACTCATTTCACAACTGCTTCTCTTCAACAAGGTGACAAGATAGGGCAAAAATGTAAAATGTGAGGACAGTCGTAAGTTCGAGGACTGGTCAAAAGTGTGAGGACCAGTCAAAAATAACTTTTTCAGCCCTCTGAGTAGTCCATATGCATTAAAGGATTACAGCAATAGAGAGGGATGAAGGAATGGAAATTAGAGTAGGAGTGAGGGTAAGAGAGGGAGGAAGAGAGGAGGAGAAGGAGAAAGAAAGAGGAAGTAGGGAGGAGAAAAAGAGGGTGGGGGGAAGAGAAAGTAAGAAGGAAAGAAAAGAGAGAGGTGGTAGGTTTGAGGAGAAAGATTGCTGTACAATAAAAAAGATGAAAGGGAAGAAAGCCAACCCCAAGCAAATATAAAGATATTAAGATAAAGAATGAATTGTTAAACTTTAAAGAATAAAAGAGAACAAATATGAATAAATAGCAATAATTAGAAACACACATACAAACATACAATGTATTTTCTTTGAACAGAATATTTGGCTGGTTCACAAATTTAAACAGCATTTAGTCATTTCAATTAAATTTACAATTTCTATATTTCCTTTTTGCCATATTTATTCCTCATCTATTTTTTAAAAAAACCAATATTACCCTTCATCCTCATCTCTAATCTTAATCAAATTCAATTTTTCCCTTCTATTCTATATTATACCCCTTCCCATTGTCATCTATTTTTATATCCATCCTCACATTGTTTAATTATGTAATTATGTAATACAGTTGTTTAATACAAATTCAACATTTTAATATAAATCAATTAGTTATAAAACTATCTTTTTTGTATATTAATCAATATGAACATGAATATTCCAATTATTTCCATGCAATCCAATTTCTTACAAATCAATTATATTTACCAATAATAATAAACCAAATAATTTCTCCCATATATTCCTCCGAACCACAACTTAACCATTTCTGCTTTCAACACAATATACAATTAATAGTATCTCAATTATTACAATTCCCTAGTTAAATACAGCTTTTTTTCCTTTGTGTTTTAAAATCTTGAGCTCTCCTCCTAAATTTCCCATTGTTTGCAGTTTTTCACCTACCTTTTTTGGGGAGGAAAAATAAAAATAAAAATAAATCTCTGCCTCATTTTGTCACGCTGCACCAAAGACCCTGGTTTCGTTTCTGAAGCTTAGCTAGGGGAAAAAAAAACTGCTTTACACTGATTGCCTGTAGGGTGGCCCTTTGAAGCCCCGGGCAAGAGTTTAAACAGTTTTTTTTTCTTCTAGCCATCAGCTGGGGCTCAAGAAAAATCGGGACTTTTTTGAAACGCCGCGGGACGCGGGACAAATTGCTCAAAAGCGGGACTGTCCCGCCAAAAGCGGGACGTCTGGTCACCTTACCCTTAGTCCTTGTTTTCATTAAACTAGAAATACCCAGTTCCTGCAACCCTTCTTCATATGTTTTAGTCTCCAGTCCCCTAATCCTCTTTGTTGCCCTTCTCTGCACTCTTTCTAGAGTCTTCACATCTTTTTTATATCGTGGCGACCAAAACTGAATGCAGGATTCCAAGTGTGGCCTTACCAAGGCCTTATAAAGTGGTATTAACCCTTCACGTGATCTTGATTCTATCCCTCTGTTTATGCAGCCCAGAACTGTGTTGGCTTTTTTGGCAGCTGCTGCAACACTGCTGGCTCCTATTTAAACGGTTGTCCACTAGGACTCCAAGATCCCTCTCACAGCTACTACTGTTGAGCGAGGTATCACATATACGGTACCTGTGCATTTTGTTTTTCTTCCCTAAATATAGAACCTTACTATAGAAGGTGACTTGCAAGTGAATGATGGAGGAAAACCCTCCAGGTCTCCTCCAGGATAATGGATATTAGATGATGGGCCATTAGATCAACCAGGTTCTGCCAGGGCTTATGTGATTCTCTTAAAACCCAGGACAGCATCACCTGCTGATTCCATATAAGGCAGTTTTTTAAACGATATTTCCTTCTTTTCTTTTCTTTTTTGCAAAAACTTTTTTATTTTTTTCCCCAAACATACAAATTACATCTTTTCAGAACATAGCTGTGATCCGGTCATCAATTTGTTCAATTTTTTGTCATCTTTAACAAAATTTTATCTGTTCTATTTTGGCATAACACTTATTTCTTAATCTTAAATCACATATTCAACTAATACCATCTTTAAAAAAAAAATTAACACATATTTACTTAATCAAAACAGTTACCCTTCTATTATCCCCCTTAAATCTTAATTCAATTAATAACTCATAATTCATTTCAATACAGTTCAAACATATTTAGATTTCATGATGCTCATTAAATCTTTATTCCATAATTACTTTATCAAATTTAAATCTTATCTTTAATCTTTAAAATATAAAAATTTAACATTTAAATATAGTTCTTAGTTCAAATAATGCTATTTAATGCAATTTCCCAAATGTCCCAAATTCTATCTATTAATCCATACCATTTATATAACACCAATTAAGTAATTTTTATTTTAAAATCATCATCATATATTGTTTCAATTTTCTTTTCTTTTTTACTTAAGTAAAGAATGTTCAAATTATTACAATTGTTATACATATTTAAGCAATATCCCAATTATTGTAGCTGTCAATTTTCTAATTTAACCTTTTCTTTTATCCTTTCACTGTTAATCCCAGTGAAGGAAACGATGAACAGATGAACAGATCCTCAGCTTGACTTGGAAATTGTCTTTTCTTTAGGTTTGCTCTTTGCAACAAGGCCTGATATCCAAAACACTTTGCTGATATTTGCTGTCCCCTTCTCTGGAATTGAACGGGACAGGGGCCAAATGTCGAGAATCTGTGGGCTACTTTGTTTCCTGTAACAAAGTAGTTTCGAGTTGTTGGCTTCCAAAACTGTAACATGAACTGCTTCCTCCATTTCCTCCTCCTACTCCTCTTTCTCCTCTTCCTCCTCTTCCTCCTTCTCTCTCTCTCTCTCTCTCAGCAGAAAAGTTCTATTTGAAGGACCAACCAACCAATTGCACGGCCATGTTGCTGCTATGGATCTTCTCCCTGGCTGCCTCCTTTCTCCTGCCTGCAACTGGGGAGGTGGTGCACAATTTCAGTACATGCAGTGATTTCTTTTTGGATGGAACCCCCCCGCAACTGGAGCGAGAGAATACAAGCAGAATCTGCCAGATGTATAAGAACCAGTATCGATTTGCCACTTTGTATGACAGAAAGGGGCGTATCCCCGTATTCTCAGCATATAAATATCAACCTGGTAAAGGCAAAAGAATAAACAACTGGAAGATCGAACCACAGGTAAAAGTAGTTCCTATTTTGAGGCTAAGCATTCCTGAAATGGAGGTAACCTTAAAGGAACAGTCATAGGTTAGGAAATAAGGCAAGATAGTAAATTTAAGAATTATTTGTACATAATTAATTCTAGGACTCATCAGGAATTAAGCTAGGAGAATTCTGTTGGCCACATGGTCTACATTGACAAGGTCATATTTCCATTCAATTCTTTCCCCAAACAACCAAATTCAGAGATCACCCAGAACACAGTCAAGCTCAACCAACCAACCAACCAACCCTTCCCAACTAAAGAATAGTTTAAAGTGAGTGTCAGGTTCTGATGTCATCTCAAATAAATTGCACTCCCAAACAATTAATCTTTGCTGAAATATTCCATTTATTGAGTACGACAGATCTAACCCTGACTTCGTCGTAGCCGATACTAACCCTCTGACCCCCAAACCCTTCCCTTTCCGTTCCCCAATTCTCATCTTCTCATTGGTCATCTTCCAAGTCAGTCTCCCCAGCTTCTGACCTCACCCCACAGGAATGTTCCCCCCATCATCCCATCTCCTAGGGGATATTATCTACAGAGAAATAAGTAGGTGAAAAGTTAAGCCTCGTCTTTTTATGGCAGCATCAGAATGCTGACAGTGAGCTTCCTAAGAGCGTCAATCTGGGGTCTCAATTTCCAGAATTCCCAGAAACTGCCCTGTTGAGTGAGAAGCTTGGAATTATTATTCAAATCTCTCTGAAAGTCACAATAGAATCACAAGGCTGGGAGGGACCTTGGAGGTCTTCTATTCCAACCTTTGCTCAAGGCAGGAGCCTTATACCATCCCAAATCAAATGGCTGTCCAGTCTAGACAAAAAGTCCCAAAGGTGTTTTTTTTTCAGGACGCGACTGGACTTTCTTGTTTTTTCTTTGAAGACATTTCGCTTCTCATCCAAGAAGCTTCTTCAGCTCTGACTGGAGAGGAATGGAAGGATTTATATTCCTTCCTGCAGACAGCTGGTCATTTGCATCCTTTTAGAGCAGCAGTTCTCAACCTGGGGGTTGCGACCCCTTTGGGGGTCCAACGGCCATTTCACAGGGGTTGCCAAAGCCCTCTCTCGCCCCCCCCCATGCCTTCACTCACCCTCACCCTCTGCCTCTGTTGGATCACCGGTCGCCGGTTGCTTACCCCACCCACTCCCAATCTATTGCTGCCTCCTGAGTCCCAGCTGATGGCTAGAGAGAAACAAACCGTTTAAATTCTTGCCGCGGGGCTTCAAAGGGCCGCCCTACAGCTGATCAGTGTTAAAAGAAAACAAATGAGAAGACTGGTGCCTGCAAAAATAGAAAAAAACAGCCCCTTTCAGCTTCAGCATAGGTTAATTACCATAAGTTGATTTGATCAGCCTCCGGACTCTCAGCTGATTTGCTCTCAGCTGTTTTGCGGAGGGCTCTGTTGCTAGCTGCAAAGAGAGGAGCAGTTTTTTTCCCCCTAGCTATGCTGAAAAAACGAAACTGAAAGTAAAGCAGGGTCTTTGCTGCAACGTGACAAAATGAGGCAGAGAGAGATTTCTTTTTCTTTTTCCTCACCAAAAAAGGTAGGTGCAAAACTGCAAACAATGGGAAATTTAGGGCAAAAGAGGAGGTTCAAGATTTTAAAACACAAAAGAAAAAAAGCTCTATTTAACTAGGGAATTGTAATAAGATACTATTAATTGTATATTGTGTTGAAAGCAGAAATGGTTAAGTTGTGGTTTGGAGGAATATATGGGGGAAATTATTTGGTTTATTATTATTGGTAAATATAATTAATTGATTTGTAAGAAATTGGATTGCATGGAAATAATTGGAATATTCATGTTCATATTGATTGATATACAAAAAAGATAGTTATATAACTAATTGATTTATATTAAAATGTTGAATTTGTATTAAACAACTGTATTACATAATTAACCAATGTGAGGATGGATATAAAAATAGATGAAAATGGGAAGGGGTATAATATAGAAAAGAAGGGAAAAATTTAATTTGATTAAGATTAGAGATGAGGATGAAGGGTAATATTGTTTTTTTTAAAAAAATAGATGAGGAATAAATATGGCAAAAAGAAAATATAGAAATTGTAAATTTAATTGAAATGACTAAACGCTGTTTAAATTTGTGAACCGGCCAAATACTCTGTTCAAAGAAAATACATTGTATGTTTGTATGTGTGTTTCTAATTATTGCTATTTATTCATATTTGTTCTCTTTTATTCTTTAAAGTTTAACAATTCATTCTTTATCTTAATATCTTTATATTTGTTTGGGGTTGGTTTTCTTCCCTTTCATCTTTTTTATTGTACAGCAATCTTTCTCCTCAAACCTACCACCTCTCTCTTTTCTTTCCTTCTTACTTTCTCTTCCCCCCTTCTTCTCCTTCCTCCTTCCTCTTCCTTTCTCCTTCTCCTCCTCTCTTCCTCCCTCTCTTACCCTCACTCCTACTCTAATTTCCCTTTCCTTCCTTCATCCCTCTCTATTGCTGTATCCTTTTATGCATATGGACTACTCAGAGGGCTGAAAAAGTTATTTTTGACTGGTCCTCGCACTTTTGACCAGTCCTCGAACTTACGACTGTCCTCACATTTTACATTTTTGCCCTATCTTGTCACCATGGTGAAGAGAAGCAGTTGTGAAATGAGTGACACGGTTGTTAAGAATGCTACAATGGGCATGATGACCAGTCATAAGTGTGAAGACTGGTCAAAAGTGCGAGGACCTGTCAGAAATCACTTTTTTCAGCCCTCTGGGTAGTCCTTTTGTGCACATGGACTACTCAGAGGGCTGAAAAAGTTATTTTTGACTGGTCCTCGCACTTTTGACCAGTCCCCGAATTTACGACTGCCCTCACATTTTACGTTTTTTGCCCTATGTTATCACCATGGTGAAGAGAAGCAGTTGTGAAATGAGTGACATGGTTGTTAAGAATGCTGCACGGGCATAAATGTGAGGATGGTCATAAGTGTGAGGACCAGTCAAAAGTGTGAGGACCTGTCAGAAATGACTTTTTTCAGCCCTCTGAGTAGTCCCTATACACATAGCCATGGCCACCCGGTCACATGACCAGCTAGCCACGCCCACCCAGTCACATGACCTCCAAGCTACACCCACAAAATAAGCCACACCCACAGAACCGATAGTAAAAAATTTCAGAACCTACCCCTGGTTGGGGGTCACCACAACACGAGGAACTGTATTAAAGGGTCGCGGCATTAGGAAGGTTGAGAACCACTGTTTTAGAGGGTCGTTGTAGCCCTTGGAGTTTTATCTGTGTTCTCAAGGTCATCTTTGAGACAACCATGATCTGGATGACTGAGAATCTTTACAGACTTTAAATCTAGACAAAAATATTCAATGTGCAAACTGTTATGGTAGAGTATCCTACATCCCATTCCCTGGCTGATTCATAGTAGACCTTTCCCTAGGTCCAAGGTATCTGACTCAGTGTTGTGCGAATGCTAATCAGGATCATTGCTTGTCCTTTCTTATTCATAGCTTGCACTACCTGAGAATCAGCAACGAAGAAGCATGGAGTCAGAAAAGACTTGTAATATCAGCGAAGAAATCCTTAAGAAAAGCCAAGCTGTTGTGAAGGATTACAAAAACTGTGCCAATTTTGACAGAGGACATTTGCTCCCTGTGTCTCATCAAGGCGATCAGGATAGCAAAGATGCAACATTCACCTTAACTAACATCGTGCCCAGTTTTGTCACCTCAATAAAAATAAATGGGCGGAATATGAAAACAATATGAAAAATTATACTAGAGGGTGCCTTAATACGTATGTCATTGTGGGTGTGGTGCCCGGGAATAACGTTCTCAATAGGAGAGTGAATATACCCAGTTATATCTGGGCTGCAGCTTGTTGTGTGCTTCAAAACAATCAGAGAAAATCCTGGGCAGTCCTTGCACAAAATAATGTGGATAAGGTAGACTATCATACCTTGGAGGAGCTGCAAGCACAACTTTCTAATCTCTATGGGAACAGAACTGATCTTTTCAATAATGCTTGTAATGCAACCAGTGGCCTACAAAACTGAGCTCACAGAACAAATAAAAGCAAAAGAGAAACCTAGCAACTTACTTGTTCAACAGATAGAATGAATATGGTTAATTGTAATCCTGGCTTGTTCTGTGTGATTGTATTCTTCAGGGTGGTAAAAATCCAGGCTGTTGATTAGTTTACGGTAAAGATCATTATGGAAATCCAGCAAATAAATTAATCCAGTAACCAGATTAAGGGTCTAGTGTTGAAATAGATAAAATCGTTATCTCAATTTGCAGGTTGTATAGGATTGATTTGATTGTGTTGATTATAATGTTGATAGATTTCAACACATGTACGGTATAACTTGTGAGAAAAGGAAGTGCAGTGAGAAGGAATGAGCACTGATGCTGAACAGGAGTTTTGCTTGATACAGAGAGTCCTCAATTTTTGACTGTTAAATGACTGTTCTGATGGTGCTGAAAAAAGTCACTTTCAACCAGTTCTTGCACTTAAGGACCATCGCAGTGTCAGCACAGTCAAGTCAAAATTTGGGTAATTAGAAACTGGCATGCATTGATGATGGCTGCAAACTTCCCAGGTGGCTCCTGATAGGTAAAGTCAAAAGAGGAAGCTAATTTTGTTTAATGACCTCAGCAACACAGGTTGTAAAAGCAGATGTGACTGTCTCAATGATTGCATTGCTTAGGGACAGAGGTTATAGTTGCAATCGTGGTTGCAAGTCAAGGACTTCCTGTATAGAACTGTTAGAATTCTTTCTCAAAAGCTTTCTTAGTTCTTGCAATAAACTTACTTGTCAAAGATGCATGTCTTTGTGTGACCTTCAGTTTATCAACCTCGAAAAATGTGTCCATTCCATTTTGCACAACGTTATCAACCAATCAAGTATGGGGCAAGGAGAAGGCCTACTGCTAAATAGTTTCATTCCCCCCCACCCCTATTTTGGCCTTGTTGATTGATTAATTGCCATTAAGCGCCATCAATTCTTTATGCACAAAGGATGGATGTTTGGTGTTGTAATTTAGGTCCAACAGTCCTGAATTCTTGAGTTCTTCACTTAAAACCCTCTGGATCCAACATGGCTTAATTCTAAATAAATGTATATAGAGTTGGGACCTTAATACATTTTGCATTCAGAGTCAAATTCCACCTTCCAAACTGATCTTGAAAAAGCAGAATCTAAACTGGAGCATGACTGGGAGGTGGTGAGCAGTTTCAGACCCTGCAGTTGGTTCTTCTTGGGTGAAAAAGCCCCCAAATTGGTGCCAATGAATCCAGCAAAAATCTGCCAGTTCTGTAACAATGAGTATCAGTTTGCCACAATATGCGACAAAGATCGGTGCAATCTCCATATTCTCAATGTATAAATATCAACCCGGTAAGGGTGAAAGAATAGAGAACTGGATGACTGACCACAGGTCAAAGGAGTTCCTATTTTGAAGTTAAACATTCATCAAATAGAGGTGGCATTTGATTTTGCACAATATTATTGATCGATTGATCAATTGATCGATCGATCGATGGATTGATTGATCGAGCCATCAATCCATCAATTGATCTATCTATCAATCAATCCATCAATCAATCCATCAATCAATCCATCGATTGATCGATCCATCGATCGATCGATTGATCCATCCATCCATCCATCCATCCATCCATCCATCCATCCATCCAGAGTGAATATAGCCAGTCAAATCTGGGCTGCAGCTTGTTGCTTCCAAAGCAAAAGAAAAAATCTTGGGCGGTCATTGCTGAAAATGATAAGGATAGGCAGTGGTGGGTTTCAAAATTTTTTACTACCGGTTCTGTGGGTGTGGCTTGGTGGGTGTGGCATGGCTTGGTGGGCGTGGCAGGGGAAGGACACTGTAAAATCTCCATTCCACCCCACTCCAAGGGAAGGTTACCGTAAAATCCCCATTTCCTTCTGATCAGCTGGGACTCAGGAGGCAGAGAATAGATGGGGGCGGGGCCAGTCAGAGGTGGTATTTACCGGTTCTCTGAACTACTCAAAATTTCTGCTACCGCTTCTCCAGAACTGGTCAGAACCTGCTGAAACCCACCTCTGAGGGTAGGGTAGACTGACTTAGGCTGAGGGAGCTGGAAATTAGACTTCATGAGAAATACAGGAAGAAGGAAATTAATATTTTCAGTGGGCGCTTGTTGTACACGATTAATAATTAATAATGAAATTCTCTGTCCGTAAAACAAAGTTTACAGAACAAATAAAAGCATAGATAAACATAGCAGGTTAGTCATTCAGCATATGTAAAGAATGCACTTATTATAATTCTGCTTTGATCTGTATCAACCTTCCCAAGCCTCTGACAAGGGATAGGATAGGATAGGATAGGATAGGATAGGATAGGATAGGATAGGATAGGATAGAATAGAATAGAATAGAATAGAATAGAATAGAATAGAATAGAATTTTTTATTGGCCAAGTGTGATTGGACACACAAGGAATTTGTCTTGGTGCATACAATCTCAGTGTACATAAAAGAAAAGATACGTTCATCAAGAAACATAAGGTACAACACTTAATGATAGTCATAGGGTACAATAAGCAATCAGGAAACAATATCAATATCAATAATCAAATAATCAATAATCAATTAATCAGGATAATCAAGCTTAATGTTTTGCTTTATGTCCAAACATTAAAAAGGTCATAAAATCAGGTGTGACTCGCTTAATGATTATGTTGCTTAGCGACAGAGGTTCAAGATCCAATTGTGGTTATAAGTCAGGGAGTATCTGCACATAACTACTAGAATTCTTTCTGAATAGCTTTCTTACTTCTTTCAATAAATTTTCTAATCAAAGATCTGTGTCATTGTGTGACTTTTGGGACGAGGGCCTGGAAAAGCGTGACCATTCCATTTTGCACAATATCAATCAATCAATCAATCAATCAATCAATCAATCAATCAAGGTATGTGTATGCGGGGAGGAACAGGGATAAGATATATTGCTAAATTGTTCCAGTTTTTTCCCCTATTTTGGCATTGATTAATGATTGTGTTGTGGCCCGTCAGCGGCCTGTGCGGCTGGTGGCTGATTCCGACAACGAGGAAGCTGGTGTGGTGCTGCGCCAGCAGCCTGTGCAACTGGCGCTCGAGTCAAACAGTGAGGAGGCTGGAGAAGATGTGGTGCCACATGCAGGGATTCAGCCAGGGCCTTCAGAACCTCCAGAAGCTCCCATAAGTGAAGAGGACGAAGAGGAGGAGCCTCTTCTCGATGCACGGGTGCGCAGAGCTGCCAAAAGGCAGGAGTGGCTCCTCAGGAGGAGGGCTCCTCGAGAGTAAGGCTTGGGGCTAATTGGCCACTCCCTTAGCCTATTTAAGGAGGAACGCCGATTGCAGCAAGCTGTAGGGAACAACTTTAGTTCACTCTCCTTTGCGTCTGGATTCTCTGCAAAATCGCTTCTGGGCTTTCTGCCAACCTTAGTAAGATTGTGATTACTTTATCTTTGGTTTCTTGTAGGCTGTTAAGAAAGTTTATTAACAGCCTTAGTTTGAAAAAGACTGAGTTATTTTAGTAAATTAAGTTTCGTACAGACTTTGTGTGTGCTGCGTTCTTTGGGGTCCGTAGCTGGGGCAGAACAACTCTTTGGATTAGGGTTGAATCTGGAATTCCCTGGTTCTACTCTGACACTCAATCCAGAATATCAAACTTGTGCAATGTAGTGCCATCAGATGTCGTTGGACCCAAGATCCTATAGTCTGACACTTTCAGACACCATGGCTTTATCATGGAGGAGCTAGGGAGACTACAGCATACCTATAGCAACACATTGGAGAAAGTAGTATTCTATTGCACTAGTTTTTATTACAGATGACAGTATAGAACATAGACCATAGAATATTAGGGATGGAAGGGAACTTGAAGGAACTTGCTCAAGCTGGAGACCCTATACCCGTGATGGCAAACTTATGGCACATGTGCCACGGGTGGCACATTTAGCCATATTGGTGGGCATGCGAGCTCAGCTCTGGGCCAGCTAATTTTCAGACTTTCTGGGCTCACTGGAAATAGGGAAACAGGCTGTTAGCAAGTGGGCCATTTCCGGCCTCCAGGGGGCCTCCGGGGGGTGGGGGTGGGAGAGGCCATTTCCGCCCTCCCCAGGCTCCTAGAAAGGCTCTGGAGCAAAAAACAGGCCTTCCGGTCCCACCGGAAGCTGGCAAATGGGCCGTTTCTGGCCTCCGGAGGGCCTCGGGGTGGGGAAGGCTGTTTTCGCCCTCACCAAGCTGCTAGAAAGGTTTTGGAGCCTGGGGAGAGAGAAACACGGGCCGAAGAGGACGAAGAGGAGGAGCCTCTTCTCGATGCACGGGTGCGCAGAGCTGCCAAAAGGCAGGAGTGGCTCCTCAGGAGGAGGGCTCCTCGAGAGTAAGGCTTGGGGCTAATTGGCCACTCCCTTAGCCTATTTAAGGAGGAACACCACTTGCAGCAAGCTGTAGGGAACAACTTTACTTCACTCTCCTTCGTGTCTGGATTGCTTCTGGGCTTTCTGCCAACTCTAGTAAGACTGTGATTACCTTATCTTAGAATTCTTGTAGGCTGTTAAGACAGTTTATTAACAGCCTTTGGTTGATAAAGACTGAGTTATTTGAGTAAAATACGCTTGGTATAGAGTTTGTGTGTGCTGCGTTCTTTGGGGTCCGTAGCTGGGGTAGAACAGATTGATTAAATATCATTAAGTTGGTGTCAAAATTTAGCAAAGGAAGATGATGGCATGGACAGCTAGATCCAAAAGTCCTGAATTCTGATGAATTCATTGGATCCAACATGGATTAATTCTAAAAAATGAATCCTAGCAGTAACATTGATAAACTCAAATTCAATTGAGTATAATCTGATTATATTCAGATTACAGACTCTTCCCATCTAGAAAAGGGGGTTGTTTTGCTAACTAACATGGAGAGCTGTCGAAGTTGCCCATCATTTGTAGCAAAACCTTCCCAGCAAGCTGAATTGACGCAGACTGGTCAAGGGGGAGGACTCAGATAGAACCAGTGACTCAATAAACCCACGTCTGAAGTGAAACGGAAAGAAGGATAGGGCTGATTTAGTAGGAAGTGGTAAATGATAAAGTCAGCTGGATGGTTTTATCAGAAACATTGCAACTTCATGGCAAAACATTGCAATTGTCCTGCTGTAATTTATGCACTCTTTTTTTTGTCTTGTCTTGTTTTTTGTTGTTGTTGTTGTTTTTTTTGAAATGCAGCGGGTCAAAGATACCAACTCAGTTACTACTGAGTAACCCCTGTGCTTTTTGCTCACGGTTATTCAGCAAGCTTGCAATGCTTTGCTGGATGAGTGTAGTACCACTGTAGTTGCTTGCATGCTTAATAAATTGTAGGTTGTGTCTTCAAAATGATTTGGTTCATTGAATGCAAATGAGGTTTTGGCCACAACACTTAATAAGACTACTTATCATCCATCCATCCATCCATCCACCTATCCGTCTGCCTACCTAACCTTTTTCAAAAGGGCTTTTATGTCACTTCAGTTAAAATTCCAATCTAGATTGAAGGAAGATAATGGGCCCAAAGTCCCCATAGGGAACATCAGTGCCTGAAGAGTCTTGAACCCAGATATCGTTCCTCCTACACCTTCACCACTACCTTGGCTCTTGGGCTGAGAGGAAGGGATCACCCAAATCTTCCAGGGAACTTTTAGGAGTGAGAAGGGACTAGGACTTGGGCCATCCCTTTCTTAACCCAGCATCTTCACCACTATCCTATCTCAGCTCTTGGGCTGAGAGAGAGAGAGAGAGAGAGAGAGTGGTTAGCCAAAAGTCTCCCAGAAAGCTTCTGGGTTTCGGAATGGACAGGAATATGGGTCTCTCAGCTGTTAGTTTGATGTATTCACCACTGCATCCTCTTGGCTCATGGGCTGAGCGAAAGAGACTGGCCCAAAGTCATCCCACTACTTTGCATGCAAAAGAGAAGCCTATAACTTTGAATTCCCTGCTTTGAATTACAAGGAGGAGGAGGAGGAGGAGGAGGAGGAGGAGGAGGAGGAGGAGGAGGAGGAGGAGGAGGAGGAGGAGGAGGAGGAGGAGAAGAGGAAGAAGAAGAAGAAGGAGGAGGAGGAGGAGGAGGAGGAGAAGGAGGAGGAGGAGAAGGAGGAGGAGGAGGAGGAGGAGGAGGAGGAGGAGGAGGAGGAGGTGAAGAAGAAGAAGAAGAAGAAGAAGAAGAAGAAGAAGAAGAAGAAGAAGAAGAAGGAGGAGGAGGAGGAGGAGGAGGAGGAGGAGGAGGAGGAGAAGAAACAACTTCCTTGGTGCTCTCTGAGCTTGGTGGTTTTCTTGAAGGCATTTCATGACCCAACTAGGTAGCATAATCAGTGCTACAGCGTCAAGGACCCCCACAGAAGGGAGTTCACTCAGTGCCATCTGAAAGGGTTGACTTGGACTTGGGGGCTTAAAGAAGAGGGGCCCGTCCTTATGGCAGTGGCATAGAGATGACTCAATAACCATTTGGAGGTGGCCTTTAGGGTGGCCTCCATCTCATCTTCAACCTGCTGTGAAGGCAGTCTAGAGGAACTTCTAATGGTACTGGTTTTCTCCCAACTGAAAATGTCCCCATATAGATAATCTAGGATATCTCCGTCATGAGCCTGAAAAGTGGCACACTCCAGCTCCTATTGACCCTGGAAATTCCTTGGCACCAATAGAAGAGAACATCTGTAGCTCAGGATTGAACTGTGGAGTCGTTGGTGCTCTCTGAGCTTGGTGGTTTTCTTGCAGATGTTTCATGACCCAACTAGGTAACATCATCAGTGTTCTAGCTCAGAAAGTAACAAGGATCCCCACAAATGCTTGGCAATTGTCAGGCATATACATTTAATAAGTCAGTAAAATAAAGTTGTGATCCTGTGGCTATTTTGTCTGCCCTTGAGAGAGACCACATGCTTCTGTTGGAAGAAATATCGTTCTAGGTTCAGTTCCAAGTGGGGGAAAAAGACACTGGATTCATGGAAGTTGCTTGGAAAGAAGGTTTGTTGATGAACAGAATTACAGGGTTTGAGTTCCTGGGCAGAAAAAAGGGGCAGAGATGCTGAGAGTGCCTGGATTTTATGCCCTCTGTTGGGCTTTGAATTTGAGCTTGTATTCTGATTGGTTGTCAGACTCCCATGGGGCCATGCAGGGATAACTTTGTAGGTTGTCTGTGTCCCAGGCTTGGTTGACTCTTGCTAGGTGATGATGTAATGAAAGGGCTTTGGGCAATTCCTACTATGGCTCTGCCTGAAGGAGGGAGATCTTTGTTATGTAGAATAGACTGGCCCAGGCTTTAATAGCCCATTGACAAAAGCGGCGGGGGGGGGGGGGCTGAGTTCCTACCTCCCTTTTAGGGGAAATATTCTGCCCTTTTAATATTTCCTAACATATCTCATTTTCCTAGGAGAGGGGTGGGTGCTAACTTCCTACACTTCTTTACCCCTATTCTGATTTCCCCGTATCTCAAAACAGGAAACGAAATACTGATGGAATTCCTCTGGCTAACACTTTCACATTGACTATTTCCCCTTTAAAAATAATAATGTCTATTGAACTCCTTATCGAACACCATCAGTTTCAGTTGCCACCTCTTCAGAATAATATTCTGATCTTCAGATTGGAGGTGATGATTTCTCTTTCGTTTCACTGGTTTTGGCGAGGCAGGATAATGCAACTTGAATGCGCGAGGTACTTCCTGGCTCTGTAAATCGCATGTTCTTCTATTATTGCAATTGTGATTGGTGATATGTCATCAAATCGGTGTCAAATCTGAGCAGCCACAGATAGACTGGCTTTCCGGGCTTTTCGACTGTCCTCTTTTCATCTCTTTTGCTACCAGTCATCTTCTGATCTTTCTTTGCTTCCACCAGCGCTGTAGACATTCCAAGACAGTTAGATCTTCACTCCAGTAAATTTCTGAACAGGAATTTCAATCTCCCGAGATGCTCCTATCAGAGTTCTCTCATCCTCATAACTTCTACCCAATGGTATTTCTCGTTCTTACTCTTAAAGGTAAAGGTTCCCCTCGCACATATGTGCTTGTCGTTCCTGACTCTAGGGGGCGGTGCTCGTCTCTGTTACAAAGCCGAAGAGCCAGCTGTCAGCATTCAAGAAACAACCCCTCTCCAATTAAAAACTCTGAAGCGAGCATCTCTCAAAGTTCTTTTTATTTGAGTAGGTATACTGGCACATTTGGGAAAACCCGAATCTGAGAGGAGGAGGAGGAGGGGAAGAAGGAGAAGGAGAAGGAGAAGGAGAAGGAGAAAGAGAAAGAGAAGAAGACGGGGAAGAAGAAGAAGAAGAAGAAGAAGAAGAAGAAGAAGAAGAAGAAGAAGAAGAAGAAGAAGGAGGAGGAGGAGGAGGAGGAGGAGGAGGAGGAGGAGGAGGAGGAGGAGGAGGAGGAGGAGGAGGAGGAGGAGGAGGAGGAGGAGGAGGAGAAGAAGAAGAAGAAGAAGAAGAAGAAGAAGAAGAAGAAGAAGAAGAAGAAGAAGAAGAAGGAGATACAGTACATGTGTAATATGTGTATAAGTAGTGCATGTGAATAAAACCATTAACCATTTACTGGGAAAACAAAATCCCCCAAACTTAAAGCCACATGCATAAGCTTTTGCAAAAGTTTTGATAGTTGTGTATTGCTGAAGAGAAATAATCTACGTACGTACTTCTTTCTTTTCTGCAATTCTTGCTTTGTCAGGCCAGACTCGTGATTCTTCTGCTGAATAAATCCATTCCTGAACAATTTGACAAGTGCATGGAGAGCTAAGAGGGAACCAGAGATGGACAATCTCAAGCATAGTCTTTATTTTGCAGGTCA